>NC_133510.1:20043235-20348529 GCF_049354715.1 Callithrix jacchus
ACTGCGCCCAGATACAGGAGCTTGTAAGTTCAGATCATGGTCAGGTGTGGTGGCTCACTCGTGTAACCCTAGAACTTTGGGAGGCTGAGGTGGGAAGATTGCCTGAGGCCAGGGGAGTTTGAGACCAGCATGGGCAACATAGCAAGACCCCGTCCCTATTTTAATTTTAAAAAGAAAGAAAGATCAGGTCATACTTGGTGCATTCTTTTAGGTTATGTTAAAGATAGATTCCTCAGCAGTCACAGATAGGAGTGCCTGGGATCAGCCCCTCTGCCCACACCAGCGGCCCTCCCTTAGGGGCTTCCTCAAATCCCCTGAACTTGCTGAAATCTATCCTGCTGTGCAGGCACAGAGAAGCCTTGGGAGGATCCCAGACTCCTGGCACCTCTGCCTTTATGTCCTTGTTTTCCATTAGAATCCCATTTTATTTTATTTTTATAGATTTAGGGGGTACAAGTGCAGTTTTGTTACATGAACATATTGAGTAGTGGTGAGGTCTGGGCTTTTAGCATAACTGTGATCCAAATAGTGTACGTTGTCCCCACTGGGTAATTTCTCAGCCCTCACCTGCCTCCCACCCTCCCACCTTTCCAGGTCTCTGGTGTCTGCTATGCCACTCTCTATGTCCATGCACACACATTTAGTTCCCTCTTAGAAACGAGTACATGCTCTCACTCATACGTGGGTGTGGAACAATGAGAACACATGGACACGGGGAGGGGAGCATCGCACACTGGGGTCCGTGGCGGGGAACTAGGGGAAGGACAGCAGAGGGTGGGGAGTTGGGAAGGATAACATGGGGAGCAATGCCAGATATAGGTGATGGGGAAGAAGGCAGCAAACCACATTGCCATGTATGTACCTATGCAACAATCCTGCATGTTCTTCACATGTACCCCAAAGCCTAAAACATAATAAAACATATATATTAAAAAAAGAAATGAGAACAGGCAGTATTTGACTCTGTCTCTGAGTTGTTTCAGTCAAGGCCTCTAGTTCCATCCATATTGCTGCAAAAGATGTAATTTCATTCTTTTTAATGGCTGAGTAGTATTCCATGGTATAAATATGCCACCTTTTCTTTATGCAGTCATCCACCGATGGGCCCTTAGGTTGATTCCATATCTCTGCTCTTGTAAACAGTGCTGCGATAAAGTTATCTTCAGAGTTACCAACAAACAGCCTTGAAGCCAGAACTGGGTTCCTGAGAGGGCAGTGTGAGTGAGAAGAGCGAAATCACTATTCTGCCACAAGGGGGCACCCAAAGCCCAGACAGATGGGACGATGAGCCTCCTGCCTCCATTTGAATCAAGCTCCTTGGACAGGGAGCCACAGCTTGAAGCTCCCAGTTATGCCACTAGCCCACAAGGCCCTTCTAGCCCTTCCCCAGGGGGCTTCACCAGCTCCTCTTAGGACAGAGTTTGTGTATGCTTCTTGCTGACTTCAGTCCTTTCCCCAGAGGTAACCCTGGACCTCCCCTCCTCCCCAGGGATAATCTCTGCCCTGGATGTATTAGATTCTGACCCTGCATGAACATGGCACGTGCTTCTGTTCTCCACTCCCTGGAGTTACTCCTGAGGCCGTGCTGGGTCCTGTCCAGTGCTCACGGGCATGAGCATGACTTCAGGGTTGGGAGCAGAGCCCTGCGGAAGTATGCATATGGCTATGGATGGCGACCCGCTCGGACAGAAAGAATAAGGAAAGGAACCAGTAGTCAGGCTGTAGCTTGAGGGTGCAGATTCCAGACTTGAGGTGCTCTAGTGGGTGTACAATTTGGACCCAGGAGGCAGGCTGCTAATCTAGACCCATCAAAAGCACATGGACTCTTTCTTTTGATTAGTTGTCAACATGAAAAATATTATTTTATTTTTATTTATTTTTTTGAGATGGAGTTTCACTCTTGTTGCCCAGGCTGGAGTGCAATGGCCCAATCTCGGCTCACCGCAACCTCTGCCTCCCGGGTTCAAGCAATTCTCCTGCCTCAGCCTCCGGAGTGAGTAGCTGGGATTACAGGCATGTGCTACCACACCTGGCTAACTTTGTCTTTTTAGTAGAGACAGGGTTTCTCCATGTTGGTCAGGCTGGTCTTGAACTTCTGACCTCAGGTGATCCACCTGCCTCGGCCTCCCAAAGTGCTGGGATTACAGGCGTGAGCCACCCCACCCGGCAATTTTTTTTTTAATCTTTAAAAGGGGTATAGACTTAGACACAATCAGAACTATTAAACTTATAAATGTAGTTTGAAACATTGAAGGGGACAGTGTGATAAACAGAGCTATAGAGATGCACACAGGCCCAGGTCTGGCTTCCTAGCCTCAAATCTGGCGAACACACAAGTTTAGCCTTCCTGAGAAGGTAACCACAGATAGACACTGTCCACCTGAGACAGCAAAACTGCTCCCCTCGTGGACGGGTGTTCTGTTAACCCCGGGAAAGTTTGGAAGCAATCTTTGTCATGGCTTTTACCATCTCAACTTAGCTAAGATGAAGCCATACTTCTTGGAAATTAATCCCTGTGTGGTTCTGGGTGAGGGTTGGCCACAAAAGAAATGTAAGATTTGAGAGGCAGGAAAGCAGGATGGGAGCGGCGTCATGCTCTGAGGCCAGCTCGGGGTGCCAGTCATCTGCTGGCTCACCTTGTCTGCACGGATAGCAGTCAGACTAGCAGCTCTTCAGCTCCTGTCAGATCGCCTCCTTCAGCTTCTCTAATTCCTGGCCAGACATATGTGCAGCTCCGTAGCGAGGAGTGCTAGGTCCTTCTGCAGACACCCATACCATCGGGGTGGGTGGTGGCGAAGCGAAGACACAGGCTCTGGTGGTCTCTGCCCTTCCTCCACTTCACATCCAGTGCTTCTCCCAACTGACCCATAGTGACCTCAGGCCCACGACAGATGCGGAGGCCTCAAAGACTCCCTCACCAGCTGCCATGATTAATTCAAGTCTAATCTCTAAAGCAAGTTCCTTATTCCGCAACACTCACAGTGGTTTGACTCTGATCAGACCTTAACTGATAAAAATCAAAATCACTCATGCTACATTGCAAACAAGTCTTTAGCCATTGCGTGCATTTGGTACTTAAAGTTTTTTTGATGCTTAAAAGAATTTAACATATAGTAATACTTGAACAGGAAATAAATGAAACTAAAGAAAAAAGTCATGAAAAAATTTTTAAAGAATTTGACAAATAAGCATTATAGATTAGCCTCATTACTATATTAATATTTAAAATGTATCATTGCTAGGTGTGGTGGCTCATGCCTGTAATTGCAGCACTTTGGGAGACTGAGGCAGGCAGATCACTTTGAGCCCAGGAGTTCGAGACCAGCCTGAACAACCTGGTGAAACCCTGTCCCTACGAAAAATGCAAAAACTAGCTGGGCATCATGGTGTGCACCTGTAGTTCCAGCTACTGGGAAGGCTGAGGTGGGAGGATTGCTTGAACCCAAGAGTTCGAGGCTACAGTGAGCTGTGATCACACCACTACACTCTAGCCTGGGCGACAGAGAGAGACCGTACCTCAGAAAACAAAACAAACAAAACCACACAAACTTGGAACATCCTGCTTCTTGCAGCTCTCCCCATTCAGCCCACCCTTTCCTTCAGCACTAAAATATGATGGCTTCTCCTCAGGCCTACCAGCACCCACACCATCCATCCTAAAGCTCCCGTTGACTATCTGAGCTCTCATAAAGGTGAGATTTTCTCATATGCCTCCCTTACACCTCTTCCTAGTAGATTTCTTCATTTTTTCCCTTCCATTCCAAGTACAGCCCCACTTAAGGAGCTCTGAGCTCTCATGCTGCCCTACACCCATCAAGAAGGAAGTTGCCGGTGGTCAAGTCACACTCCAGTGAACACTGACGGGCACCTCTTCTGCTCTTCAAGCTCTAGCAGGGCATTCACCTGAGCTACTGGACGTGGCTGCTCACACCTGAGCCTGCCCTATGAGGCAAGCATCTGCATCCCCATGTGACAGTGAAAACAGACCCCAGAGCTTGAGCAACTGCACAGCTAGCAAGCGACTGAGCAGAGAGACGGCCCTGGACGGGGGCCAGGCAGTGCAGATTGACTCGAATCAACCTCCACTCCTTCAGATTTTCACCAACTGATTGATCCTTGGACTCCCTCCCCAGGCTTCTCTGACATCCAGGACCCTGCCTGTGCCTGTTGCCTGCAACATTCCTCTATCCCCATCAAAATACGGAGCATCAGGCTGAGTGTGGTGGCTCACACCGGTAATCCTAGCACTTTGAAAGGCCGTGTCTGGGGTCCCAGCTACGCAGGAGGCTGAGGCATGAGAATCTTTTGAACCCAAACCCAAGGCCGAGGCAGAGGTTGCAGTGAGCCAAGATCGAGCCACTGCACTCCAGCTTGGGTGACAGAACTCCACCTGGGTGACAAAGGGAGACTCCATCTCAAAAAATAAAAAGTAGAGAGCGTCAGTTCTGGCCAACGTATGGGTAAAAGAGAAGGCTGCCACAGCTCTTGCCCTTTGGGAGTCCCAAAAACCCTGCAGAAAAGAAGGGTCAGAGGAAGCACCTGTGGGAAAGGGTGAGGCCCCATCAACCCACTCTCTTGCTCTCTTCCTCTCCTAGAGAGGGAGCCATCAGAAGCAAAGGGAGTGTGGGAAAGATTAGTCAGACATGTTTCCATAAGTCACAAGAGAGCCCCAGTAACGGCCTACAGGGTGTCATAGCAACACGCCTACACCCCAAGGCACCACCTTCCAGCTCTGGAGAAAACAACAGCCGCCTTCAAATGTCAGCATGCACATGGGCAACGAACAACCCGAAAATGAAATTCGAGTCTGGGCGCAGTGGCTCAGGCCTGTAATCATTTTGGGCAGCCAAGGCAGGGGGATCACTGGAGCCCAGGAGTTCCAAACCAGCCTGGGCAACACGTTAAAACCCCATTTCTTAAAAAAAATACAAGGCCGGGCGTGGTGGCTCATGCCAGTAATCCCAGCACTTTGGGAGGCCGAGGCGGGAGGATCACAAGGTCAGGAGATTGAGACCATTCTGGCCAACATGGTGAAACCCTGTCTCTACTAAAAAACACAAAAATTAGCTGGGCGTAGTGGCGCACGCCTGTAGTCCCAGCTACTTGGGAGGCTGAGGCAGGAGAATTGCTTGAACCTGGGAGACGGAGGTTGCAGTGAGCCAAGATTGCACCACTGCACCTCAGCCTAGAAGCTGGCAACAGAGTGAGACTCTGTCTCAAAAAAAAAAAAAAATACGAAAAGTAGACAGGCATGGTGGTGCACACCTGTAGTCCCAGCTACTCAGGAGGCTGAAGTGAGAGGATCACTTGAACCCAGGAAGTGTGGGTTGCAGTGAGCCAAGATTGCATCACTGCTCTCCAGCCTGAGCAACAGAGCAATATGTTGACTCAAAAAAAAAAAAAAAAAAAGGCAGCAGGTGAAATTAAGGGCCAGGCACGGTGGGTCATGCCTCTAACCCCAGCACTTTGGGAGGCCAAGTCAGGCAGATCACCTGAGGTCCGGAGGTCAAGACCAACCTGCCCAACATGGTGAGATCCCATCTCTACTAAAAATACAAAATCAGCCAGGCATGGTAGCACATATCTGTAATCCCAGCTACTCAAGAGGCTGAGGCAGGAGAATCATTTGAATCCAGGAGGTGGAAGTGGCAGTGAGCTGAGACTACAACATTGTACTCCAGCCTAGGCAACAAGAGTGAGACTCCATCTCAAAAAAAGAAAAAAGAAAGAAAATGAAATTAGGGGGAAAAAACTCCATTTACAATAGCATCAAAAAGAATAAAATCTTAGGTGTACATTGACTGGGCTCGGTGGCTCACACCTGTAATCCCAGCACTTTGGGGGGCCGAGGCCGGCAGATCAACTGAGGTCAGGAGTTCAAGACCAGACTGGCTGACATGGTGAAAACTTGTCTCTACTAAAAATACAAAAAAATTAGCCAGGCATGGTGGCAGGCACCTGTAATCCTAGATACTCAGGAGGCTGAAGCAGGAGAATCGCTTGAACCCAGGAGGTGGAGGCTGCAGTGAGCCAAGATCAGGCCACTGCACGCCAACCTGGGCAGCAGAGTGAGACCCTGTCTAAAAAAAAAAGAAAAAAAAAACTTAGGAATACATTTAACAAAGAAAGCGCAAGACTCATACATTGAAAACTACAAAACATTGTTGAAAGACATTAAAGAAATCCTAAATAAACAAAGACACCTGTGTTCATGGACTGAAGGTTCCAATATTTCCCAATTTCATCTATAGATCCATGCAATCCCTATCAAAATTCCAACTGCCTTTTTTTTGCAGAAATGGACAAGCTAATCCTAAAATTCATATGCAAATGCAAGGGACACAGAATAGCCAAAATAATTTTGAAAAAGAAAAAAGTTGAAGTCCCAACTTCAACACTTACTATAAAGCAGTAATCAAAACTGTGGTATTGACCCAAAGATGGACATAGAGATCAGTGGAAAACAATTGAGAATCCTGAAATCAATCCATACATCTACGGTCAATTGATTTCAACAAGGGTGCCAAGACCATTGAAAAGAATAGTCTTTTCAAGAATCAGTGCTAGGACAACTGCATATCTACAGGTAGAAGAATGAAGTTGAACCCTTATCTAAAACCAGATTAAAAAAATTTAACTCAAAATAAATCAAAGAACTAATTTTTTTTTTTTTGAGACAGTATCTCACTCTGTTGCCAGGCTGGAGTGCAGTGGCGTGATCTCAGCCACTCCCAGGTTCAAGCAATTCTCCTGCCTCAGCCTCCCGGGTAGCTGGGATTACAGGCACGTGCCACCATGCCCAGCTAATTTTTGTATTTTCAGTAGAGACGGGGTTTCACCATGTTGGTCAGGATGGTCTCGATCTCTTGACCTCATGATCTGCCCTCCTCGGCCTCCCAAAGTGCTGGGATTACAGGCGTGAGCCACCATGCCCGGCCCAAAGAACTAAATTTAAGAGTTAAAACTGTAAAACTCTTTGAGGGAAGGATAAGTGAAAATCTGTATGACTTTGGATTTGGCAACAGTTTCTTAAATATGACACCAAAGCACAGGCAACAAAAGAAGAAAAAGTAGACAAACTGGATTTCATCAAAATGTGAAACTTATGTATCAAAGGGCATTATTAAGAAGGTAAAAAGACAACTCACAGAATGGGAGAAAATATTTTCAAATCACATGTGGTAAGGTCTAGAACTAATCATATCAAAAAGAAAAAAAACTCTTGCAACTCAACAACAAAAGACACAAATAATTTAATTTGAACATGGGCAAAGGACTTGAATAGACATTTTTCCAAAGAAAATATGCAAATGGTCAATGAGCACATAAAAAGATGCTCAACATCATTAGTTTTAGCGAAATGCAAATCAAAACCACAATGAGATACCACTTTATACCAACTAGGGTAGTTATAACTTATTTTTTTTTGAGACGGATTCTCACTCTGTTGCCCAGGCTGGAGTACAGTGGTGCAGTCTTGGCTCACTGCAACCTCCGCCTCCCAGGTTAGAGCGAATCTCCTGCCTTAGCCTCCCGAGCAGCAGGGATTACAGACATCTGCCACCACACCTGGCTAATTTTTGTATTTTTAGTAAAGACAGGGTTTCACCATGTTGGCCAGGCTGGTCTTGAACTCCTGACCTCATTATCTGCCCTCCTTAGCCCCTCAGAGTGCTGAGATTACAGGCGTGAGCCACCACACCTGACCAACTTTTTAAAAAATAGAAATGTACCTGTGTTGGCAAGCATGTAGAGAAATTGGACACCTCATGTACTGCTGCTGGTGGAAGTGTAAAACGGTGCAGCCATGTGGAAAACACCTTGTCAGTTCCTCAACTAGTTAAACATAGAGTTACCATGTGACCCAGCGACTCTATCAGTAGGTATGTACCTAAGAGAATTCAAAACATGTTTGCACAAAATCTGGTACATGAATGTTGACGGCAGCATCATAATAGCCAACAAGTGGAAACAAACTTGGACAATGAAACCCCATCTCTACAGTAAAATAAAATAGAATTCGTTGGGCATGATGGTCCATGCCTGTAGTCGCAGCTACTCAGGAGGATGAGGTGGAAGGATGACTTGAGCCTGGAGGGGCAGAGGTTGCAGCGAGCTGAGATCACCCCATTGCACTCCAGCTTGGGGGTCAGAAAAAGACCCTGCCTCAAAAAAATAAATAAAAATAAGAAAATAAAAAGTAGAAACAGTACTAATCAATAGATAAACAAAATGAGGTATATACCCATACAATGGAATGTCATTCAGCCATAAAAAGGAATGGATTGATTTAAGCTACAACATAGATGAACCTTGAAGACATCACACTACATGAAAGAAGCCAGACACAGTCACATATTACATTAATGTGATTCCATTTATATGAAATGTCACAAATAGGCAAATCCATAGAGATAGTAGCTAGATTAGTGTTTGCCAGGGGCTTGAGGAGGGGAGAACTGGGAGGGGCTGTGACTGCTAATGAGTAAGAGGTTTTTTAGGGGAGATGGAAATGTTCTGGAATCAGATAGCGGTGATATTTGCACATCTTTGCAAATATAGCAAAAGCATTGAACTGCACATTTTTCAGTGATTAAAATGGTTCGTTTTATCTCGGTAAAAGTCTGGCTACTGAATTGTACATTTTTCAATGATTAAAATGATTCATTTTATCTCAATAAAACTCAACAGACACCAAGAATCCCTTCAGTTTAGGGTTGAGGTCAGCGCAGTTTGGAGGGTCACCCAGTGCTGAAGCAGGAGTCTAGAGGTCAATGTGAAAGTGACGTACAGGACACCCTCTCCGTGCAGGTCTGAAGTCCCCGGAAATTAGGAAGGGAGGGACAGCAGAGATCTCCCCTACCACCAGGAGGCTTCTCTCAGTCCCCTGGGCAGATGGCAAGCATATACCATGTCTGGCGGAGGTCCCCATGATTGGCAGAGGCCCTGCCAGTTGGGTCTGGAGGACAGGATTGCTGTGGTGGAGCCGAAGGTGGACCTCAGAACACTGGTGGTGACATAAGGGTAAAAAGACCTTAGTCACAAAAGAGGAAATACAAACAGCGTGATCATGGAAAGATGCTCAGCCTCGCCGGGAATGGGAAGAGTGCACAACGAAACAATGAGACAGCATTTTCCTCCGAGATGCTTAAAAACAGTTTGCTAACATGAAAGGCTCACAGAACGTAAGGAAATACGTGCTCTCGTTCCACTGCTAGTGGGAGTGTGAATTGGTAGGACCACTCTGGAGGGCAACTTGCCAGCATCTGTTAAAGTGAAAAATGTGTACACCTTGTGACTCAGCGATTCCAGTGCCCAGCACTTACTCTAGAGAGACACTCCCGCTTGCACAGCGAAGTATGAGATGTTTATGCCACAGTGCGATGTTGGGAGCAACCTAAGTATTCGGGAACCGGGAGAATGGCTAAAAAGCCTCTGTACATCCGTTCCCTACTTAACAAAACGAGTAGTTCTAGAAGTATAAAATGAAACGATCTCCAAGACACACAACTGGATTAAAACCATGAAAAGCAAATCATAGGATACATACTATATATCATTTACGGAAAAAACAAAACACACACAAAAATACAGCTGCGCTGGGGCCAATGGAGAATTGTGCCTGGCAGGCTGAGTCACAAGGCCAGTTAACAAATCTTTCTCTCTCTCCAAAAAGAAGCACTTTATTTATTTATTATTTTTTTAAAGATGGGATTTTACCATGATGTCCAGGCTGGCCTTGAACTCCTGACCTGAGGTGATCCACCCAACTTGGCCTCCCAAAGTGCTAGGATTACAGGTGTGAGCCACCGTGCCCGGCCAAAAGAAGCACTTTAAAAAGCAATATATTAGCTGGGCATGGTGGTATATGACTGTAATCCCAGATACTCGGGAGGCTCAGGCAGGAGAACTGCTTGAACCCAGCAAGTGGAGGCTGCAGTGAGCCTAGATCACACCACTGCATTCCAGCTTGGGTGACAGAGCGAGACTCTATCTCCCAAAAAAAAAAAAACAAAAAGCAATATAAGAAGAACATGGGGCAGATGCAGTGGTTCATGCCTGTAATCTCAGTACTTTGAGAGGCTGAGGTAGAAGGATCTCTTGAGGCCAGGAATCGAGACCAGGTTGAGAAACATAAGGAGACCCAGTCTCGACATAAAATGCAAAATTAACCAGGCGAGGTAGTGTGCACCTCCAGCCCTAGATACCCTGGAGGCTGAGGTGGGAGGATTTCTTGAGCCCAGGAGTTTGCGGCTGCGGTGAGCCATGACTGTGCCACTGCACTCTAGCCTGGGTGACTAAGCAAAGGCCTGTCTCTAAAAAGAGAAGAACGTGGAACTGCCAGACTTGGGCTACTTCATTTCCCAGAGATAATTTTTTACCAAGTGGAGAGAAAATGGGTGGTTCGTTCCTTAAGCTGTATTTCTTGCCCTGTTCTAGAGTTATCACAGCTTTGTGTAAGGTTTCCTTTAGTGAATTATAGGTAGCCTACGACTCCCCAAATCAGGAAGGAAAAGACAAAGTCAGATGTTACTGCTGTCAGTCATTCAGAAACAGAGGCAGTCCCCTTGCCAGGGAGGAGGAGCAACCAGATACTGTCCATAAAGCATCCTCCCACCTCTCCTAAGACAGGGGTCTCCCTTGCTCTGAAAAATTCAAGTGGAGAATCCTCAGGAGGAGTGAGGCTGAGAAATCAAAGTGAGAAATATTTGATTATTGCTTAATAACTTTTTTTTTTTGAGACAGTTTCACTCTTGTTGCCCAGGCTGGAGTGCAATGGCGTGATCTCGGCTCACTGCAACCTCCGCCTCCTGGTTCAAGCGATTCTTCTGCCTCAGCCTCCTGAGTAGCTGGGATTACAGGCACGCACCTCCACACACAGCTAATTCTGTATTTTTAGTAGAGACAGGGTTTTTCCATGTTGGTCAGACTGGTCTTGAACTCCCAACCTCAAGTGATCCGCCCACCTCAGCCTCCCAAAGGGCTGGGATTACAGGCATGAGCCACCATGCCCGGCTGCTTAATAATATTTTAAGTAGAAAATAAAATAATTTTAAAAAACAGGCCGGGCATGGTATCTCACACCTGTAATCCCAGCACTTTGGAGGCCAAGATGGGCAGATCACCTGAGGTCAGGAGTTCAAGACCCGCCTGGCCAACATGGTGAAACCCCATCCCTACTAAAATACAAAAATTAGCCAGGTGTGGTGGTGGGGGGTGGGGTGGGGGCACCTGTAATCCCAGCTACTCAGGAGGCTGAGACAAAAATTGCTTGAACCCAGGAGGTGGAGGTGGCAGTGAGCCGAGATCACACCATTGCACTCCAGCCTGGACAAGAGCAAGACTCCACCTCAAAAAAATGAAAAGAAAACCATGTTTAAAAACTTATACATATGCCTGGCACGGTGGCTCATGCCTGTACTCCCAGCACTGTGGGAGGCTGAGAGAGTCAGATCAACTGAGGTCAGGAGTTCGAGACCAGCCTGGCCAACAATGATGAAACCCTGTCTCTACTAAAAATACAAAAATTAGCTGCACACTTGTGGTCCCAGCTACTTGGGTGGCTAAGGCAGGAGAATTGCTTCCACCCCAGAGGTGGAGACTGCAGTGAGCTGAGAACATGCCATGAACTCCAGCCTGGGTAACAGAGGGAGATTTTGTAAAACAAAAAAAAAAAACCCACACGTAACTTTTTTGTTTAGGAAAGGTCTGGAAGAATACTCAATAATCTGAAAACAGTGCCTACCCTAAGGAGGTAGGGAGAGGACCAGGGATGAGGGGAGGAGATTGATCAAAGGAAATCTGAGTCTTATCTATCATTTTTCATTTTTTTTCATTTTCACCTCCAGTTTTTAAATTTTTTTTATTTTTTGATCCCAACTTACGTTCAAAACCTCAAATCTTTAAAATATAATTTATAATTTTTATTGTGATCTATTTAAGATACATAAAATAGTACAGTTTATTGTGGTCTGTCTAATATACATAAAATAGGACATAAAAATAACACATGAAAACCCACGTTAAGATGAGAACATTAGCAGAACCTTAGAAGCGCCCTGATCACACCTTCCCCCCTCACCCGGGAAAGCAGTTCTGGCTTGTGTCTATCACTTCCTCACTTTCCTTTCTAGTTCTGCCATCTGTGTGCACCCTGAACAACAAACTGTTTCATTTTGCCTGTTTTTGAACTTTATATATGGAATCTTATGTACTTTTCTATGCCTTGCTTCTGTGTTTGTGCAATGTCACTTAGCATGCTTTTTCCATTTATTTATTTATATTGTGGTAAAAAATATATAAAATTTACCATTTAAACAATTTTTAAGTGTACAATTCAGGGGGCATTAAGTACATTCACAAGGTACAATATTATATTTTTGAGACTCATGCAAATTAATGTCCATGGCTATATGCAGGTGGTTCATATTCATTCCTCTAAAGTATTCTAAGGTATTCCACTGCATGAATATTCCACTGGGTGAATATACAACCATTTATTAATCAAGCTACTGTTCTTTCCTTTTTTTTTTTTTTTTTTTTGAGACAGAGTCTCACTCTGTCACCCAGGCTGAAGTGAAATGGCTCAATCTCAGCTCACTGCAACCTCCACCTCCCAGGTCAAGCAATTCTCCTGCCTCAGCCTCCTGAGTAGCTGGGATTACAGGCGTGTGCCACTACAGCCAGCTAATTTTTGTATTTTTACTAGAGACAGGGTTTTGCCATGTAGCCCAAGCCAGTCTCAAACTCTTGGGCTCAAGCCATCTGCCTGCCTCAGCCTCTCAAAGTGTTGGAATTTTAGGTGTGAGCCACCACAGGCCCTAATTTTTGTATTTTTAGTAGAGACAGGGTTTTGCCATGTAGCTCAAGCTGGTCTCAAACTCCTGGGCTCAAGCCATCTGCCCACCTCGGCCTCTCAAAGTGCTGGGATTACAGATGTGAGCGACCACATGGACTTGCTTTCTTCCTTTTTCTTTTGCAATTACAAACAGTAGAGCTTGAATCTTTCGCATATGTCCTCTGGGGCACAGGTGCAAGCATTCTTAGTGCATTTACCTACTGATGAAAATGATGGATTTTGCTGGTTTAATTTTTTACAAGGAGGTGATATGAACGATACTTTTATAACTACATTTCAATTTTTAAAAAGAAGAGAAAGAAGTTGGGATGGCCGGCCAGGCCCAGCAGCTGATGCCTGTAATCCCAGCACTCTGGGAGGCCGAGGTTGGTGGATCACAAAGTCAGGAGTTCAAGACCAGCCCGGCCAACATGGTGAAACCCCGTCTCTACTAAAAATACAAAAATTAGCTGGGCGTGGTGGCGTGTGCCTGTAATCCCAGCTACTCATGAGGCAGAGGCAGGCGAATCACTTGAACCCAGGAGGCGGAGGTTGCAGTAAGCTGAGATCATGCCACTGCTCCCCACAGGTGCTTCTACCTAGAAGCCAGGAAGAGGGGCAGGATCCCAGATAGGGAAGAACTCTGTCTCTCCAAGACCCAAAAGATGACTAAAAGTAATGACTGGGCCTCACCTTAGTAAGTCAGTAGTGGTGTTGTGGTGGTAAATGTTAACAGCCGGCTCTCAGGGTGGGGAGCCCTTGATCTGTAGCATTCGTTGATGT
Source organism: Callithrix jacchus (assembly GCF_049354715.1). Classification (NCBI taxonomy): domain Eukaryota; kingdom Metazoa; phylum Chordata; class Mammalia; order Primates; family Cebidae; genus Callithrix; species Callithrix jacchus. Next base: position 20,056,857 of record NC_133510.1, read on the forward strand.
ATGTGGTTGTAAGTATTCCTACTGTGGCCAGTTGGCCAATTTCAAGCTACCAACAAGTAACCTCACAAAATTCCTGAAAATGTAAGGATCCAGCTTTGGCTAAGCAGTACTAGCGGTCTCCAGCATAGCCCTAGGAGGCAAGCTGCCCCAAGAGCTCCAGCTCAGATGCCACGGCACAGACTAGCAGGGGAAACAGAGGTGTTAGGTCCCTCTCAAAGATTACAGTCCTGAGGCTCAGAAACAGCTGGGGAAAGTGGGGCGTGCCTCCTTCCCTACCACAGGGAAGATCGCTCTAGACTGGCTCCATGAGCTGTCTACCTCATCTGGTAGGCAAGGGAAAAAATCACTCAGAAGAGCAAGAGCAGCCTGACACAGTGGCTCACACCTATAATCCCGTGTTTTGGGAGGCCAAGGTGAGCAGATCGCTTGAGCACAAGGGTTCGAGACCATCCTGGGGAACATAGTGAAACCCCATCCCTACAAAAAATACAAAAATTAGCTGGGCTTGGTGGCGCATGCCTATGGTCACAGATATTTTGGGGGCTGAAGCAGGAGGATTGCTTGAGTCCAGAAGGTCGAGGCTGTAGTGAGCCAAGATGGTACCACTGCACTCTAGCCTGGGCAACAGATTGAGACCCTGTTTCAGAAAAAAAAAAAAAAAAAGAGCAAGTAGAAAATGCCAGGGGCCGCCAGGTGTGGTAGCTTACACCTGTAATCCCAGCACTTTGGGAGGCCCAGGCAGGTGGATCACCTGAGATCAGTAGTTCAAGACCAGCCTAGCCAACATGGAGAAACCCCATCTCTAGTAAAAATACAAAAATTAGCAGACATGGTGGCACATGCCTGTAATCCCATCTACTTGGGAGGCTGAGGCAGGAAAATAGCTTGCTCCTAGGAGGCAGAGGTTATAGTGAGCCGAGATCATGCCACCACACTGCAGCTGGGGCAACAGAGCAAGACTCCATCAAGAAAAGAAAGAAAGAGAGAGACAGAGAGGGAGAGGGAGAGAGGGAGAGAGGGAGGGAGGGAAGGAAGGAAGGAAGGAAGGAAGGAAGGAGGGAGGGAGGGAGGGAGGGAGGGAGGGAGGGAGGGAGGGAGGGAGGGAGGGAGGGAAGGAAGGAAGGAAATGCCAGGGGCCCAGAAGCCTACTGTGAGAGGAAATGTCCCCCATTCCCTTGTGAAATGACGATTCTTCGTGATGAAGAACTATGAATAATACATACAGAGCAGACATAACGCTTATGCACAGCTTGTTCAATTTAGTGAGTCGTTCTGTCTCTTTCACACTCCTTTGGTTTAGTTCCCAGGTTAACTGGCTGTTCCCTCAACCCCATTTCTCGGGACTTGCAGCCTCAAATACCAAGGAAGAGAAAGGAGGAATGCATATTTATTGAGCACCCAAACAAGACAAGGCCAGACATTTCATTTATATTATCACATTAATTGTCCCAACATGTTGCAAATTGCATGACACTATCCTCGAGCAGATGAGGACTCAGCCAAGAGGTTGTGGGAGAAGCTGGAGATGATGCGGGTAGTAGCCGGCAGAGAGGTCTTTGGACCACCAATCTGTCTGGTTTTGAAAGTCAGGCTCTCTTCACCTACCCCAGGATCCTCCTGCCTCCGTGGGCTTGGGCCCCTGAACCACCCCTCGGGTCCAGGTCCAGACTGCTCCCTTCATAGCGACGTCTTTTGCGCAGTTTCTCCCCTTGCCTGGTATCTGAGAAATTCCTTTTATTGGTCTCGCCCTTCCCTGGCTACATAGACTGAGTCAGAAAACCTCAATAGTCAGAACTCAAACCTTACACGCATCAATTTACATAACATCTGATTTCTGAAATTAGCTTTACCTCAGACTGTAATCCCAGCACTTTGGGAGGCCAAGATGGGTGGATCACCTGAGGTTGGGAGTTCAAGACCAGCCTAACCAACATGGAGAAACCCTGTCTCCACTAAAAATACAAAATTAGCCGGACAGGATGCAAATTTAATACAAAATTAATCCTCTAAACCACAGATCACATAAAATCACAAGTGTGACAAGTCCTAAAAAAGAAAGCGTGGCCAGGCTCACACCTTGTAATCCCAACACTTCAGGAGGCAAAGGTGGGAGGATTACTTGAGCCCAGGAATTGGAGACCAGCCTGGGCAACATAGCAAGCAAGACCTCATCTCTACAAAAATAAATAAATAAAAATAATCCAGGTGTGATCCCAGCTCCTCGAGAGGCTGAGGCAAGAGGACTGCTTCAGCCCAGGAGATTGAGGCTACATTGAGCTGTGTTGGCACTGCGCTCCAACTTAGGCAACAGAGTGAGATCCTGTCTCAAACAAACACGCAAACAAAAAAGTATAACTATAGGTCTGTGCACAGTGGCATCCCTGGAGTGTCTGACAAAAGCAACTGCAAAAACACTGAAGGGGCATGTCCTCAACCCAGCTGCCAAGGAGTCCCACAGAAAAAGCCTACTGAATATACACTTTCTTTCCCCCTCTCTTGAGCACACACTCTCTCTCTCTCTCTCTTAGATGGGCCCAGTCACAGTCTGTCACCAGCACTGAAGTACAGTGGGGTCTCACTCTGTTACTCAGGCTGGTCTCAAACTCCTAGCCTCAAGCCATCCTCCTGCCTCAGCCTCCCAAAGTGCTGGGATTACAGATGTGAGCCACTGTGGCGAGCTTGAAGATGAACTCTTGATTCAAAATTAGAAAACACACCGGAAACAGTTTGACCTAGAGAACCTTTTTAGTGTTTTTGAAATGGAGTTTTGTTCTTGTTGCCCAGGCTGGAGTGCAATGGTGCGATCTTGGCTCACCACAACCTCCGCCTCCCAGATTCAAGCGATTCTCCTGCCTCAGCCTCCCGAGTAGCTGGGATTACGGGCATGCGCCACCATGTCCGGCTAATTTTGTATTTTTAGTAGAGACAAGGTTTCTCCATGTTGGTTAGGGCTAGTCTTGAACTCCTGATCTCAGGTGATCTACCCACCTCGGCCTCCCAAAGTGGTGGGATTACAGGTATGAGCCACCACCCCTGGCTGAGAACCTTTTTCATCTATGTCAGTCATAAAAATTAAACATACGATGTTCATTGTGGGCTTGCAATAAAAAAAATTAAATATTTGTGCTTAGACCCAGATCACTATACATAAAGTGTTGAAGAAAGATTTTTTTAATAATAAAACACATTAAGTCATATTCTTGCTAAATTTATTACTATTAATGTTTTAGTATATTGCAGAAAATGTTACCTATTAATATTTTAATGAGAGAAACTAGATCTTTTATGTTGCAAATAAGTAAATGCAATTTTTTAAAAATTCAGTTCACGTAGAAACTGCCAAAAATTGCCAATGCTGACTATATTTCAGGTCGTCATGGCGGGGTGTTGGGAAAAGTTTTCAACCAGCAATAATCGCACCTCTGATAAACCTCATTGGCTGCAATACTGCCACTGCGCAAAGCTTGCAGTATCGTGAAATATGTTTTCCTATCTTCGTCTCATTCTTTTTATTTTAGTTTTATTATTTTTTGTTGTGGTTGTTGCCCACACTGGTCTCAAACCCCTGAGCTCATGCAATCCTCCCACCTCAGCTTCCCAAAGTGCTGGGATTGCAAGCATGAGTCGCCGCATCTAGCCAATCTCATCCTTTTTCTGTTTCTATACGTGGTATGTAATTCTATCTCATCCTTTAGAATGCCTACATATACTGATATAGAACCTATCTGAGTGTACGTGATTAATGTATTTAAAACATTGCATATTTTGGGATACATGTTGAAAATTGTTTTATTGATGGGGTACAAAATTTTTAAAAAAGCAGAGACCACTGAATTAGAAATATACATTTTATTCAGGCACAGATGAAATTTGCATAACCACATACTAGGCCGTAGAGCAAATTTCAAACAAATGCCGGAGGATTCGTATGTATTTGTTTTCTTTGGCTGCTATAACAAATTAACACAAACTTAGTGGTGGAAGACAACCCAGATGTATTATGTCACCGCTCTGCAGGTCAGAGGTCTAAAATGGGCCTCACCAGTGTTGGCAGGTCCAACTGCCTCTGGAGCGTCTAGGGGCAAATACATCTCCTTGCCCCTCCCAGCTTCTGGAGGCAGCCCATGTATCAAGGCTCATGGCCCTCTTCCAGCTTCAAGGTCAGCAACATCACTGATCCTTCTCACACGGCCACCTCTCTGGCTCTCCCTCCTCTGCCTCTCTCTTCCACTTACAAGAATCCTTGTGATTACACTGGTCTATCTGGATAATGCAGAATAATCACCCATCTCAAGGCCAACCTTCATACCATCTGCAGCCATAACACCCCTTTGCCATGTAACTTTTCATGCAGTTCCAGGGGCGCAGATGTCCTCGGGAGGCCAATGTTCTGCCCACCATGCTACACAGACAGACTGAGTGCTCTGGCCATAATATATTTAAAACTGAAATAATAAACAACGAAAAGTTAAGCCCCACAGATCTTAAAAATTCTTAGTGCATTTATAAATGAAACAGACGTAAAAAGTCAATCATAATGGGAAAAGTAAATCAACCATAACGAAGAAAACAATATAGCAAAGCTTACGAGACGTAGCTAAAGTAGACCCTCAAGGGAAGTTTAGAGCCTTAAATGCATATATTAGAAAAGAAGACATTTCTAAATTAATTAATCCAGCATCGAATAAATTAGAAAAAGAATGACAAAGTATGCCGGGTGTGGTGGCTCACGCCTGTAATCCCAGCACTTTGGGAGGCCAAGGTGAGTGGATCACTTGAGGTCAAGAGTTCGAGACCAGCCTGGCCAATGTGGCAAAACCCCTACTAACAATACAAAAATTAGGCAAGTGTGGTGGTGCACACTTGTAATCCCAGCCACTCAGGAGGCGGAGGTTGCAGTGAGCCAAGATCGCGCCACTGCACTCCAGCCTGGGTGACAGAGCGAGACGACAGTGAAACATCTACACTTGAAATACACATACACACACAAGCAATCAAATTCTACCAGGCTTTCAAGGAACAGATAATCCCTATTGTATATAATCTGTATATAAAAAAAGAAAAAATAGCACTTAAAAAACAAGTGGTCAAAGAATGGAAAATGGGGTGCTGCACAGAAGCCAAGGGAACTAACAATTCTCACAGAGGTAGGGAGTTGCCAGATCCCACATATCTCTGTTGAACTTTGCTTCCTGGTTGAAGCACTCCCCACCCCATGAACCCCCCTGTTGGGGGACAGACACCATATTGCACCCCAACTCTCTCCTTCAGAGCAATAATGACCATGACTAACGAATTTTAATTCTGTTTTGTTTTTTGGGTTTTATGAGATGAGGTCTTGCTCTATCACCCAGGCTTGAGTGCAGTGGCACAATCATGCCTCACCACAGCCTGGACCTCTTGGGCTCAAGCGATCCTCCCACCTCAGCCTCCCGAGTAGCTGGGACCACAGGCATGTGTCACCACACCCAGTTAATTTATTTTTTGTCTTTGTTTTGTTTGTTTTTTGAGATGGAGTCTCGCTCTGTTTCCCAGACTGGGGTGCAGCGGCACAATCTCAGTTCACTGCAACCTCTGCCTCCTGGGTTCAAGCAATTCTCCTATCTCAGCCTCCTGAGTAGCTGGGACTCCAGGCACACACCACCATGCCCACGCCATCATGCCCGGCCAATTTTCATATTTTTAGTAGAGATGGGGTTTCACCATATTGGTCAAGCTGGTCTTGAACTCCTGACCTTAGGTGATCCATCCACCTTGGCCTCCCAAAGTGCAGGAATTACAGGCCTGAGCCACCGTGCCCAACCCCCAGTTAATTTTTTTTTTTATTGTATGTAGAGACAGGGTCTTACTCTGTTGCCCGGGCTAGTCTTAAACTCCTGGGCTCAAGCAATACTTCTGCCTTGGCCTCCCAAAGTGACTGGGATTACAGGTGTGGGCCACCTCACCTGGCCAATTTTACATTTGTCTTTGAGATTATGTGATTAACGTCTGACTCTCACCCTGATGTGTCGACTCCATCAGGGCAGAAACCACATATTTGTTTTTTATCTTTGTGCCCCATCACTTAACTGGTTTCTAACACAAAATGGATGTGCAACAACCACTTGTCAAATGAATGAGGAGATCTAAGGGGTCTTGAGCCCTCTGACATTTCCGTTGTATAATTGTGGACAGAGCCCCTAGGGCACAAAGCTGAGCTGGACCATCCAATGTTTAGCCAGTGCCTATGTGCTAGCGGACACTGGGAGCTGTGCTGGGCTTCTGAGGCATGGGCAGAGGCTGGAAATACCCATTGTTGGTCCGTGCCCTGTGTCACTCAGACTGGGGAGGTGCAGAAATGCAAATTACAGAGCTGTGAGGACCCAGAACCTCACTAATGAGCTTAACTCACTGTCCTGCCCAGGTGGCCTCTCAAACAAAGCCTTGCTGGGAAGGAGGCTTTAAGGTGTCGGGGGCAGCGGTGCTGGCGGTGGTCATCAAAGAAAAGTGGGAGTTGGGGAGGAAGGAATGGGGAGCAGGAGTCAAAGAAGGCCACATAAACTCAGACCTTCGGGTGATGAGACTCAGGAGCCCTAAGTCAAGAACAGTGATTGAGGACATCTTTGTCCTATAACAGAACTTCCTCCTAAGGAAAGGTCTTGCAGAGATTGGTCCTGCTGAGTGCTTTAACACATCATTGCTTTATAAAAATTGGAGAAAAAAGAAAAGGTCTGCCACATGTAACAGTCTTCTGTTTAGAGCTGGTTTAGAGGAAACTTTAAGCAAGTATCGTGTCTCCCATTTTGGGCCTGAGGCAGGGTACAAGTAAGGGAACAGACAGGAGACACGGAGGCAAGAACAAGACTTCGGCTAAAAGAGAAATCAGAACCAGAGGTGGCCATGAGGACACCAGACCCACTGGAACTAGTGCAGGTGGACAGCCTGCCAAGGACTTTTCCTGAGTGGGGAGCAAGAAACATCTTATATAGGTTTTCAGGAGCAGGTTGCCCCTGGCTGACATCTAGGCTACAGCCACTGGACCAGGTGGAGGGTTGCTCAGTCCCTCTCAAAAGTCATGAGAGGCTGGATGCAGTGGCTCATGCCTGTAATCCCAGCACTTTGGGAGGCTGAAGCAGGTGGATCACCTAAGGTCAGGAGTTTGAGACCAGCCTGGCCAACATGGTGAAAACCCATCTCTACTAAAAATACAAAAATTAGCCAGGTGTGGTGGTAGGTGCCTGTAATCCCAGCTACTAGGGAAGCTGAGGTAAGAGAATTGCTTGAACCTGGGAGGCGGAGGTTACCGTGAGCCAAGATTGGGCTATTGTACTCCAGCCTGGTGACAAAGCAAGACTCCATCTCAAGAAAAAAACAGGAACAAAAAAGTCATGAGAGTCCTCGGAGTTCTCGAGAAAGGCTTCTGTGGGTCTGTCTCTGGAGAGGAAAGAAAAGCAGAGGACTGTTGAGAAAATACCATATATTTTATGTCCCAGCCAGGCATGGGGGAGAGGCTGACCCCAAAAGAGAAAATGGTGGTGTAAGATTTCGAGGAAGATGTCAGCAGGCTGTACTCCCAGGGCCTGTAGACAAAGGAAGGGCCCTGCCAGGCATGGTGCCTCATGCCTGTAATCCCAGCACTTTGGGAGGCTGAGTCAGGCAGATCACCTGAGGCTAGGAGTTCCAGTACAGCCTGGCCAACATGGCAAAACCCCATCTCTACTAAAAATACAAAAATTAGCTGAGCATGGTGGCGTGCACCTGTAATCCCAATTACTCAGGAGGCTGAGGCAGGAGAATTGCTTGAGCCTAAGAGATGGAGGTTGCAGTGAGCCAAGATTGAACCATTGCACTTCAGCCTGGGTGACAGAGTGAGATGGGGTGGGGGTGGAATGGAAGGGTCCTGTCCAAGGAGCCGGCCTTGGAAGGGGAAGGCTCACCAGAAGTGGATGCAAAGAGCGCTGGAGATGAGCTCATTCTATTTGCACAGGAAAGAAAAAGGCCTAGAAACCTGGCTTTCCTCCTCTTGGCCAGGGTCCTCCAGGAGAGCCAAGCAGCCCCTGCTTCTGCTGTGACCCCTGGAAAAGAGATATGTAGAAGACAGGAGATGGGCTTTGGCCCAGAGGACAGAGGCCTTAGGCGAGTGGGCAGTTCCCAGTTGGCTCAAGGTTGCTAGGCTGGAACTCCAAGTCCCTGTTCTACAGATTTCTTCCTAAAGGTCTCTGGTTCCTCATCGTTCTCCCGAGTGTCTCATCCATCCTCCTAGGGCCTGCTGTCAGCTAGCAACCCACTGCCCCATGCTTGCCTTGAGGCTTAAGACTAGCTAAGAAGACATTTACCACAACCTGGAAATGGCTGGCGACAGAAAAGTCCTCGGGCCGCCCCACAGCACTCTCTGCGGTGGGAATTCGGGCGCCCTGCCTGATGGTGAAAAAAAGTGGTTTTCCATAAACAGCTCTCTAAATCACACCCAGATGTGGCTTCCGACTTGAGTAGACCCCCAAGAAGAGCTGCACAGGGGGCTGGGAAAAGACAAGAGAATGGAGAAAATGAAGAGAAAGGAAACTACAGAGTGAGATAGAGAACCGATCTGACAGGTGTGACCACAGCAGTGTGACATTTATGAGCAGTGCGGAAACAACTGCAAAGCCCCTGAATGAAAAACTTCCTGGGGAAATAAGCCACTCTGTATCTCGGTCCCCAAGGAAAGAGTAGAGGAGGTTGCTGATCCATGTGTGTTCCCAGGACTCAAAGAAAGAAAAGTCTAGCTGTTTCCAATATCCCCAAATCAGTCTTGCGGGGAGAACTGGGAAAGTACAAACGAGATGACCCCTGCCAGAAGCTACCTTTAATCCCAGTGCCCAAGGCTGGGAGAGAAGATGCCCCAGGTGATCCAGGACACCAGTGACTGACACAGCCAGAGGTGGGAAGGGGAGGAGAAAGATGGCATAAAGGTGAGGCAGCAAGGGGCTGAGAGGGAAGGCCAGGTGGGCAGTGGGTGGCTGTTGAGAGACATTAAGTTTACCCCAGCCCCATGGCCCCTTGTGGAGAATACCCTTTCGTTTGTAATTAGTGTTAAGCGGGTAACAGCTGCCTACTTGGAATATTTTTGAGTTATGAGTAACTACAGAACACCTGTTTATTAATAAGAATCACCTGTTAAGAGAGAATAAACACGTGGATCAAAATCTGCTCAGGGCCTTCAGCCTGGAATGCTGTCAGCCCCTGAGGCTCTCAGCTCAGTAGGCTGTTCGCCCCCCACCCCCCAGATAGACCCACTTTGCTGTTCTGTCTGGGTGTCTCCCTCTCATTGCCTTCAGCACCGCCTGGATGGGGGTCTCCCGGCCAAGCTGGTACTCGGTAGTTGGCACCCACATCAGAGGCTGACATAGGATTAAAGGAGAGCATATGTGACCTGCAGGAGGGTGACAGAAGAGAGGCCGGCCTATGCCCCTTGTCTGCAATTCTGAGCAATTCTATAGCAAACTCATTGGGTCATCAAACCAGACCTCAGTTGAGACAAGGCTATTTGAGGTTCATCCCACTTGGTGTAAATATTCAATAGTTTTGCTGCAGAAATGTTTCGTTTGATTATGAGGCTACTCAACTCCCCAAGAGTGTTTTGTGGTGCTAGTTTCTGTAGAAAGCTGAAAAATTCTGAATGCCAAAACTCATCTGAACCCCAAAATTTCACGTAAGAGCTTGTGGGCCTGTGCTCAATTCTGGTTCTCCTTCCTTCTTTCAACTGTTGTCTGAGGAAGGAGGGATGCAGGTACAGGCGACAGGAGACACGTGGATTCATTTGCAAACTGCGGATGGGGGTGGGTAACGTGGGCACCTTTGTGCACAAGTGCATAAATAGGAGGGGTGGGCGACTGTGTGCATCCATCATCGTTTTGTCACAGAAGCAGGAGTAGGTGGGTTACAGGCTTCATGAGCAGGAAAGGCGGAAACTAAGGGAGGCTCGTGTGTCAGAGGAGGCATGTTTAAAAAGCAGCAGGTCTGACGGAGTCTGCCTTAATACTCTCCCCAGCACACGGAAGGAGGGAGGGGGTGGAGGTTGCTGCTATGAGAGGAAAAAAAAAGCCGCCACAACAGAGCTTCTGCCTTCAAAGGTTGGCTTGTCACCTGAAGCAGCCACTGCCCAGGGGTTGCAAAGAAGAGACAGCAGCGCCCAGCTTGGAGGTGCTAACTGCAGAGGCCAGCGGTCAGCAACTGGGCACAGAAGGAGCTTCCTGGGCAGGAACCATGGCACGGCCACATCCCTGGTGGCTGTGCATTCTGGGGACCCTGGTGGGGCTCTCAGCTACTCCAGCCCCCAAGAGCTGCCCAGAAAGGCACTACTGGGCTCAGGCAAAGCTGTGCTGCCAGATGTGTGCACCAGGTAAGAGGGGCCTTGGCAGGGGCCAGGTGAGTGCCAAAGGAGAGCGGACTGGGGCCAATTCAGTAAATAGGCACAGGGTGAGACTGAGCTCAAGCAAGGGGAGAAATCCTGCAGCTGCGGGGAGGCACCATCTTGAAGAGGACAGAGAATCAGCCCTTCTCGGGCCTTGATCCCTTACCCTCTGCTCCCAGGAACATTCCTTGTGAAGGACTGTGACCAGCACAGAAAGGCTGCTCAGTGTGACCCTTGCGTACCCGGGGTCTCCTTCTCTCCAGACCACCACGCCCGGCCCCACTGTGAGAGCTGTCGGCACTGCAACTCTGGTGAGGTGGGCAAGGGTGTGTGGGTGGGAACACTGGACAAGCATTTGGGGGAGCAAGGCTGGCGATGGGTTTGGGGGGCAAGGAGGATGAGGCGGTCAAAGCTTCAGCCTTCTTCAGGGCTCACAGCAAGTGGAGCCAATGCTGGGAAATGGGGCACCCTAGGTGGGGCATGAATTAACATGGGCAGAAGTCTAGTATTTCAAGGAAAGGGATAAATAGAATTGGGGGGCTGGTGAGAATGCATCTATGGATAGGATCAAGACAATCAAATGAGGGGAGTGGCTCTATGACCCCAGATTTCAGACAAGCAACCCCCAACCCATAAACTGGCTGTGTTCCCAGAGTGTACATGTGTAGGTTGGCCCTTGGGAATTTGGAACACTTCTTTCTAAGGAAATAACAAAACAAGCCAATAGGTAACAACCTTTTTTGCACAAAAGCCAATTTGAAAAAATTAGTGTGTATGTGGCCTGTGTTTTTATTTTATAGTTCCATCTCTTTTTAACTAAGAAGTATACTATCTGCAGTAGTGCAGAATTTTTCTTAGTGAAAACTTCCCTACTCACTCTGCAGACCCTACCTGAAGGTCTTCGCCCCATACTGAGCCCATCCTCAGTCCCTTCACTTGTTCCAGACTGGCCCAACCCATGCCCCTTCTCTGGGAGCTCAGCCAATAGACCCCAAAGTACCACAGCAGCATCTGGCTGCAGAAGGACCCCAGGGATTGCGGCCAGGGGCGAGAAGACGGGTGGCTGAATGAGTTTGCTCCTCTCTGGGCCTCAGTGCTGACATCTGTGAGATGAGGAAGTGTCTGAAGTCGGCCTGGATTTTTTTTTTTTTTTTTTGAGACAGAGTTTCACTCTTGTTGCCCAGGCTGGAGTGCAATGGCGTGGTCTCTGCTCACCGCAATCTCCACCTCCAAGGTTCAAGTGATTCTCCTGTCTCAAGCTCCTGAGTAGCTGGGATTACAGGCATGCGCCACCACACCCAGCTAATTGTTTGTATTTTTTTAAGTAGAGACGGGGTTTCTCCATGTTAGGCTGGTCTTGAACTCCCGAACTCAGGTGATCTGCCCGCCTCAGCCTCCCAAAGTACTGGGATTACAGATGCGAGCCTGAGTGGGGCCCAGCCTGGAATTTTGAGCTCAGGCTATACCTGGTAAATAGAACCCCCAGGTCTCCAGATACTCACCACTGAAACAATGGCACCTCATTGTTTCTAACCTTCCCCATGCCCTTCTTTAACCCTTCCATTTCCGTTTTAGCAGAGACCCTTGTCATCACTCCTTCCTACCACCAATGCTCTCCCCTCCCGCACTGTCCCAGGCCTCCTCATTCTTCCCTTGCAGGTCCTTATCCAACCTGGCTCACAATTCCTGGGAAGCCACAAGGAAACCAAATTGTAGTAGCAACTCAGAGTCAGCATTCATTAGGTCACAGGACCATAAGGATGCCAAGAAGGAATTTGTCCCTCTCCCTGTCCTGACAAAAGGCATAAGTGGAAGAAAACTGTTAGATTGGGTTATGATCTTTGACACCCTGCCTTTCCGCGCCCTTCTTCCACCTGTCAAGACTCCTAGGACTCCCTGGGTCTGCACAAGTATCTGCCCTAAGGCCCACCAGGCTCCCTTGCAGCCCATCCCACACCTGGGTGTCACTGTCTTCCTCTGAATCACCCTCCTCTCAAACCAGCTGCCAGAGAGCCCAGCCCAGCCCAGCTAGTGCCACCACCTCTGCCCCCAGGATAATTAAGACCAGCATCAGACCCCTACACTTGAGCAAAATGTATATTTTAAAGGCAAAGTCTCACTCCTGTAATCCCAGCACTTTGGGAGGCCGAGGCGGGCTGATTACAATGTCAGGAGATGGAGACCATCCTGGCTAATAGGGTGAAACCCTGTCTCTGCTAAAAATACAAAAAATTAGCTGGGCATGGTGGCACATGTAATCCCAGCTACTCAAGGGGCTGAGGCAGGAGAATTGCTTGAACTCAGGAGGCGGAGGTTGCAGTGAGCCAAAATCGCTCCATTGCACTCCAGCCTGGGCGACAGAGCAAGACTCTGTCTCAAAAAAAAAAAAAAAAAAAAAAAAGGCAAAGTAACTGTTTATTTATTTTAATGTATTCATAGGTTCTGCAGCCATCAACACTATCTAATTCTATAACATTTTCTTCACCCCAAAGAAACCCATACCCCTTAGCAATAACTCCCCATCTCTTCCCAATGTCCTCGTCCCCATCTCCAGCCCCTGGAAATCTCTAATGTACTTTGTTTTTTGGTGGTGGTGTTTGAGACAGGGTCTCACTCTGTCACCCAGACTGGAGTGCAGTGTCATGATCTCAGCTTACTGCAACCTCTGCCTCATGGGCTCAAACGATCCTCCCACCTCAGCCTCCCCAGTAGCTGTGACTACAGGCATGTGCCACCATGCCCAGCTAATTTTTGTATTTTTTGTAGAGATGGGGTTTCACTATGTTGGCCAGGCTGGTCTGGAATTCCTGAGCTCAAATAATCCATTCACCTCAGCCTCCCAAAGTGCTGGGATTACAGATGTGAGCCACTGCACCTGGCTATTTTCTATTTCTTTAACTGGTGCTGTTATGCCTGTGAGCCAAATTTGTACAAATTCTTCAGCTTTATCCTCATGTGCCTCTTTGTATATATATTATACTTCAATTAAAAGTTATTATAGTATCAGGAGCCAGGCACAATGGCTCACGCCTGTAATCCTAGCGATTTGGGAGCCTAAAGCGGGTGATCACCTGAGGTCAGCCCGGCCAACATGGTGAAAACCTGTTGCTACTAAAAATATAAGAAATTAGCCACGGGTGGTGGCGGGCACCTGTAATCCCAGCTACCCAAGAGGCTAAGGCAGGAGAATTGCCTGAACCCAAGAGGTGGAGGTTGCAGTGAGCCAAAGTCGTGCCACTGCACTCCAGCCTGGGCAATAAGAGTGAGACTCCATCTCAAAAAACAAAAATAAAAATAGGCTGGGTGTGGTGGCTCATGCCTGTAATCCAAGCACTTTGGAAGCCAAGGCGGGTGGATCACCTGAGGTCGGGAGTTCAAGACCAGCCTGACCAACATGGTGAAACCCCGTCTTTATTATAAAAAATAAAAAAATAAAAAAAAAAGTAGGCCAGGGATGGTGGCTCACGCCTGTAATCCCAGCACTTTGGGAGGCAGAGGCAGGTGGATCACTTGAGGCCAGGAGTTCGAGACTAGCCTGGCCAACATGGTGAAACCCTGTCTCAAAAAGAAAAAGAAAGAAAAAAAGAAAATAAAAGTATCAGGAGCATAAGAGAAATGTATGTAAGTTCCTTCTACTTTTCAGAGTTTCTATGTCTGAACTGATGAATCTTCCTTCCAAAAGATCCAACTTTCTTCTTTAATAACCATAACAGTGGCAAAGGCACTGGGGGACAGGGGTGGGAATGGAAAAGGGAAGCACATCCCTACAGGTGGGCCTGAGATGGGGGTTGCAGGACGAAGCAAGTGGACCTCAAAGGTCTCCACAGGCCTGCTGTCTTAGGCTCCCTGGTCCTCCTCTTCCCCCAGGTCTTCTCATTCGCAACTGCACCATCACTGCCAATGCCGAGTGTGCCTGTCCCGATGGCTGGCAGTGCCGGGACAAGGAGTGCACCGAGTGTGATCCACCTCCAGACACTTTGCTGACCACTCAGCTGTCTCAGGCCCTGGACCCACACCTTCAGCCCACCCACTTACCTTATGTCAGTGGTAAGTTCCAGGCAACCCACTGTGCCATCGCTTGGGGTAGAGGTGACACCCCAACCAGTACTCCCCACTCCTACCCCTAGATAAGGTCAGCCTGTTTCTGCCTTCCCATCCCATCCAGGGCCTCTCAGGCCTTCAGATGTGCCCTATGGGGTTCCCTGCTGCTATTCATTCTGTCTGTTTTTCCAGAGATGCTGGAAGCCAGGACAGCTGGGCACATGCAGACCCTGGCTGGCTTCAGGCAGCTGCCTGCCCCAACTCCCTCTACCCACTGGCCAGGTGAGTTTTCTCCCTAATCCCCGCCACTAGAAAGAATGCATACAGGAGGGGCCAAAAGGGAAGCCAGACAGAAAGCTCCTAGAAGTAGGGGTAAGAAGAGGAGTGGAAAAAGCAGATTCCAGCAATTAGGAGAGAACTTGGCCAATGGTGGGGGTGGAAGAGAAGGTGGGGGAAAGGGGAGAGGCAAGGTGACGGGAGGGCTGGGCTCAGGGAGCTGAGGGCTAGACCCTCCCCTAACCCCTGTGTGGCTCCTGCCTATCACAGCCCAAAGCTCCCTGTGCAGCTCAGATTTTATTCGCATCCTTGTGATCTTCTCTGGAACGTTTCTTGTTTTTACCCTGGCTGGAGCCCTGTTCCTCCATCAACAAAGGAAACATAGATCAAGTAAGAAACAGAATACAGGTCTCCAGCCCTGCCCTTGCACCACACCCCACCGGCTCAACCCCACTGCCCACGCCTGGAATCTCACTGAAACCCACCAGCTCCATCTTCACCAGCCTCGGTCCTACGCTTTCTCTCCCCTTAGCCGGCATGCTCCTGACGCCCCTCCCCCTCTGCCCATCTCTTCCTCCCTTCTCTCCCTGCCCCCACTGCTGGCCAAGACTCATTGGATCTCCTTCTGCAGACAAAGGA
Organism: Callithrix jacchus; assembly: GCF_049354715.1. NCBI lineage: Eukaryota > Metazoa > Chordata > Mammalia > Primates > Cebidae > Callithrix > Callithrix jacchus. The sequence goes on from NC_133510.1 coordinate 20,072,185, forward strand.
GAAAGTCCTGTGGAGCCTGCAGAGCCTTGTCCTTACAGCTGCCCCAGGGAGGAGGAGGGCAGCACCATCCCCATCCAGGAGGATTACCGAAAACCGGAGCCTACCTCCTCCCCCTGAGCCAGTGCCTGCGGGAGCTGCATTACAGCCCTGGCCTCCACCCCACACCGCCAACCATCCAGGGAGAGTGAGACCTGGCAGCCGCAACTGCAGCCCCATCCTCTTTTCAGGGCCTTTCATGTGTACACCTGTGACAGAGTGCCTTTTCGAGACTGGCAGGGACAAGGACAAATAAGGATGAGGTGGAGGGTGGGAAGCAGGAGGCTGGCCAGCTGCACCTGCGCTGCAGGAGGGCAGGGGCTCTGGTTGTAAAACACACTTCCTAATTCGAAAGGTTCACATGCTACAAGACGGGCGAAATAAAGTGACAGATGACCACCCTGCAGCTCCAGCTTCCTCTCTAAAATTCCAGTCCCAAAACCCAGACCGCTACCCGCCTCCTGGCTCAGGTCAGAATCTGGCAGAGGAGCCTTCTCAGCCGGTTGTGTTGGGCCCTGCTGGGGGTGGGGGTGAGAAAGGTCCCCAGGCTACCGGGAATCCTGTGTTTGACTTTCCCACAGTTATAGCTCCACTTTCTTGGGATGCGTGGGGAGCAAAGGGTGCAGAAGTCAGGTCTTGAAATCACCTAGGGATTTCTGGGTGAGGTGGGTGGAGAAAAACGAGAACAGCAGGCAGGACCTGGCAGCTGCTGCAAACGGCTTCACCCAGAGACACAGGCGCCAGTGACATTTGCTCTAAGTGAAAGTGAAAGAGAAGTCGGCAGCAGAGGGAACAGAAAAGAAACCCACAGGCTGCTGGCTAGCCAGGGGTGCTTGGAGAGCCCCTCTTCTCCCACCGAGCCTCGAAAGCGGGGTAGGACTGCGGATGACAGTGGGCGAGAAGGGGACTCGAGAGCAGCCTCCATGGGCATGGAGGAGGGCTTGTGCCTGCTGATGTGCCTGGTTCTATTTGGAGCAGCAGAAACCAGTGAGTCAGGGGAGTCAGGGAGAGCTGGCCGGGAGAAGAGCTAGTGAAGCACCAGGGTGCCACCCTCCCCGAGATTCCAGAAGAGCAAAGGGGCCGGGGATGACCCAATCACCTTCTAAGCCCAACAGGGGAAAGGCTCAGCGGCTGGCAACGGAAGGAACCAATATTGCGTGGGGAGGGAGGCTGGATGCTCCACAGGGAAAAGGCTGGAGAGGGGCCGCCTCTGTGGCCATGGTCAGGAGCCACTGTCCTACAGAGAGGGCACTGGCCTGGGAGTTGATACTTCAGAAGAGGAGGGGACTCCCCAGGCCAGGAAATCACTTGGAAGGCGACCTTGAAGGCAGGGGAGGGGAAGGCTACCCGTAATGGGAGAAAGCAGTGCAGGCTGTCAGCTCCCCAGCGACCCCAAGTGTTCAGTCTCCTCTCCCTGCTGTGGCACTTGCTTTTTTTCTGAGAATTCTTTTGACTGAAAAGATAGTCTTTCATTCAACAGTTGGAAATAAAAGCATAAACCCCTCTGAGCAAGGCAAGTCTAGGACTTTAAATAACCCACACCAAGAGGTATTTGCCTGTACTAGCAGGTGCTCTCCAGAAAACCGGTTTGGGGGACGATAGGAGAATAGAGGGCCACAGAGACAGCTAGGATCCTGGAGGGCAAGTTTTACCCTTTGATGATGCCACAGTTTGTTGGGGTGGGGCGGAGCAAGTGTGGAGTAGCTTTCTGGGCAAGAGGTTGCTCACCCCAGCCTTTGTCTGCAGAGCCTCACACAGCAGAGAGGCAGTGGCGGGCAGTGGACGTGGTCCTAGACTGCTTCCTGGTAAAGGACAGTGAGCACCATACAGCTCTTGCCAGCAGTGAAGACAGAGGGAGGGCCTCCCTCGTGCTGAGGCAGGTGCCAGTGCTGGACGATGGCTCCCTGGAGGACTTCACTGATTTCCAAGGGGGCATGCTGGCCCAAGATGACCCACCTGTTATCTTCAAGGCCTCAGGTAAAAGCCTTCCACCTATGTCCTTGGTCCTCCTGGGCTCCCTCCACCAGGACAGCCCAGGTTCCGATTACAAACACACACACTGCTTCCCGTTGGCCCTGGTGTTCTCACTCTAATTTGCCCTCCATGTGTGCCCCCTTCTCTCCAGTGGACCTGGTCCAGATTCCCCAGGCCGAGGCCTTGCTCCACGCTGACTGCAGCGGAAAGGAGGTGACCTGTGAGATCTCCCGCTACTTTCCCCGGACGAGAGAAGCCACTGTTGAGCCAACAGCTTGGTTCATGGCCAACGTGCAGGTCTCTGAAGAGGGACCAAGTATCTCCCTGGTGATGAAGGCTCTCAGCGATGCTGAGAATGAGGCTTTCCGGCAACCGATGCTGAATTTCCTCCTGAACCCCCAGGGGACTATGGGAACTGCAGGTAAGAAAACGAAAAGCAAGGCTGGGCGTGATGACTCATGCCTGTAATCCCAGAACTTTGGGAGACCGAGCCCAGTGGATCACCTGAGGTCAGGAGTTCAAGACCAGCCTGGCCAACATGGTGAAACCTTATCTCTACTAATAACGAAAATTAGCCAGGTGTGGTGGCAGGTACCTGTAATCCCAGCAACTTGGGAGGCTGAGGCCGAAGTGCTTGAACCCAGAAGGTGGAGGTTGCAGTGAGCCAAGATTGCGCCACTGTACTCCAGCCTGGAAGGCTAAGTGAGACTCCATCTCAAAAAAACAAAACAAAACAAAAACAAAACCCTTGAGTCTACAAGGGAATGCTTGGAAGCCCCTATCTGAAGGTCCAAGCATAGAGACAACCTGTGGGTTATTTCCAAAATGGAGCGCATTCGCATCTCACTGGGATGCCATGCAGAAGTAAGACACATGACGCTATTCTGCTCATGGGTGCTGCCCATTGTAGTCTTATTGAGCCAAAACCCAGTTTTCTCCCAGTGAAAGGCTAGCCTGGTCTAGGGCTTCAGGAGTAAAGCTCAGGGATGCATCATTTGTTCATTATCTTACTAGCAAACCCAGTACCTGTTCTCACCAGCTCAGCACATCCTCAAGGGCACCAGAAATTGAGAACACGACGACAGGGTTCTACAGAGCCCATTAATCCAATACTCTGTGCCCCACTTTTTTGTGTCTCCAAGAAGAGACAACGAAGTCCAGAGAAGATTAGGGGGCAAACTTCCTATCCTTGGAAAACCCCAAAACACTCTAACCTCTCTGTGGTCCCCAAATCTATCCTGCCACATTAGAAAAAACAGGTCTTCATGTCTGTCCAGTGTCTACTATACTCCTGGTATGGGGAGGTATTTCCCTCTTTTTATTTCAAACCTACAAAAAAAGGTGAAATAATAATATAATGAACACCCATATACCCTACACCTAGATCCACCAATTGTTACTATTCTGCCACATTCTCTCTCTCCCCGCAGCCCCGTGTGTGTGTGTATGTGTATGTATGTGTGTATATGGGTGTGTATTTTCCTCTGAACTGAGAGCAAGCTGCAAAAGACAACACGTGAACCCCAAATGCTCCCATGCATAGCATGTATTAGTTTACAGTCAAGGACAAGGATGTAATCCTTCATGGTCACAAACCACCGTGTCAGAAACAAACCGAAGTGGGGGAGTAGTTTACCCATGGTGCAGGCAGTAAGGAGGCGCAGTGTGTAAAATATTTCAGAACAGGCCAGGTGTAATGGCTCACGCCTGTAATCCCAGCACTTTGGGAGGCTGAGGCGGGTGGATCACCTGAAGTCAGGAGCTCAGGACCAGCCTGGCCAACATGGTGAAACCCCCTCTCTACTAAAAATACAAAAATTAGCCAGGCATGGTGGCGTGCACCTGTAATCTCAGCTACATGGGAGGCTGAGGCAGGAGAATTGCTGGACCCTGGGAGGCGGAGGCTGCGGTGAGCCGAGATCTCACCATTGTACTCCAGCCTGGGTAACAACAGAGACTCCATCTCAAAAAAAAAAAAAAATTCAGAATAATAAAATCAGCTGAAAGTCAAATGGCTTTATAGTGTCACCATCTCCCAACATCAGCAATTCTGAACAGTATCAGTGATAAAATACTCCTCCCTGCCAGGGCAGACTGTCCCTATCTCTCCACACCACTGCCTAGTATGCCACTGCTCTTCATACTTGAAGATATTTTTAAATTGATACAGTAGTAGCCTCAACTATGAAGTCCAGGGCATGGTGGTGCACACCTGTAGTCCCAGCTGCTCAGGAGGCTGAGGCAGGAGGACTGCTTGAGCCCAGGAGTCTAAGTCCTGCCTGGGAACATAGGGAGACCCTGTCTCTTGTGCCTCAGTCTCCCAAGTAGCTGGGATTACAGGCACCCACCACCACATCCAGCTAATTTTTTTTTTTTAATGGAGTCTTGCTCTTTCATCAGGCTGGAGTGCAGTGGCGAGATCTTGGCTCACTGAAACCTCCACCTCCCGGGTTCAAGTGATTCTCCTGCCTCAGCCTCCCAAGTAGCTGGGACTACAGCTGCAGGCTAACACACCCAGCTAATTTTTGTATTTTTAGTGGAGATGGGGTTTCACCATGTTGACCAGGATAATCTTGATCTCTTGACCTTGTGATCTACCCACATTGGCCTCCCAAAGTGCTGGGATTACAGGCATGCATCACTGCACTTGGCATACCTGGTTAATTGTGTATTTTTAGTTGAGATGGGATTTTACCATATTGGCCAGGCTGGTCTTGAACTCCTGATCTCAAGTGATCTGCCCATCTTGGCCTCCCAAAGTGCTGGGATTACAGATGTGAGCCACTGTGCCTGGACTGAGACCCTGTCTCTTAAAAAAAAATTAATTAAATGTCTCCAAATTCAAATTTCTCCACTTGTCCCAATAATGTTTTTCACTGCTTTCTTTTTCTAAGTACACAATTGAAACAAGAATCATGCGCTGCATTTAGCTGTGCTGTTCCTTGTTTTAATCTAGAGCATTTTTCACAGAATTGACATCTTTGAAGGGTCCAGGCTAGTGGTCTTGCAGAATATCCCACCATTTAGATTTGTCTGATTGTTTTCCTCCTGACTGGATTTAGGTTAAGCATGTTTGGCACAGTCACTACTACTAAGTGCTTTTTAAAGTCTCTTTCCTAGTCTTCATGGTATCCTTGCTTAAACAGGTGAGCTTTGTAACACTAAGTGACTTGTCAAAGGTCACAGAGCCAGTAAGCAGAACAACCAGGGTTTCAGAGCTCTTTCGGCTATTCTAGTAGTTCTTACCTGAAGATTGACGGTAACTCTTAATTTTGCATGTGTATTTCCTGGTGAGAGGTCCATAGCTTTCACTAGATTATCCTAGGGGTGAGTGATCCCAAGATGATAAAGGTCGCCATGTGTACCATGCTGCCTTTCTAGAACCCCATTTCTTTGTGGTTCCATGTGATGGAAAATAAGCTCAACTGGCCTCACTGCCAGGCAAGGAGGAAGAGGCAAGGCCCATAACACGCCCACAGCTTAAAGATCATGTGACCTCAAGGAGGAAGTAGCCCACAAATCACCCCTCTTTTCCTCTTGACAGTGGAGTTCCAGGTGACGACACAGACCCAATCCCTGAGCTTCCTGCTGGGATCCTCAGCCTCCTTGGACTGTGGCTTCTCCATGGCACCAGGCTTGGACCTCATCAATGTGGAGTGGCGGCTGCAGCACAAGGGCAAGGGTCAGATGGTGTACAGCTGGACCGCAGGGCAGGGGCAGGCTGGGCGGAAGGGCGCTACCCTGAAGCCTGAACAGATGGGCATGGCTGGGGATGCCTCCCTCACATTGCCCAGCCTCACTCTACAGGATGAGGGGACCTATGTTTGTCAGATCACCACCTCTCTGCACAGAGCTCAGCAGATCATCCAGCTCAACATCCAAGGTGAGGCCAGGACACAGTTATCCCAGGGAGGGGGACAGAAAATGCCTACTGGAGTGTTTCCAGACTGGGACCCAAACGCAAGAGTGATTCCCTGAGAAGCAGGCGTCATTCCCACAATTTAAATGCCATCTTCACCCTGGAAACACAGATGGCATTAGATAAGGAGTCCCAGCTGGGCATAGTGGCTCATGCCTGTAATCCCAGCACTTTAGGAAGCTGAGGTGGGCAGATCATCTGAGGTCAGGAGTTCAAGACCAACCTGGCCAACATGGTGAAACCCACTCCCTACTAAAAATAGAAAAATTAAGCAGGCATGGTGGTGGGTGCCTGTAGTCCCAGTTAGTCAGGAGGCCGAGGCAGGAGAATCTCTTGAATCCAGGAGGCAGAGGTTGCAGTGAGCTGAGATTCTACCACTGCACTCCAGCCTGGCAACAGAGCGAGACTCCGTCTCAAAAAAAAAAAAAAAAAAAAAAAAAGAGTCCATTGGACTCCAGGATAATTCCACCAAGATTTCCAGGCCAGGATGCTGCTGCCCTGCTGTGGCCGGCTGTCTCCAACAGCTCAGTCCTTTTGGGCCACATCCTGAAGAACAGTAGCAGCAAACCAAGGCGGGGCAGTGGGAACAGTTCTAACCATCATCACTGCTATCCTTTAAAATTGCTGGCTTAGAATGGTGCCAGCCAACCTTTAGATGACTTTACTATCACTTTTCTGGAAAATGCAACCCGCAAATTATGGCCTGCATCCATGTGGGCCCCTCACATGCCTCCGCCTTGGTATACTACCAAGGGACACTTTAGCATCCACAATCTACTCTCATCTTGGCAGGAAGAAAAGGCTTCAGGTTCCTCCACTGTCCCCAGCTGGATCCCTGTGTAATCTTATTCCTCATTCTTTCTCCAGCTCCCCCCAAAGTACGACTAAGCTTGGCAAATGAAGCTCTGCTGCCCACCCTCGTCTGCAACATTGCTGGCTATTATCCTCTGGATGTGGCGGTGACGTGGACCAGAGAGGAACTGGGTGGATCCCCAGTCCAAGTCTCTGGCGCTTCCTTCTCCAGCCTCAGGCAAAGCGCAGCAGGCACCTACAGCATCTCTTCCTCTCTCACCGCAGAACCTGGGTCTGCAGGTGCCACTTACACCTGCCAGGTCACCCACATCTCTCTGAAGGAGCCCCTTGAGGCCAGAACCCAGGTTGTCCCACCAGGTACTGGGAGTGTCCTCCTTTCTCCACACTTGGGTTCATGGCTTTCTTCCCCCAGTAATCTGTGGCCTCATTCTGCTGCCCATGCACTTTGTTCAGTCCTGGCTTCAGGCTTCTGCCTCTGCTCCTGGCTTTGTCTTTTCCAAGGCGGCAGCTGCCACAGCTTCTACCATACATCCCCTGAGACTTCATTATATTCCAGCCTCCACGGTGCCAGGCAAGGTGCTTAAGGGCTGGAGATCACAGATGAATAATTCCTGATCATGCCCTCTAGGAGCTTAGTCCAGTAACAGAGACGAGACTAAGTAGACAGAGAAGATGACATTTGAGCCAAGTTAACTACCTTAAATAGAAACTAGCATATATGAAGGCCGAGTCATAAAACAGCCTAAAGAGAATTTGGAGACTGGCAAGTAATTCAGCTCAGCTAGAGCCTAGGGTCTATGGGGAAAAGGGAACGTGACTCTGAAGCTTCAGAGGTACTTCTATTTATTGAGCATTTACATGAATCAACCACTGTAGTAAGCACTGAAATGTACGATTTCATGGATTATGACTCCCATTTTACAGGTGAGCAACCTGGCACTAGCAGATGTCAATGAATTTGCCCAAGGTCACCTATCAATCAATGGTAAAGAGAATGTGAAAAACAGGCAACTGGATTCCCCTTACAGGGAATCCTGTAGATAAGCTAGAGCTTCCTGAGAACAATGGCATGCTGCTGAAAGGTTTTATTTATTTATTTGTTTATTTATTTGATACAGAGTCTTGCTCTGTCCCACAGGCTGGAGTGCAATCTCAGCTCACTGCAACCTCCACATCCTGGGTTCAAGCCATCCTCCTGCCTCAGCCTCCCAAGTAACTGGGACTACAGGCATGCACCACCACACCTGGCTAATTTTCATGTTTTAAGTGGAGATAGGGTTTCGCCATGATGGCCAGCTGATCTCGAACTCCTGACCTCAGGTGCTCTCCCAAAGTGCTGGGATTACAGGTGTGAGCCACTGCACTTTGCCTGTGGAAAGGTTTAAAACAGGAAAGGGAGAGGAAAGAACCCACAATTCGAAAAGGAAACATCCAGGAGCACTGGGCATTACCTGGTTGCTCATTAGACTGTGAACGTCCCCAAAACGGGTTTTGCCTCAGCTCACATCATTCCCCAGCTATTTACAAAATCCCAGTTAACTGTGGTTTTTGTTTTGTTTTGAGATAGGGTCTCACTCTGTTGCCCAGGCTGGAGTGCAGTGGCAAGATCTCGGCTCACTGCAGCCTCTGCCTCCCAGGCTCAAGTGATCCTCCCATATCAGCCTCCAGAGTAGCTGGGACCACAGCTGCACACCACCACGCCCAGCTAATTTTTTGTATTTTTGGTACAGATAGAGTTTCACTATGTTGCCCAGGCTGGTCATGAACTCCTCAGCTCAACCCATCCACCCGTCTCAGCCTCCCAAAGTGCTGGGATTACAGGCATGAGCCACCGTGTCCAGCTCAGTTAACTGTTAACAAATAAACCAACCTAAATATCACTTGCAAAGCAATTTTTAAAACTTTGTCCTTAAGTGGGAAGAGGTAGAGAATTCTGTGTGGAATAACCCATGAATATCCAGCAACCTTGAATTGCTGCTGGGTGCCTCTTCCAGGTTTCTCAATCAGGGACTCACACACACACTCCTTAGCTCCTCCTCCCTGGAGCAGACGCTGCAGGTGAGGGCTCAGCTGATGATTCCTGCCCACAATGATTGCTGCACATGTTGCTCTCGCCTACAGAACAGAGAACCGGCTTGGGAGTCATCTTTGCCAGCAGCCTCTTCCTTCTTGCACTGTTGTTCCTGGGGCTTCAGAGACGGCAAGGTAAGAGCCTGGTTGCCCTTGGCTCTGGCCCTGGCCCACCTTACCCACTCTAACCACCTCCCCACCCAGACAAGGGTGGAAGCCCAGATACCCCAAGTTCCGGCCACCCACCCACCCATCACAGTCCCCTGCTTCAGTGTTTGCCCTAGATGAAAATGAAACCAGTCTTGTTCCCTCTTGTTTTCTCCTAGCTTCCTCACTGTCAAGACTCTAAGGCACTCTGGGTAGCCACTCTGCTGCCTCAGAGTAGAAAGAAAGTAGTCACGTGCTCAAAGAAGGACTCTAAATCAAGTCACAGGGCTAAGAAGGCATGAAGGTGGCACCAGCTCACGGGGCACTAGCCCTGGCTCTGCATAGGCCTCTGCCTTCCTTCACCGTGCACCCTGGGCTCATGCACCAAAGCACAGAACAGGAAAAAAAAGCTGGAAGAAATGGAGAAGGAACAAGTGAGGGACAATGGGGCACAGGTGGGGGCTGGGCTACCACTCCCAAACTCAGTCAAAAATAAAAGCCCTTTGTGTCTGCTGTGACCAAGCTTTTCCACCTTCCTGTCTTTCTCCACACTGGTCCCAGCTGAGCCCTGTCCCCCAGCCTGGTGGCTCCAACTTGCAAAGTGTTTAAGGTATGAAACAAAGACCCTCAGAGGGCTGCATCCCCCCTCCGGTCCATGGAGTTGCATCTCAGCTGCAATCAGGGTTCTGCTCCTTCAGGTAACTGCTGGTAACTTCAGGATACCTGCAAATGCCTCGCTCCCTCAGCTGCAAGGGAGAGATTTCTCCTTTTATTCATTTCTAAAATGTGCCTGGTCAATACGCTAGAACTCAGCATACCAAAACTGTACATGAGGATGATGGGGAAAAGGGGGTTTTCACAGCTTTATCTGGGCACATCCCCTGGGACAGGACAAGCAGACCAAGGACCTAGGAAGGAAGCAGATGGAAGAGGCCTGAGGGAACCTGAGCTTATTTGCCAGTGTGAGATGCCCACGCAACTTCCCGTCTTCACTTCCTCTCAGTAGCACCTACAAGAGTTGGGCTGGTTCAGGCTGAATGCTGGGAGACCACTTCCTGTGCCGACACACAGAGCTCCCATCTCCGTGAAGACCGCACAGCACACGTAAGCCAGCCCAGCTGACCTAAAGCGACATGAGACTACTAGAAGGAAAGAAACGACACTCCTCCCCACCTGCCTCCCAGCTACTCCAACCCAAACAACAACCAAGCCAGTTCAGTGGTAGGAATTTGTATTTTTTGCCTTTGTTCAGAATACATGAAATTGGTAAATATGCCACATGCCTTTGGTGGAAGTACAACTGTTGTTATTACTCTATACAAGTATGAGATCAGGGTTAGGAAAAAAGACAAAGAGGTGATGACAGACACACAGTGGAAACCCCACATCGTCTCATGGGAACCGAAGAAGGGGATGTGGGAAGCTTCATTTGACTGCAAAGTCCCGGGGTTTAGTTGCACATTTGCTCATGCACATGGGTGGTGGGAGGGAAGGGGGATAGCAAAGACACACAGAAGAGGGTACAGGGTGGGAGAGAAAGAAAGTAGAGGGGCTAAGACCCCCAAAAGAACAAAGCCAACTACCCCTGGTGAGCCTCAGAGGGACAGAAACCCAGGAATGATTCCTGTGATAGGGCTGGGAGAGCCAAGAGGACAGCTTTGCTCCAGGCTCGGGACACATCGAGGACAGTGGTGGTTCTTCTCCAGCAGTGACCCCCTGCATTAGGCAAGGAGGAGCCCAGAGGAGAGTGGAGACCTTCGAGGGGGACCGTTGGGAGGGTACACTGACTGCTTTCTTCCAGCTCTTCAGTCCTGCCCTGGGGCAGGACGAAGGGAATGTGGGAAACAAGGGCGAAGGGAAAGGAAGGATGGTTTTGCACAGTGAAATGCTGCTGCATGGAAAGTGGGCACCCAGACCCTGCCTGGCATGGCCTCAGCCTCTTCCTATTTGTGGACGGGAGGGAGGAAGGAATAAAGGGCCATGGGCATTCCCCCCTCAGTTCCCAGCCTGCCCTCCTCCCCTCGCACCTGGGTTTATCCCACATTAACAGCCTATCCTGAAGCTCAGAAACTGCCCCCAAGATGGGCTGAGCCGCTCCCATCCTCATGTCCCACTGTCTATATATACAAGCCATGCAAAGAGAAGGAAGAGAAAGGAGCCAAAGTAGAATTCAGACAGGTAAGGGTGGTTTGAAGGGGAACATACTGCAGGAAGAACAGAGAGGTGGTCTCGAGGAGAGGGCCCCTCAATAGCACAGCAATACACAAGCACACCTGTCACAGACTGGCACACCTCCCCCCAAGATGGGGCTGGTGGGTCTACACGACTTCTCCGCATCCTCAGGATTGGCTGGTCCTCAGGCGGGACCTCTTGCCTTATCCCTGTCTTTGGCAAGTGCACAGGTGGTATGGAGGAAAGGATCCCATGGTGTCCAAAGATCTCACTGCTAACAGCCTCAAGCTCCTTCATCAACAGGAAGAGAGGAATGGGACCCTCTTTAACGAGGGCAAGGAGTGGCTTCCTCTGAGCTTGTTACTTTCAAATTAAGCATTTGACTCACTGTTTCTCTGTAACTAACAGGCATTCTCTCTCTTTATGCCAACAATTACCTGGGAGCTAGGTGAAATTATTTGACTAGAGAAAATTACTGGCTAGATGAAATTATTTGGTGCCCTCATACGGAATGCTGTAGAAAATGTAAAGAAGAGAAAGTTCCTTCCAGCCGGAAGCACATGGGCTGCTTCTAGCATGGAAACAAGCCCTGCTATTTTCATAATTCATAAGTGTTCTCCAGGCCGCTGGAGAGCAAAGTTGTAATATCCCAAGGACATAGTAAATCCTGGATGAACAAATTAGAAATAACTATAAAAAGCAGGTTTTACTTTCAAAACGGTGCTGCACTGGAACCAACTGGACTCCTGTCCACCCGCAGGACCCTCTCCAGGCCTGGCCCAGGAGGAAACTTCCACATGACCAGGTGGCACTGAGTGAGCTGCCACCTTCCCAGTCCCACCCCATCTTTTGCTAGCGGCCAGGCCTTTCTAGGAGACACTACGGGCACCGATGCTCTCCTCCCAGGTCTGGGCAGCTTCGCAGACACTTCGCCTCAGCCACTCCCCTCCCTGCCCCATCCATCAGCCTCCAACTCTTTTGGGCTTTGGGGGAACTTGAGAGTACAGGAGAAGGGGGTGGAAAGGAGGCACCAGCCATTGCTCTTCAGGTAGTGACTTAGATTGTGCCACGAGCAGCATTTCTAGTGTTGAGGGACAGAGTGCAAATGAACGAAACAATAAAGGAGGAATGGGTGATGGAGAAGCCTGGGCTGAGATGGAGGATGGAGGGTGGGGAAGTGTGCTGAGAGAGCAAACAGAGGGAAGAGGACATGAGTGAGGATGGCAATGGAGAACAGGGAAGGGGTGGCACATTCTCAAGTAAAAAAGTAGACTGGACACAGGAATCAGGAAGTCCCAGATGGAAAAGAGAAAGAGACAGGAAAAAACAAGAGGGCAAATTACACCAAGTTACCAGACACTCAGGTCTTTCCATTGTAAGTGCCCCATCCCCACGGTCTCCCTCCAACCCAAGCCAGTGACACACAGCATAGCCCCACTTCCTCAGAACAGGAGGGACCGTCTCCCTGCAATGCCTTGCAGGGGGAAGGCTTGTCCATCAAAGAAATCCCTTGTCTCTGCCCTTCCCCACTCCCCAACCAGGTGACGATCCCATAGCAGTGGTCTCCATACCTCAGTCAGAGCAGCCCCACTCCCCAGGCAGGCAGGCAGGCAGGCAGGGAGAAGACTCCAGGACCTTCCCACCTCTTCACCCCACCAGCAACCTCAGCGATACTTACTTACAATAACTACCACGATGATGGCACAGATGGCTCCCAGCATGATCATCATCTGAGGAAACATGTGAACAAAAAATGAGCCCTTGGAATCCGGGAATGAGGAAAAGAGCCACATCTCTAGTGGGAAAGAATTTCCTCCATCCTTGGTGGTGGGAAAAAATCATCACCCAGAACTACGGGCCTCTTACAGAGACCCTACCCTCTGCTTCCCATGGGATCATAACCCCAGCACGTCTGTAGCTTTTCAGATTCATCACAGGACCTGCACTGGGCTCCTTTTTGCTCAGTTCCTAGTGTTGTGGGGCTTTAGAAGGCATTCCAATAGAGATACACACTGGATATTTAACCAATTGGTTCAATTTTTCATTGTGAAGTGTTCGGCTCATTCCCAAAAGTTGCAGTTATTTTTAAAATATATATTTCAACCTGAGAAAGCTAATTTAAAAGAAAAAGGAAAAAACGTGCCTGAGCCATTGGGCTGATGTTGGGGTGTCTGAGAATGGGACAGGTGAAAATTTTGGCAAGCAACTGCTTTGGGGAAAAGCTCCTTAACTGACGATTCCAACTCCTCAGGGTATCACTTTTCCTCCGGTAGCAGTTCTGAATACTCTAGCCTGCCCTAGTGGCCACTTCTGGGTAATGCAATCTCAAGAGGAGGCTTTCCAGATTTCCTTCCAAGCTATGCGGGTCAGAGAGATCCTGCGCCATTAGAGGGAAGAAAAGTAGAAGCCGAGGGTTTGCTTGCCTTCTACCAGTGGAAGCCCAGGAAAAGAAGGATCGAAGAAGAAAATTCACCTTGCAGTTTTTCCACCAGTACTTCCTCTTTAGCTTTGCAGCACTGCTCTCAAATTGTGATGCTCCCGCCTGCAAGGCATCAGCTCGGTCATCCAGTTCTGACAGCTTCTGGTCCCTCTCCAGGACCTTGTCCACATTCACACGCATGATGTCCACCACCTGAGGAGAGCACAGAAACAAAGCTGCTAAGCTTCCTGCCAGAGACAGACGAAAGAACAATAACAAGAGAATCACAAGTCTGGCCCTGTGCAACTCTAAAGGGTGCTTTGCCTCTCAGGCCCTTTGACTAGTCTCCTATGAAAAAAGGAGAACAGATAAGATGTTCCCTTTTATTTCCAAACTCCTGTGATTTGGAAACTCTCAGAGAAACAGCTATCACCTACCTCCTCCACTTGTGCCTGGGTTTGCTGTAGTCGTCTGTTACTGGTCATGTTAGGAGGAGGGCCAGGGGGACCCCCACCTGGGGCAGTCCCTTCTGTCCCTTCAGCGGGTGGCTGAGCTGGAGCAGACCTGTGGAAAGGCATGGGCAGAGTACACAACGTGACCGAGACAAGAAAGGAGCCGGGCGTGGAAGGGTACACCCATAGTTCCAGCTACTCAGGAGGCTGAAGTGGGAGGATCGCTTGAGCCCAGGAGTTTGATGCCAGCCTGGGCACCATAGTGAGACCTCTTCTCTAAAAAAAACAAACAAGAAAGGACTCACATGCATCTTCACCCCAAACCACCGAAACAATTATGATCAGGTTATACAAAAAAGAATGGACTCTCACTCCTTGGTAATCTGAAGCAGAGAGATGCCGCACAGAGGTAAGAAGTAAAAGATGAAAGACTCTGTAACAACATTTGGATGGGGTTCAGGGACATCCAGGGTGGCATCAAGAAATCTTATCTGGGGCTTTCCTTTGACCCAACTCAAACACATCCTCTGCCATGATGGCTACAAGGGACAAATGTGCTAGCCTTGTCCTAAAAAGGCATTTCCCCACTGATATGGTTTGGCTGTGTCCCCAACCAAATCTCAACTTGAATTGTATCACCCAGGATTCCCACATGTTCTGGGAGGGACTCAGGGGAAGGTAACTGAATCACGGGGGCCAGTCTTTCCTGTGCTATTCTCCTGATGGTGACCAAGTCTCACGAGATCTGATTGGTTTATTGGGGTTTCTGCTTTTGCTTCTTCCTCCTTTTCTCTTGCTGCTGCCATGTAAGAAGTGCCTTTCGCCTCCTGCCATGATTCTCAGGCCTCCCCAGCCATGTGGAACTGTAAGTCCAATTAAACATCTTTTTCTTCTCAGTGTCGGGCATACCTTCATCAGCAGCATGAAAACAGACTAATACAGTAAATTGGTACCAGTAGAGTGGGGCATTGCTGAAAATATACCCAAAAAGTGGAAGCGACTTTAGAACTGGGTAACAGGAAGAGGCTGGAACAGTTTGGAGAGCTCAGAAGACAGGAAAATGTGGGAAAGTCTGGAACCTCCTAGAGACTTGTTGAATGGCTTTGACAAAAGTGCTGAGAGTGATATGAACAGCGAGGCTCAGATGGAGATGAGAAACTTGGGGACTGGAGGAAAGGTGACTCTTGTTATGCTTTAGCAAAGAGACTGGCAGCATTTCGCCCCTGCCCTAGAAATTTGTGGAACTTTGAACTTAAGAGAGGTGATTTAGAGTATCTGGTGGAAGAAATTTCTAAGCAGCAAAGCATTCAAAAGGTGACTTGGGTGCTATTAAAAGCATTCTATTTTAAGAGGAAAACAGAGCACAAAAGTTCAGAAAATTTGCAGTCTGATGATGCAGTAGAAAAGAAAAACCCACTTTTTGTGGAAAAATTCAAGGCCTCTGCAGAACTTTACATAAGTAGCAAGGAACCTAATGTTAACCCCCAAGACCATGGAGAAAATGTCTCCAGGCCACGTCAGAGATCTTCACAGCAGCCCCTCCCATTACCGGCCCAGAGGCTCAGGAGAAAAACGTGGCTTTGTGGGCCAGGCCCAGGGTCCCCGTGCTGTGTGCAGCCTCGGGATTTGGTGCCCTGTGTCCCAGCCACTCCAGCTGTGGCTGAAAGGGGCCAACATAGAGCTTGGGCCATGGCTTCAGAGGGTGGAAGCCCCAAGCCTTGGCAGCTTCCACACGGTGTTGAGCCTGTGGGTGCACAAGAGTCAAGAACTGAGGTTTGGGAACCACCACCTAGATTTCAGAA
Organism: Callithrix jacchus; assembly: GCF_049354715.1. NCBI lineage: Eukaryota > Metazoa > Chordata > Mammalia > Primates > Cebidae > Callithrix > Callithrix jacchus. Next base: position 20,087,989 of record NC_133510.1, read on the forward strand.
GACGTATGGAAATGCCTGGATGCCCGGGCCAAAGTTTGCTGCAGGGGCGGGGACCTAATGAAGAACCTCTGCTAGAGCAGCGTGGAAGGGAAATGTGGGGTTGGAGCGTCCACACAGAATCCCCCCTGGGGCACAGCCTAGTGGAGCTGTGAGAAGAGGGCCACCATCCTACAGACCCCAGAATGGTAGATCCACTGGCAGCTTGCACTGTGTGCCTAGAAAAGCCACAGACACTCAATGCCAGCCCATGAAGGCAGCCAGGAGGGAAGCTGTACCCTGCAAAGCATCCAGGAGGGAGGCTGTACACTGTAGTGTCTGTCAGTTTGCCCCTTTTTATATTCAAGTTATTGGTTATGGTTATCGGTTTATATGCCCAGTTATTGCTTATGCCTCACACAAGATGAGGAAATCAGGGCTCCCATAAGGGCAGCTTGGAAAATCACCAAAGGCAAAGTCTATGTAGGTGGAGTGAGTCAGGACTGTTTGTTTGCTTTGTTTTTGGCAGAGAAAATGGGGGTTTCACTTAGATAGAATCTGGGGCCCAAAGCAATTACATTAGTTATGGAAACTGTTCCAACAGCATAGACAGGAAGCGAAAATGCTAGAAATTGTCCTCAGTGTGCATGCATTATAGACATTCTGTCCCTTCCTTTTCTGGATTTGGCACAGAGTCTCAGATGACTCCCTTGGTTACTTACATCCCAAAGAGATCTTGGTTTCCTCTACTACACACACAGAGACTGTTCTCCCTTTCTGTACTCCTCAAAGCTAGTGTGTGGTCTTCAAGACAAACTCCCCTCTGTGTCCCAAAACATGGAGGCTAAACTCACCTCCTAAAGAACCCCCAGAAGAATAACTTAAGTCATGAGATATTCTTGGCCAAGGAAGCATCCACAGGCAGTGGGGAGAGCTCTCAAATTTGATGGAGAATAGAAATTACAACAAGAACTCCTCAAACAGAAGCAGAGTCTCACCAAACATACTTCTTCACAGGAGCAGTTCAAGAGTAAATGCAGCAAAGATGAAACCATACAAAGTCACCAAAAAGGAAATTCTTTGACTAATTACAATAGAACTAAGACCCAGAAGCTCCTCCTCCTTGATCAAGTGAATTTCCTTACGTCTAAAAAGACAGAGAATAACTCCTCAGGGAGGCTATGGTAGCAGATTACACCTGACTCATTCCCCATTTAAGGAATCACTTTCCCATTTCCCTCTAAGGCGCAAAGGAGGTAAAGCAAAGATAGACACAAAGTCATGCGGACTACAAGCCTCTTGTCCTGCCACCGAGCTAGCTAAGCAATCTAGTTCTCGACTGAAGGCAGAAAATTCAATGAGTAGGTAGCAGCCAGTGTTGGAAGCAGTCCAGGATGGTGGCACCAATGACAAGATTAAGGTCAAAGACCTCGTGATGGCCTGCTAGCCATCACGATTTCTCCATCACCTTCTGTTCTTCCCACGTGGATACTATCTGGAAGCCCCCTCCCCAAAATGAAAACAACAGGAATCCTATGGCTTGGCCAAAATGCATAGAACACTTGTATCTGGTTAAAAGCATAGAAATCAAAAAGAAAAAGTAAACTGGCTATGAAGTAACTGCAAGGGCAATTTCAATTACCACTTTTTGGGAGTTGGAAACACTCAGCGGTAAAATACCTAGGGATAATTACAACCCTTATGTAACATAGGAAAATCTTTCCCTTTTGTGTCACTTAGGGAAGCAACATAAATATATCTAGGACCAGGCCAGGGTAGTAATCAGAAAGAAAAATCTGTATTAGACATATTGCAGTCTTGACAGAGAAGTACTTCACTCGCTTAGCCATAGTTTTCCCTCAGGATCTTGCAAAGAGGATGATGTTGAAGATTGCTGCAGACTAAACTGTGTGTGCTGGAGGAAAGGGAGAAAGCTCAGCTCTCCCTATTTCTCCTCCAAATATTTGGGTAAGACCTGGTGATAGAAAAACACCGCCTAGACGGGTGGTCTTGGTAAAACAGCCACTTGGGATGACAGGCCACTACCCCACCTGAGTCTTTCTGAGCTGCTCACCTGGTACCAGAGAACCGGCAGAGAAAAGTTTCTGGAGCTTTGCTCACTGCCACGAGGGGGGCTAGACATCACACTTTGGGTGAGGGGTAAACAAATCCAGAGATTGTAGGGCAACCCAAGTTACTAACTGGCAGTTGCTCCCATGGCTGTCTTTCCTGAGGTTCTAAGTAGTGATTTAGCCAGATGACAGAAAGGCCTTTCAAGTACCCTGCCCAGTTGTCTCCATCCACAACCCCCAGCTCCCGCCCTCTCCAAGTCTCCACTATAGCAAAACCAGAATGAGGTGCCACTCCACGAGAGGAGAGGAGAGGGTGCAATGATTGTGGGACCCCTGCGCCCCTGCCCCGCCCGTGGGGTGCTAGCTATGGCTGGTGCGAGAATGGGGTGCCGGCCCCCCTCCCTGGGGGTGGCCCGGTCCAGAGGCGGCGCGCGGTGGTGTCTCCCCGCGCTGCTGCAGCTGCTGCAATGCGCCATTTTCCGTCCCGCAGAGTCGGGCGCTTAGGGTGAGAGTTGTCAAGCAGGTGCGGAGCCCCCCACACCAGAGTCAACTCACATTTTTCTGACAGAGAGAGCGAGAGTCCGTTCCTCTCCAGAGGCTGCGGCGAGACACCGGAGGGAGGACGCTGCGGCTGAAGCGGACCGAGCTGCCGAGCTCCGACTCGCGCTGACCACTCTGGGCTCTAGCTGCGGTGGAACGCTGCAGCTGCCGCGCCGGCCCCCGCCTTTATTAGTGCTGGCCACGCCTCCCGGATAACGGTGACAACCCCGCGGCCCAATCCATGCCTAGGACGATTGCCCAGCCCTACAGTCCTAGCCCGCCCCGCCCCTGCTAACTTGCCAATCACAACTCCCCTCTCATACGACTCCGGAAAGGAGCGGTTTCTGTCAGGATCCTTCAGTGACCAGCTCAACCATGGTTTGCGCTCCAGCCTGGCAGAGCGACTGGGCAGGGTGGCGATGAGGTGTGGCCCGTCGGCTGGCGCTTCAACAGTTTGTTAAACATTTGTGGTGCCTTCCAACCAATCGCTGGGCAGTTACTGAAGACCGTACCCGCCCCTTCCCCGCCCCTTCCCCGCCCCCGGCCCCCGCCCCGCCCCGCCCCGCCCCCGCCCCGCCCCGCCCCGCCCCCGCCCCGCGCCGGGACTCGCAAGTTCCGCGGACGGCGGTGGCTCCCTGGGCGCTCCCAACCCGGTGTCGGGTTCTGGCTCGCGCTCCGCGCCGCCGCCCCGCCTATGACTAACGCTCTGAAGGTACAGGAGCCTGGAGACACCGCTTAAAGCTCCTGGTGCCAGGTATCGGGTGCGGGGTACCGTCCCATCTCAGCGAGCACGAAGCTTTGGTTCATCCGTATCTTTCAACATAGCCGATCCTAAATTGAACTTCCTCCCAAACCTGCTGCAGTCAAGGTTACAACATCGACTCAGTTGCCTAGACCAGAAACCTGGAAGCCATCCTAGATTTCCTCCCCTTCACCTTTACCTCTCCCCTAGTAATCTACCAAGTCGAGTTGATTTTTCGTTCTTGGTATTCCAATGACTATCTCCCCTCTGCTCACTATTATCCCTTTCCTGGACTCCACCAGTTGTAAAATTCACCATTATTTTATGTACCGCTAAGAAAAAAGGTTATAAGGCCGGGAGCAGTGGTTTACACCTGTAATCCTAGTACTTTGAAAGGAGGCCAAGGCGGGCAGATCACCTGAGATCAGGAGTTCAAGACCAGCTTGGCCAATATGGTGAAATCCCGTCTCTACTAAAAATACAAATATTAGCTCGGCGTGGTTGTCGTTCACCTGTAATCCCAGCTACTCCGGAGGCTGAGACAACGGAATGGCTTGAACCCGGGAGGCAGAGGTTGCAGTGAGACGAGATCACGCCACTGCACTCCAGCCTGGGCAACAGAGCAAAACCCTGTCTCAAAAAAAAAAAAAAAAAAAAGAAAAGAGAAAGAAAAAGAAGGAAAAGCTTGCAAATTATCTGTGACAAATGCTTTCCTACCACTTAGCATTTTTGTTTTACATGTATTGAAAATAAAGATTTATGGCTGGGGACAGTGGCTCACATCTGTAATCCCGGCACTTTGGAAGGCCAAGGTGGGTGGATCACTTGAGGTCAGGAGTTCGAAACCAGCTGGGCCAACATGGTGAAACCCGGTCTCTACTAAAAACACAAAACAATTAGTTGGCCGTGGTGGTGCACACTTGTAATTTCAGCTACTTGGGAGCCTGGGCAACAGAGCAAGAGTCCGTCTCACAAAAAAAAAAAAAAGAGGCCAAGCATGGTGGCTTAAGCCTGTAATCCTAGCACATTGGGAGGCCAAGGCAGGAGGATCACAAGGTTAAGAGATAAAGACCATCCTGTCCAACGTGATGAAACCCTGTCTCTATTAACGATACAAAAATTAGCTGGGCGTGGTGGCGCGTGCCTGTAGTTCCAGATACTCGGGAGGCTGAGGCAGGAGAATTGCTTGAACCTAGGAGGCAGAGGTTGCAGTGAGCCACGATCACGCCACTGCACTCCAGCCTGGCGACAGAGTGAGACTCTGTCTCAGAAAAAAATATATATTTATGTGTGTGTATATATATATATATATAGAGAGAGAGAGAGAGAGAGAGAGAGAGATTTATATACATATAGATTTCTATCATATTTCACTCCTGTGCATGCATAAAAAGGGAAACAGAAAACAATAACAGGATAATTATCCCTAAAACTTCACATTCAGAGACTGATTGTTAATGATACGTTTTTTTGACTCAGTCTTGGATGTCCATGAATCTTCACTCAGTGTAGTCCTCTGTGCACGCCATAAGGGCTTTGGTGATGCAGCATTTCCTAAGAATGTTCCTCTCCTGTCTCTGGAGTTTTCTTTCAAGCCTCAGACACCCATTTTAGCAAACTCTGATGCTCATGAGCAGGTGTAAAAAATATAGTTTGACTGCGGTCTAATAGCTAAAGTGAAACATCCCAGTTAGAAGGTATTGAGATGCAAAAACAAAAAACAAAAAAACAAAACCAAGTGCCTCATAAGACCAATGATATATCATTCTGCTTCCAGTCTTGCCATCCTTTGTATCCATCCTCTAAAAACCCACCAAAGTTATCTATCCAAATGTCACAGGTCTTCTTAAAACCCTAAAACAATTGCTCTTAGAAACATAATGCATTCATTATATGTGTTTATCCCATTCTCCTCCTGAAACCACATCAAAATGGTAAGTGAGGGAAAAAAATGACAATTTAGAAAATTTTGCAAAAAATGATAAGTCCCTAAAGAAAAAAAAATTAGGCCGGGCACAGTTGTCCAACGCTTGTAGCCTGTGTGGGTAACCCCCCATATAGGCACTGAGGAATGAGAGCTAAGCAGAACCCTGGCACAGTTAGGGCTTGAGGAATATCTATCTCACTTTATAGTGTTACTGCTCAGCTATTTCCTTTTATATAATCCTTTACATAATCATATATTAGTTTATAGAATTAGGGCTTGAAGAATCCCTTTATATAATTCTCTCCATATAATCATATAATAGTTGATAGTATGAGTGCCTAAAGAATATTTCCCTACATATACACCTATAATTACATCTTAGTTCATAATCAGAGGAATGCCTAGCGTGGACACAGTACAGAGCATGAATTAAGGAATAAGCAGCTTATAACTGGAGGAATGCCTAGAGCAGACACAGTGCAGAGCATGATTTAAGGGAAAAATAGTTATACCAGGACAAGAATCCATGGCCCAGGTGGCAGCGTTCGGTATCATAAAGATACCCGCTGTATGGCAGGCATGGGGCAAGAGCCACTCCTCCTGATAAAGGAGTTGTAGGACCTTGCTCCAGTTCTTGTGGAAGGCTGCCCTCAGATCGGCAATCCACTTTGGTGACTGAACTTTATCAGCTCTTGCTACTGTGCTGCTTGAAAAGCATCTTCCCATAGAACCCATTGGAAGCTGCCAGAAGGTGGCGGTAACCTTGACAGCTCTGTCACTGCTATGTGACTTAAAGCATCCTCCTATAAATCTTCTTAGAAGTAGTTTGCCTATAGATAGAAGTACTGCACACTGCACACTCTTCACTGCACACGGCCCACCTTCCAGCCTCAGCGACCTAATGGGGGTGGACCCCTTACTGCACACGGCCCTTGCCTTCATGGGAACGGGCCCCTTGCTGTGCACTGTCCATCTCCTGGCCTAGGTGACCTAATGGGGGTGGACCCCATGTTCTATTGCTCACGACCCTATCACTATCCTTAAAGATGATTTCACAGCCGGGCTTGGTGGCTCACGCCTGTAATCCAAGCACCTTGGAGGCCAAGGCAGGTGGATCACCTGAGGTCGGGAGTTCGAGACCAGCCTGACCAACATGATGAAACCCCGTCTTAAAAAAAAAAAGTTTTAAAAATTAAAAATAAAATAACATTTTAAAAAAGATGATTTCACTCACTGCCCTGCCCCCTAACCTATACACAATAAATACTCATGCTTCTGGACATTCAGGGCTTCGCCTGACTCCGCTTATAGGTGGTGTGGCCCCCTGAGCCCATCTCCATTTTCCTTGTACTTCTGTGTCCTGTCTCTTTATTTCTCAGATCCTCAGCACAGCATAAGGCACACCCCACGACCCTGTGGGGCCCTCAGCCCTACAACCTGTAATCCCAGCACTTTGGGAGGCCAAGGCAGGTGGATCACGAGGTTAGGAGATTGAGACCATCCTGACCAAGATGGTGAAACTCCAGCTCTACTAAAAATACAAAAATCAGCCAGGCATGGTGGTGCACACCTGTTATCCCAGCTACTCAGGAGGCTGAGGCAGGAGAATTGCTTGAACCCAGGAGGCAGAGGTTGAAGTGAGTTGAGATCGTGCCACTGCGCTCCAGCCTGGTAACAGAGTGAAACTCCATCTCAAAAAAATTAACAAATAAAAAATAAAGAACGGGGCTGGGCACAGTAGCTCACTCCTGTAGTCCCAGCTACTTGGGGGTCTGAGGCAGAAGGATAGCTTGAGCCCAGGATGTCCAGGCTGAAGTGAATCAAGATCACACCACTGCACTCCCTCCTGGGTGACAAAATGAGACCCTAACTCAAAAACAAAAAGAAAAAAAAGGGCCAGACACGGTAACTCACACCTGTAATCTTAGCACCGTGGGAGGCCGAGGAGGGTAGATCACTTGAAGCCAGAGTTCCAGACCAGTCTGGCCAACACAGCAAAACCCCTTCTCTACTAAAAATACCAAAATTAGCTGCACATGGTGGAATGCCTGTAGTCCCAGCTACTTGGGAGACTGAGGCAGGAGGATCACTTGAACCTGGGAGGCAGAGGCTGAAGTGAGATCTTGCCACTTCACTCCAGCCTGGGCAACAGAACAGGATTCTGTCTCAAAAAAAAAGAAAAAGAAAAAGAATGGGAGGAAATATTTCTGACAGCATGAATGCCTATGTATCCCCTCCAGCTCTCCCCTGAAAAATACTTAAAATCATTGATTTTTTTTTTTTTTTTTGAGACGGAGTTTCACTCTTATTGCCCAGGTTGAAGTGCAATGGCACGATCTCGGTTCACTGCAACCTCCGCCTCCCAGGTTCAAGCGATTCTTCTGTCTCAGCCTCCCTGGTAGCTGACATTACAGGTGCCTGCCACCTTGTCCAACTAATTTTTTTGTATTTTTAGTAGAGACAGGGTTTCACTATGTTGGCCAGTCTGGTCCAAACTCCTAACCTAAAGTGATCCTCCTGCCTTGACCTCCCAAGGTGCTGGGATTACAGGTATGAGGCACCTCACCCGGCTCAAATGTTTTTCAAATTAAGGCATTTTTTCGGCCAGGCATAGTGGCTCATGCCTACAATCCCAGCATTTTGGGAGGCCAAGGCAGGAGGATCACTTGAGCCCAGAAGTTCAAGACCAGCCTCTACAACTATTTCTTGTAGAGATGGTGAAACACCGTCTCTACAAGAAATAGTTACCAAAAGAATTAGCTGGGTGTTGTGGTGCACACCTGTAGTTCCAGCTACTTGGGAGGCTGAAGTCGGAGGATTACGTGAGCCTGAGGAGGTCAAGGCAGCAGTGAGCCAGGATTCGCGCCATTGCATTCCAACCTGGGCAACAGTGAGACCATGTCTCAAAAAAAGGTGGGGAGGGCATTTTAAAACCTTTTTATTTTCAAATAATTATAGATTCAAATAAGATGGCAAAAATACATATAATACAGGTAAGTTCCTCTAAATCCCTTTACCCAGTTCCCCCAACAGTCACATCTTGTATAACTACAGTTTACAATTATTAAAATATTAAAACCAGAAAATTAACATTAGCAAAATTTAGTTTATTCAAATTTCGCCAATTTTACATAAACCCCTTTGTGTGTTCCTGTGTGTGTTCGAGTGGTTTTATGCAACTGTATCATGTGTAGATTTGTGTAACCACAACGACAATCAGGATACAGAACTTTTACATTACTGCGAGGCTCCCATGTGCTACCCTTTTATATCCCAACCCACCCCCATCCCTAATCCTTAGCAACACTAATTTGTTCTCTCTGTAACTTTATTTCAAGAGCATGATGTAAATGTAATCATTCAGTACATACCTTTTGAGATTGACTTTTTTCACTCATCCACGTTATCGTGTGTACCATTAGTTTTCACTGATTAGTATTTCATGATATGTTTAACCATTTACCTGCTGAAGGACATTTGGAGTGATTTCAGCACTGGGGGTGCTGCTGTGAACTTTGTATGTACAGGTTTTGTGTGAACATAAATTCTCATTTCTCTGGGATAAAGCCTGAGTGCAGTGGTTGGGCAGTAAGGTAATTGCACCTCTAGTTTTATAAGAAACTGCCCTTGCCTGTGTTGCCCAGGCTGATCTTGAACTCCTGGGCTCAAGCAATCGTCCCACTTCAGCTTCCCAAGTAGCTAGGACTACAGGCACCATGCGCAGCTGTATTTTTTAATTTAACTAGGCTAATGGGTGTTCAGTGCTGTATCGCTGTGATTTTAATTCTTATTTCACTGATGGCTAGTGATGTCAAATATCCTTTAAAGCATTTGCCTTCTGTATACTATCCTCTTTGATGAAATGTCTGTTCACATCTTTTGCCTACTTTCTAATTTCATTGTTCGGATTTTTTACTATCGAGTTTGGAGAACTCTTACGTATTCTAGATAAAAGTACTTTGTCCAATATGTGGTTTCTTCAAGTCTGTCATTTGTTTCTTTTTTTTTTTTTTTTTTTTTTTTTTTTGAGACAGAGTCTCACTCTGTCGCCAGGTGCCAGGCTGGAGTGCAGTGGCACAATCTCGGTTCACTGTAACCTCCACCTCCCAGGTTCAAGCAATTCTCCTGCCTCAGCCTCCCGAATAGCTGGGACTACAGGTGCGTGCCACCACACCCAGCTAATTTTCGTATTTTTTTTTTTAGTAGTGATGGGTTTCACCATGTTGTCCAGGAAGGTCTCGATCTCTTGACCTCATGATCTGCCCGCCTCAGCCTCCCAAAGTGCTGGGATTATAGGCTTGAGCCACCGCACCCAGACTGTTCCTTTTTTTTTTTTTTTTGAGATGGAGTTTCACTTTTATTGCTCAGGCTGGAGTGCAATGGTAAATCTCGGCTCACTGCAACCTCCGCCTCCCAGGTTCAATCAATTCTCCTGCCTCAGCCTCCCGACGAGCTGGGATTACAGGCATGTGCCATGATGCCCAGCTAATTTTTTGTATTTTTAGTAGAGGTGGGGTTTTGCCATGTTGATCAGGCTAGTCTTGAACTCCCGACCTCAGGTGATCCAGCTGCCTTGCCTCCCAAAATGCTGGGATTACAGGCGTGAGCCACCGCACCCAGCCATATCATTTGTTTCTTAATCCTCCTCACATAGTCTTGGCCTGTACCACTGCACTCCAGCCTGGGTGACAGAGGGAGACTCTGTCTCCAAAAAACAAAACAAAACAAAAACAGCCCAGGCGAAGTGGTTCACGCCTGCAATCCCAGCACTTTGGGAGGCCAAGGCCAGTGGGTCACCTGGGGTCAGGAGTTTAAGACCACCCTGACCAATATGGTGAAACCCTGTCTCTACTAAAAATACAAACAAATACAAATGCTGTTGGGCACCTGTAATCCCAGCTACTTGGCAGGCTGAGCAGGAGAATCGCTTGAACCCGGGAGGTGGAGGTTGCAGTGAGTCAAGATCACGCCATTGCATTCCGTCCTGGGCAAGAAGAGCAAAACTCCAACTCAAAAAAATTATTTTTAATTTAAAAATAGCCTTTTATAGAGCAAAAGCTTTTTTTGACTTTGATAAAGTTCAGTTTAATAAGGTGCGATGTTTAGATCCATGGTTTTTTTTTTTTTTTTTTTTGAGAGACAGCTTCCCTCTTATTGTCCAGGTTGGAGTGCAATGGCCTGATCTCAGCTCAACATAACCTCCACCTCCCAGGTTCAAGCAATTCTCCTGCCTCAGCACCCCCACCCCCCACCCAAGTAGCTGGGATTACAGGCATGCACCACCACACCCAGCTACATTTTTGTATTTTTAGTAGAGATGGGGTTTCTGCATGTTGGTCAGGCTGGTCTCAAACTCCCAACCTCAGTGATCTGCGCGCCTCAGCCTCCCAAAGTATTGGGGTTACAGGCGTGAGCCACTGCGCCATGCCTTTTTTTTTTTTTTTTTTTTTTTTTTCCTGTGGATATTCAATTGCTCCACAACCATTCATTGAAAAACCAGTCCTTCCTCCATTGCATTGCTTTTGCACCTTTGTCAAAAATCAGATGTGCAGGCCAGGTACAGTGGCTCACACCTGTAATCTCAGCATTTTGGGAGGCCAAGGGGGCAGATCATGAGGTCAAGAGATTGAGACCATCCTGGCCAACATGGTAAAACCCTGTCTCTACTAAAAATGCACAAATTAGCTGGGTGTGATGGCATGCACCTGTAATCCCAGTTACTCAGGAGGCTGAGGCAGGAGAATCACTTGAACCCAGGAGGCGAAGGTTGCAGTGAGCCGAGATCATGCCACTGCACTTCAGCCTGGCAACAGAACGAGACCCTATTTCAAAAAAAAAAAATCCTATGTGCGTGTTTGTAGGGGTCTATTTCCGCATTCTCCCATCAGTGCCATTGATCTATGTGTCTGTCCTCCCACCAATACCATACTATCTAAATTACTGTAACTATATAGTAGTAAACAACAGATGGTTATTCCTCCTAATTTATTCTTCTATAGATAAAATGTATTTATGAGTTGGCCCAAAAGTGAAGACTATTTAAACACAAAAAACGAAGTGAAAGCAGACAACCAGGGAGGTAGCTGAGTCCCAAAGACTATTTTGCCTTGAGGGCATTGGCCAAAAAGTTTAATTTGAGCATAGCAGCCTCACAGGCTACCATTGTGGCACAGGAAATAAAGCTCAGGGCTTACCCAAGGTTGAAAATCTAATAGAAAGCCCTTACCATAAAGCCAGAACCCCAAAGACCTATATCTTCATGTAAGAATGAATTAAACACAAAGCCATTGTCACGGACACGCCTCCAGTCTTCCTCCACTCCTGCCCTACACCCTACAAATCTCACACCTGTGAAATCTTTTTTTCTTTCAGAGTTTCACTCTGTTGCCCAGGCTGGTGGAGTTCAATGGCTCAATCTCGGCTCACCACAACCTCCACCTCCCTCAGCCTCGGCCTCCCAAGTAGCTGGGATTACAGGTGCTCACCACCACAACCGGCTAATTTTTGTGTTTTCAGTAGCGACCAAGTTTCACCGTGTTGACCAGGCTGGTCTTGAACTTCTGACCTCAAGCGAGCTCCCTGCCTTGGCCTCCCAAAGTGCTGGGATTATAGACGTGAGCTACCATGCCTGACCTATGTCTAGAATTTTCTGTATTGATACTTTAATTTGTTCAGATCCTTTAAAAGTATATTTCATGTAATTTTCCTGATTCCAGAAAAACTTGTGATTAATAATTAGAAAAGGGAATATCTCCAGTGCCTGGAGTTCCAGATGCCCAGATTGAACTTGAACTCCCCCAATGCAGACAAAAGATCCGTGGTCAGCTAACCTCAGCTGACCTCCATTTTCTCAGACACACCTGCCGCAGGTGAGGTGCCTTGTCTTAAAGGTTTCCTGGGCCCCACAGTCCCATTCTGGTCTAGACCAGAGCTACTCAATCTTTAAGGGCTGCCAACCTCCTAGAGGGAGAGGGAGAGTTGGACAGGAAAGGTCTTCAGCTGCACATTCTGCATCAACAGGCTTGGGATTGGGTTAAGGTTCTGAGTTTCCTTTTTTTTTTTTTTTTTTTTGAGATGGAGTCTCACTCTGTCACCCAGGCTGCTGGAGTCCACTGGTGCAATCTCAGCTCATTACAACCTGCGCCTCCCAGGTTGAAGCCATTCTCCTGCCTAAGCCTCCTGAGTAGCTGGGATTACAGGTGTGTGCCACCACGCCCGGCTAACTTTTGTATTTTTAGTAGAGACGGGGTTTCACCATGTTGGCCACGCTGGTCTCGAACTCTTGACCTGAAGTGATCCTCCTGCCTCAGCCTCCCAAAGTGCTGGGATTACAGGCATGAGCCACCACACCTGGCTGGATTTAGGTCTGAATTTCCTACAAGTTCCCAGAGGATGCTAGGCTGCCGAGGGTCATTGTTTCAGTAGAGGCTCTCTGCAAACTGACAGTCTCAGCTGAGACAGATAATGCAAGAATACAGCCCAAATTTGGAATCTGCCACCAGGAGGAGGTGGCAGGAATACAGAGGGAAGCCAGGCCAGGGAAACTCAGGGAAGCGGTGGAGATGGAAGTGAAGATGAAATTCAGAAAGAAGCAAGTGAAGGAAGCTGGATCGGAAACTCAAGGGTTGCAATAGCATTGGTCCAGGAGCCCCTGCGGGTGGCTGGTAAAAACCCTAAGCCAAGCCCAGAGAGGAGGCGGGGTTTCACCAGTCGCAGAGCCCGGGAAGGGGGAGCCCAGAAACGCTTGGGAGGTGGCTTCATAGCCCAGAGATTGAGCAGGTCCAGGTCTGCAGGTTCAAATCCTGTCTCTGCCTTTTACGTGCTGTATGGGCTTGGGCAAGTCACTCAACCTCTCTAAACTTCCGTTTCCCTCATGTGTGAAGTGGACACAATACACACACAAAAACTGCTTACATGTTCTTGGAGTTTTGAGATTTGTAGGGAGGTTTCCTGTTTCTTATTGCTTAATCTCTCTCTCTCTCTCTTATTTTTTAAACTGTTATTATTATTTATTTTTTTGAAACAGAGTTTCGCTCTTGTTACCCAGGTTGGAGTGCGATGGCGCGATCTCGGCTCACCGCAACCTCCGCCTCCTGGGTTCAGGCAATTCTCCTGCCTCAGCCTCCTGAGTAGCTGGGATTACAGGCATGCGTCACGATGCCCAGCTAATTTTTTGTATCTTTAGTAGAGGCGGGGTTTTACCATTTTGACCAGGATGGTCTCGATCTGACCTCGTGATCCACCCACCTCGGCCTCCCAAAATGCTGGGATTACAGGCTTGGGCCACCGTGGCCGGCCCTAAACTGTTATTTTTTAATCAGGCAGTCTCCGAGCCAGAGTAGGCTCAGACTCCCTTATTTTTTTTCGTTCTTTCTTTTTTTTATTGTTTTTTTGTTTTGAGATGCAGTTTCACACTTGTTGCCCAGGCTGGAGTACAATGGCACAATCTTGGCTCACTTCGACCTCTGCCTTCAAGAGGTTCTCCTGCCTCAGCCTGCCAAGTAGCTGGAATTACAGGTGCCCACCACCATGTCTGGCTAATTTTTTCTATTTTTGGTGGAGATGGGGTTTCACCACATTGGCCAGGCTGGTCTGGAACTCCTGAACTCAGGTGATCCACCTGCCTTGGCCTCCCAGAGTGCTGGGGTTACAGGGTTAGCCACTGCTCGTGGCCCTTTTCTTTGAGATTGTGTGCTGTTCTTTTCCTTGCATTTAAGGTAGATGGTTTTCTGGCTTATTTTCAGCCTCTGTCCTTTTCCCACATTTGCATTTAAGGCTTTACACTTTTTTTGTGGGATTGTTGTGTGGCTTACATAAGCAAAAAGTGTAGTGGGCTGAGGTTATTTCAGGCACATGGAAATTGCTTAGTGTGTTTACTGACATGGATGATCGTTTTGATTATTATTATTTTTTTTTTTTTTTTGAGACAGAGTCTTACTCTGTCACCCAGACTGGAGTGCAGTGGTGTGATCTCACCTCACTGCAATCTCCACCTCCCGGGTTCAAGTGATTCTCCTGCCTCAGCCTCCTGAGCAGCTGAAATTACAGGTGTGCACCATCATACCCGGCTAATTTTTTTTTTTTTTTAGATGGAGTTTGTTTCGCTCTTGTTGCCCAGGCTGTAGTGCAATGGTGCAATCTCAGCTCACTGCAACCTCCACCTCCCAGGTTCAAGCAACTCTCCTGTCTCAGCCTCCCAATTAGCTGGGATTACAGGCATAAACCACCATGCCCAGCTTATTTTGGATTTTTATTAGAGACATGGTTTTGCCCTGTTGGTCAGGCTGGTCGTGAACTCCCGACCTCAGGTGATCCACCCACCTGGGCCTCCCAAAGTGCTGGGATTACAGGTGTGAGCCACCATGCCTGATCATTTTTGTATTTTTTTAAGTAGAGATGAGGTTTCACTATGTTGGCCAGGCTCGTCCTGAACTCCTGATGTCAGGTGATCCGCCTGCCTCGACCTCCCAAAGTGTGATTATTACTATTATTAATCAGGAGGAGACTTAGAGACAGAGACAGAGAAAGATTCAAGGAAAAATTTTGGATTAATCATGAATCAGTTTCGTGTTGGTGACATAACAAATGATTACAAATTTAGTGCTTTACAACAACACAGATTCATTACCTCAGAGTCCTGGAGGCTGGAAGTCCAAAATGAGTCCCCTTTGGCTGAAATCAAGGTGTCAACAGGCTGCATTCCTTCTGGAAGCTCTGTGGGTGAATCCAGTTTCTTGCATTTTCCAGATTCTAGAGGCCACTTGCATTCCTTAGCTTGTGGCCCCTTCCTTGTTGAAGCCAGCAACGGAGCATCTTCAAAGCCATCCCTGACTCTGTCCTTTTCTGCTGCCTCCTCTTCCACTTTAAGGGATCCTCACATTTACTTTGGGCTCACCCAGGATAATTTCCTTTAAAAGAGAGAGAGAGAGAGAGAGAGAGTCTTACTCTGTCACCCAGGCTGGAGGGTACTGGCGTGGTCATGGCCCACTGCAGTCTTCATTACCCAGGTTCAAACAATCCTCCTGCCTTAGCCACCTGAGTAGCTGGGCCTAGAGTCCATGTTTTTAGCCACTCAGCTCCAGGATACACTAAACCTGGTTGCATAGTCAATTTCCGTTTTTTTTTTTTTTTTTTTTTTTTTTTGAGATGGAGTCTTGCTTTGTCGCCCAGACAGAAGTGCAGTGACATGATCCCGGCTCACTGTAACCTCCGCCTCCTGGTTTCAAGCAATTCTCCTGTCTCAGCCTCTCAAGTAGCTGGGATTACAGGCACACACCACCACACCCAATTTCTTTATTTTAAAATCAATGGGCCATTCATGGTGGCTCATGCCACCTTGGGAGGATAAGGTGGGCAGATCACTTGAGGTCAGGAGTTTGAGACCAGCCTGGCCAATATGGTGAAACCCATCTCTACTGAAAACACAAAAAATTAGCTGGGTATGGTGGCATGCACCTGTAGTCCCAGCTGTTTGGGAGGCTGAGGCATAAGAATTGCTTGAACCCTGGAGAGAGAGGCTGTAGTGAGCCAAGATCATGCCACTGCACTCCAACCTGGTTGACAGAGTGAGACTCTGTCTCAAAAAAAAAAAAAATCAGTGATTAGCAACTTTAATTCCATCTGCAACCTTAACTCTCCCTTGCTGTGTAATGCAATGTATTCACTGGTTCTGAGGACACCTCTGGAGGCTGTTATTCTGCCCCAAAATTAGTATTTTGTTTTACTAATGATGAGTATTCTTCTCTTCCATGTAAAGAGAGACAGCTACCCAGGCTGTCTGGGGCTCCAGTGTCAGGGTCCGGGCTCCTTTTGTCTTGTTGTTCCATCATCAAATGCGACTTTTTCTTGTGGCCCAATATGGCTGCTTGAGCTCCATCCTTCCCATCTGCATCCCAGTCAACATATGGGGGAAGGGAGGGAGGAAAAAAGAAGAGAATGCTCTTCCAAGGAGCATGGTACATGACACTCTTGTCTACATCTTGCTGCCAGAACTTAGCTAGAGATGGGTATTCAATGCCTCCAAAAGGATGAATCTGGCCTCAGGTTAGCTGTATGCCTGGTCACAAATCAAGTGTCCTATAACTGAAGGAAGAACAGATATTGAGGCCATGTCACAGATTGAAGGGATAAAAGGCAGATTGAAGGGTGACAGAGCCAGACAGCATATAGATGTCCAGGAAAAAGGAGAACCAGCCTTTCTACAATCTGGGTACAGTAGAAAGAAGGGGGGTGTGGTCACTGATAATGGCTTTCAAGATATCCCAGAACCTTTGGGTGACTTTAGTTGGCAAAAGAAACTTTGCAGATGTCATTAAGTTTAGGATAGTTTGATTGGAGTTTGTCCTGGAATATCTGGGTGGACCCTAAATGGATTTACAAGGCTCCCTAGAAAAGGGAGGCAGAGGAAGATTTGGCTACAGAGGAGGAAGCAACATGAGGATGGAAGCAGAGGTTGGAGAGATGTTACTTGAAGACGGAGAAGGAGGCCACAAGCCAAGGAATGCAGGCCAACACTGAAAGCTGAAAAGGTTGGCTGAGTAGGGTGGTTCGCACCTGTAATCCCAGCACGTTGGAAAGCCAAGGCAGGCAGATCACTTGAAGCCAGGAGTTCAAGACCAGCCTGGCCAACATGGAGAAACCCCATCTCTACTAAAAAATACAAAAATTAGCCAGGCATGGTGGTGCACACCTGTAATCCCAGCTACTCTGGAGGCTGAGGCAGGAGAATTGCTTGAACCTGGGAGGTGGATGTTGCAGTGAACCAAGATCATGCCACTGCACTCCAGCTTGGGCAACAGAGCGAGACTCTACCTCAAGAAGGGAAGAAAAAGGAAGCTGAAAAGGTCAAGAGCATGGATTCTCCCCTGGGGCCTCCATAAGGAGCCAATCCTGCTGACATTTTAATTTTAGTCTTATAAGATCCAAGTCAGACGTCTGACCTCCACAACTGAAAGAATATATCTGTGGTGTCGTAAGCCACTAAGTACATGGTCATTGGTTCCAGCAGTCATAGGAAATGAAAACAGTGACTCTGCCCTAAAATCTCCTTATTCCCTAAGAGATAGAACTGGGTGGGGGAGGAGATCCCCCGGGAAGATGGGTGTTGGCTGAAGTCCTCCAGGGGTCAAAAATATTCTGGGGGGCTGGGACTTCCAGAAGGCAAGGGGCAGATTCAAGTGACTGGTGTCATTTTGCTTAAAAGTGGTAGTAGGCTGGGTATGGTGGTTCACACCTCGAATCCCAGCATTTTGGGAGGCCAAGCCAGGAGGATTGCTTGAGCCCAGTAATTTGAGACCAGCCTGGGCACCATAGTAAGATCCCATCTCTGCTAAAAATTTTAAAATTAGCTGGACGTGGTTGCTATAGAGAGGGAACGGCTCCTGCTAATGGGGAGGCTGAGGTGGGAGCATCACTTGAGCCCAGGTGATCCAGGCTGTAGTGAGCTATAATTGCACCACTGCGCTCCAGCCTGGGCAACAGAGTAAAACCCTGTCTCAAAAAAAAGCTAGTAGGAATAATGAAAAGAATGATAAAAAGAGCAGTAATAAAAAGAATAGCAATAACAGCTACCAGCGTGTGCATCTTTATTGTGTCCAGGACTCTGCTAAGAGCCTTACACACACATTCTTTTATCTTCATAACTCTTCAATGGGGCAATGAGTCCATCAGGATGGGCTGCATTTTGCTGCTGTAACATTGAGCTCAAGTCTCAGTGGCTTACGCCTGCAAAAGCTGATTTCCTGCCTACACTATGTGCTCATCCCAGGCCAGTCTGGGGCTGTGCTTGTCATTGTCCTCACCCAGGCTAACAGAGTAGCTAACCCCTGGCTCATTGCCAGGCTCTGGTCCCAGGGGAAAGCAGGAGGGACAGGCACACTGGCCCTTAATGCTTAAAGCTTCAGCTCCAAATGACACAGATCACACAACACCACGCACGATTTCTGTTGTTGTTGTTTTGTTTTGTTTTTTTACTGAGACAGAGCCTTGCTCTGTCACACAGGCTGGAGTGCAGTGGTGAGATCGTGGCTCACTGCAACCTCTGCCTCCTGGGTTCAAGCGATACTCCTGCCTCAGCCTCCTGAGTAGCTGGGATTACCAGCACGAGCCACTGTGCCCGGCCAAGCCACCATTGTCCTCAAAGAACATTCTTGTACCCATGTGTCTCTATTGCATGTATACAAGAGTTTCTCTTAATGTATCTTAGACTTGGAATTTCTGGTTTGTACGATCTGCATATACTCAGCAAGATTGTGCCAAACTATTTTCTGTTAGTTTCTTTAACATTTCCTCGTTTCATTTAACCTAGCTTGAGTGGGTTTCTATTGCTTACCATTCTAACCTACCTAATTCATCAAGAATGACTTTTTGATGACAACTCTGTGACATTCCTCCCAAAAGGTCCCCACCCTAACAATAGTCACCTCAGGTTTAAAACTACAGGAGGCTATGGGTGAACGAGGCACAAACACAAGTTTGACACATCCTTAGCAATACACTCACGCTGGCTGGACTCAGTGGCTCATGCCTCTAATTTCAGCACTCTGGGAGCCCTGCACCCCTGAGGGCAAGGCTGCAGGAGCTGAGCATCTCAGACAGAGATGTGGAGCTCACCTCGTTTCATTCCTGATCGCTGGTCTTTGGTCAGCAGAAGGACCACTCTGAGGCTGTCACCCGGGGTCTCTTTGGGTCTTGTTTGGATTCTGTTCTTTTCAGTCTCCTCTCCTGTATCTCAGCCTGTGTCCTGGCCGTGAGTCTTTCTATCAGTTTCAAGCTCTGTCTGGGATGTGATTCCTACCTGAGCTCCATGGAGTAGCTTTTATCCCAGGCAGAAGGGCAGTCCCAGCTTATGTAGAAAAAGTGAAAACACATCCTGGTCAACATGGTGAAACCCCGTCTCTACTAAAAATACAAAAAAAATAGCTGGGCATGGTGGTGCATGCCTGTAATCCCAGCTACTCGGGAGGCTGAGGCAGGAGAATTGCCTGAACCCAGGAGACGGAGGTTGTGGTGAGCCGAGATCACGCCATTGCACTCCAGCCTGGGTAACAAGAGTGAAACTCTGTCTCAGAAAAAAAAAGAAAGAAAAAGAAAAAGTGAAAACACAGCCTCAGGTAAGAAACCAGCCACCAGGGGAGCCCCAGGCTGGGAAAGCCCAGGGCAGGGCAGGGCCAGTGAGCCAGGTGAGCAGCTGGAGGGAAAGAGAAACTGATGGAGACTGAGGGATCACGGACAGGAAAGTGTGTTCCCAAGAGGATTCTGCCTGCTCTGGTTTTGTTTTTGTTTAAGACAAGGTATTACCCTGTCACCAGAGTGCAATGACATGATCACAGCTCACTGCGTCCTCAAACTCCTGGGCTCAAGCAATCCTCCTCATCTAGCCTATAAAGTGCTGGGAATATAGGCCTCAGCCACCACTCCTGGCCAATATATACATATTTTGAGACAGGGTTTCATTCGGTCACCCAGGCTGGAGTGCAGTGACTTACTGCAACCGTCTCCCAGGTTTAAGCGAGTCTCTTGCCTCAGCCTCCCAAGCAGCAGGGATTACAGGTGCATGCCACCATTAGCAGCTAAATTATATATTTTTAGTAGAGACAGCGTTTCACCAACTGACACAAGAACAGAAAACCAAACACCACATGTTCTCACTCATAAGTGGGCGTTGAACAATGAGAACACATGGCCACAGGGAAGGGAACATCACACACCGGGGCCTGTTGTGGGGTGGGGGAATTAGGGCACGGATAGTAGGGGGTGGAGGGATTAGGGAGGGATAACATTAGAAGAAATACCTAATGTAGATGACAGAGGGATGGATGCAGCAAACCACCATGGCGTGTGTATACCTATGTAACAATCCTGCACAATCTGTACATGTTCCCCAGAACTTAAAGTATAATAAAGAAAATAAAATCAAACAAAGTATATGGAAAAAAACAGAAACGATGCTGATTAATGTCTCCCAGCTGGTGAATGGATAAATGATGGAAAGCATGCAATAGAATGCTATTCAGTAATAAAAGACAGAAATCTTAAAGGTAAACGAATACAGATTCAAAGCCTACATAATGTTTAATTCCATATATGCCTTGCTGGAAAAGAAAAAACAGAGACAGAAAATATATCAGTGGTTCCTAAAGCTAGGGCAAAGAGAGAAGTTGGCAACAAAGGAATTAAAGAGACTCAGGCATGAATGAGGAGGAAAGTAATAGAATTGTTTCATATTTTATCATAGTGGTAGTTACCTGAATGTATGCATTTATCAAAAATTCCCAAAACCGTACACTAGAAAGGGTGAATCTGGCTCACGGCCTGTAATTCCAGCAGTTTGGGAGGCTGAGGCGGGTGGATCAGGAGGTCAGGAGTTTGAGGCTAGCCTGACCAACATGGTGAAACCCCGTCTCTACTAAAAATTCAAAAAATTAGCCGGGCATTGTGGTACATGCCTGTAATCCCAGCTACTCGGGGGGCTGAGGCAGAACAATCACTTGAACCTGAGAGTCAGAGGTTGTGGTGAGCCAAGATGGCACCACTGAACTCCAACCTGGGTGACAGAGTGAGACTCTATCTGAAAAAGAAAAAGACAGGGTAAATTTGACTGTAGGCTAGTTACACCTTCATCTTAAGAAAGAGAAACCTGATGTACATAAATTGCTCAGGAAAGAGTAGACTAATTTTTTCCTAATTTTCATCAAAGAAATAAACATATGACAAGAAATAAAATTCAACAAAATGATTAATACAAATTTGCCCCCTGCCCCATTTTTTACCCACCCCAATTCATAACTCATAGAGGTGAAGAGTTTTCATCTATAATGATTTTTGTTTGTATGGTGGTGAACTCTATAACTATAATTAATATAATTAATGAAATGATATTCTCTTTTGATTGAGATCATGCATATATTATATTGAAATAATAGTGAGTAAAAATATTTAAATTGTAATTTTTTATGTTTTTATGTTATATTTATTATGTTGTTTTCTTAATCTTGTCATAGACTAGGGGTTCAATGGTGTTATCCCCAAAAAATGACAACATTCTAAGCTCCAGTACATGTGAATTGACCTTATTTGTATATAGGGGTTTTGCAGATGAGTTCAGATGAAACCATTAAGGTTACCCATGTGAAATGCAGCTGTTTTCTTATAAAAAGTGGAAATTTGGTCACAGAGACAGAAATGCACACAGGAAGAAAACCACGTGAATATGAAGAAAGAGATGGGGGTGATGCCTCCACAAGCCATGGAACACCAAAGACTGCCGGGAGTCACCAGAGGCCATGGGGAAGCATGGAACAGATTGCTCCTCACAACCATTAGAAAGAACTGACCCTGCTGACACCTTGATTTTAGACTTCCTGCCTCCAGAACAGGGAGAGAATAAATCTCTGCTGTTTAAGCTGCCCAGTTTGTGGTACTTTGTTATGACAGTCCTAGCAAAGTATCTGACTTTGGTATATTACCATTAATGATTAAAATATATTTTATTTATACTATTCTTTTTTTCTCTTCTCTCCCCATCACTTAAAATTATGTAGGTTACTTGATATCAATATTGCATATCTTCTAATGGTTGCATTAAATAATATCAAAACTTTATTTGTTATTTCATAGCCTCTAGAGAGAATCACTCACTTCTTTCAAAGAATGAGCATTTTAAGGCTGACACCCTTCCTACCCATTTCTTCTCAACATCTCTTTCCAAGTCCCTCTCAACTATACTATTACTTTGAATTTTCAGATATACATTCTGTCCTAACCACAATAATAATATTTTGTTCTTTTGTTACTTTTAATTTTACTTTTATATTTTGAGGTCAAATGTCACATGTTTTATTAATTATATAGGGTATAACTGAGCACTTCTGCAATAGTCAAACTAATAGAAAATGCACTGGTAATTCTGGATGACTTTATAGAAACTTACAGATGAAATATGGCATGTAGATACTGATGGAGTTAGAAATCTATAAAATAGACCTATAATGCAGATTCCTTGATGGCACTAAATAAGATTGACCCTAGAAAAATCATTAAATAGGATATAAAAAATCATTATATAGGCATATTTTGTCTTCAAAAAGCCTCACTTTCTCCAAATTCTGTTTCATATTTTCCCAAAAATACTACACTTTATTTTCCAAGTTAAGAGCAAATCAATAAATCACTTCATGCTACCATGTAAATGATTCTTAATGGTCCTTCCAAGGCAACATTTATAAGTTTTTTAAACTTTTATTTTAAGTTCATGGGTATATGTGCAGGTTTGTTACATAGGTAAACTTGTGTCATGAGGGTTTGTGTACAGATTATTTCATCACTCAGGTATTAAGCCTAGTATACATTAGTTATTTTTCCTGATCTTCTTCCTCCTCCGACACTCTACCTTCCAACAGACCCCGGTGTGTGTTGTTCTCCTCAATGTGTCCATGTGTTCACATCATTTAGCTCCCACAAGTCATTATTATTATAATCATTATTATTAGCTCCCACAATAATCATTATGATTGGTGTGAGACGCTATCTTATTGTGATTTGATTGGCATTTCTCTAATGATCAGTGGTGTTGGGCTTATTTTTTATATAATTTTTGGCCACATGTATATCTTTTTTTTTTTTTTTAAGTACTAGGGGAGGTCCCAAGATGGCCAAATAAGAGGCAGCTCTGGGACGAAGCTCCCAGCGAGAGAGACGCAGAAGCCGAGTGGTCTCCACAATTCCAAACGAGGTACCCTGTTTATTTTGTGGGTCTGGTTGGACAGTGGCTATAAACCAAATAGGGCAAGTTGAGGCAAGGTGGGGCACTGCCCCACCCAGTTGGTGCATGCAACTGACCAGAGGACTGGGGGATCTCTCCCTTTGGGACTTCGGTTCAGATACAGCACTCCATCCAAGCCCTCTACAACCCACAGAACAGGAGATCTTCACTGGGCTGAAAAGCCTCCATGAGCTGCCTGAACAGGGCAGAAGAGCAGCTTCGGCCAGTCCAAGACTGTCAGCATAGATCTAGGTGGAAGCACTGGCTGATGCCAAGAAAGCCAAAAAGCCAGTGGGATGGAGCTACCTCTCCCCCAGAAAGAAGGGGAACTGAACACAGGGAAACAGGCCATATGGCAGGACAGGTCTCCCCCACAAAGCCTAGCAGGCTAAAAAACTCTCACTTCAGAGTTTTACACCCAGAACATCAGTTAAAGAGAGACCAGGAACGAATAAACTCAGCAGGGGGAAGGGCAGCTGCCATTGCAGAAGCTGACCTAATTTTTTTGAGCAAATATCAGATACTGGAAAAATACACAGTAGATCCACTAAAGCCATGGCAGCCCAGAAGTGCCTCTGCAGGCAGACAAAGGAAAGGCTGTCTCCCCAAGCAGCTACCTGAGATCAAACCTATATAAATTCTACAAGATTGGAAGAAACCAGCGTAAGAAGGATGAAAACATAAAAAACCAGAATGCCTCTCCCCCACCACGAGATCACAACTCCTCACCAGCAAGGGAACAAAGCAGGATGGAGAACGAATTTGATGAACTGAGAGAAGCAGGCTTCAGAAGGTGGGTATGAGTTAAAGAAACATGTTCTAACCCAATGCAAAGAAACCAAAAACCTTGAAAAAAGGTTAGACAAAATACCAACTAGAATAATCAGCTTATGAGAACATAAACGACTTGATGGAGCTGAAAAACACAGCACAAGAACTTCATGAAGCAGACACAAGTTTCAATAGCTGAATAGATCAAGCAGAAGAAAGAATGTCAGAGATTGAAGATCAACTCAATGAAATAAAACAAGAAGGCAAGAAAAGAGAAAAAAGAGTGAAAAGAAATGAAGAAAGCCTCCAAGAAATATGGGATTCTGTGAAAAGACCTAATCTACACTTGACTGGTGTACCAGAAGAAAATGGGGAGAATGAATTCAAGCTGGAAAACACTCTTCAGGATATTATCCGGGAGAACTTCCCCAGCCTAGAAAGGCAGGCCAACATTCAAATACAGGAAATACAGAGAACGCCACAATAATACTCCTCTAGAAGAGCAACCCCAAGGCACATAATCATCAGATTCACCAGGGTTGAAACAAAGGAAAAAGTACTAAGGGCAGCCAGAGAGAGAGGTCAGGTCCCCCACAAAGGGAAGCCCATCAGGCTCACAGGAGATCTCTCAGAAGAAACCCTACAAGCCAGAAGAGAGTGGGGGCCAATATTCAACATCCTTAAAGAAAAGAACTTGCAAGCCAGAATTTCATATCCAGCCAAACAAAGTGAAGGAGAAATAAAATCCTTTAAGGACAAGAAATTGCTGAGCAATTTCATCAATACCAAACCTGCCCTACAAGAGCTCCTGAAGAAAGCACTAAACACAGAAAGGAAAAACCAGCTCCAGCCACTGCAAAAAAGAACCAAATGGTAAAGACCAACAACACGATGAAGAAAGTATGCCAACGAAAGGGCAAAACAACCAACCAGTAACAAAATGGCAGGATCAAATTCACACATAGATATTAACATTAATTGTAAACAAACTAAATGCCCCAATCAAAGACACAGACTGACAAATTGGATAAAAAGACATGGATGTGCTGTATTCAGGAGACCCATCTTGTGCAAAGATACACATAGACTCAAAATAAAGAGATGGAAGAAGATTTATCAAGCAAATGGAGAGGAAAAAAAAAAGCAGGGGTGGCAATCCTAGTCTCTGATAAAATGGACTTTAAACCAACAAAAATCAAAAGAGACAAAGAAGGGCATTACATAATGGTGAAAGGATTAATACAAGAAGAGCTAACTATTCTAAATATAATGTACCCAATACAGGAGCATCCAGATACATAAAGCAAGTCCTTAACAACCTACAAAGAGACTTAGACTCCCACACAATAATAGTGGGAGACTTTAACACTCCACCGTCAATGTTAGATCAATGAGACAGAAAATCAACAAAGAAATCCAGGACTTGAACACAGATCTGGACCAAGCAAACTTAATAGACATTTACAGAACTCTCCACCCCAAATCCACAGAATATACATTCTTCTCAGCACCACATCGCACTTACTCTAAAATTGACCACATAATTGGTTGCAAATCACTCCTCGGCAAATGCAAAAGAATGGAAATCGTAACAAACAGTCTCTCACACCACAGTGCAACCAAATTAGAACTCAGGATTAAGAAACTCACTTAAAACTGCACAACTTCATGGAAAATGAACAATTGGCTCCTGAATGTATACTGCATAAACAATGAAAGTATCTCAAAATAATAAAAGCTATTTATGACAAACCCACAGTCAATGTCATACTGAATGGGCAAAAACTGAAAGCATTCCCTTTGAAATCTGGCACAAGAAAAGGATGCCCTCTCTCACCATTCCTATTCAGTATAGTATTGGAAGTTCTAGCCAGAGCAATCAGGCAAGAAAAAGAAATAAAGGGTATTCAATTAGGAAAAGAGGAAGTCAAATTGTCTCTATTTGCAGATGACATGATTGTATATTTAGAAGAGCCCATCATCTCAGCCCAAAATCTCCTGAAACTGATAAGCAACTTCAGAAAAGTGCCAGGATAAAAAATCAATGTGCAAAAACCACAAGCATTTCTATACACCAATAACAGACAGACAGCCAAATCAAAAGTGAACTCCCATTTACAATTGCTACAAAGAGAGTAAAATATCTAGGAATACAACTAACAAAGGATGTAAAGGACCTCTTCAAGGAGAACTACAAACTACTGCTCAAGGAAATAACAGAGGACACACACAGATGGAAAAACATTCCATGCTCATGGTTGGGAAGTATCAATATCATGAAAATAGCCACACTGCCCAAAATAATTTATAGATTCAATGTCATCCCCATCAAACTACCAATGACTTTCTTCACAGAACTCTAAAAACCACTTCAAACTTCATATGGAACCAAAAGAGAGCCCACATAGCCAAAACAATCCTAAGCAAAAAGAACAAAGCTGGAGGCATCATGCTGCCTGATTTCAAACTATACTACAAGGCCACAGTAATCAAAACAGCATGGTACTGGTACCAAAACAGAGACATAGACCAAAGGAACAGAACAGAGTCCTCAGAAGCAACACCACACATCTACAATCACCTGATCTTTGACAAACCTGACAAAAACAAGCAATGGGGAAAGGATTCCCTGTTCAATAAATGATGTTGGGAAAACTGGCTAGCCATGTGCAGAAAGCAGAAACTGGACCCCTTTCTGACATGCTACACTAAAATTAACTCCAGATGGATTAAAAATCTAAACCTAACACCTAATCTAAGACCTAACACCATAAAAACCCTAGAAGAAAACAGGAAAAACCATTCAGGACATAGGCACAGGCAAGGACTTCATGGCTAAAACACCAAAAGCAATGGCAACAAAAGCCAAAATAGATAAACGGGATCTAATTAAACTCCAGAGCTTCTGTACATCAAAAGAAATAATCAGCAGAGTGAACCGGCAACCAACAGAATGGGAAAAAAATTTTGGAATCTACCCATCTGACGAAGGGCTAATATCCAGAATCTACAAAGAACTAAAACATATTTACAAGAAAAAAAAAAAAACCCGTTCAAAAGTGGGCAAAGGATATGAACAGACACTTTTCAAAATAAGACCTACCTGAGGCCAAAAAACATATGAAAACATGCTCATCACCACTGGTCATTAGAGAAATACAAGTCAAAATCATATTGCGATGCCATCTCATGCCAGTTAGAATGATGATTATTAAAAAATCTGGAGACAATAGATGCTGGAGAGGATGTGGAGAAATAGGAACACTTTTACACTGTTGGTGGGAATGTAAATTAGTTCAGCCATTGTGGAAGACAGTGTGGCGATTGCTCAAGGACCTAGAAATAGAAATACCATTCGACCCAGCAATCCCATTACTGGGTATATACCCAAAGAATTATAAGTTGTTCTATTATAAAGACACATGCAGCACTGTTTACAATAGCAAAGACTTGGAACCAACCCAAATGTCCATCAACAATAAAGAAAATTGGCACAAGCGCGCACACCTGGGGCCGAGCAAGGATTGGACATACTGTGGGGCTGAGATTTGGGTTGATGGGATTCGAGGTCGAGGGGCCAGTACGTGGGACCGGTGAGGACTGGCTCCACTGAGATCGAGAGATGCAGCATCCTAGGTAGACAGCCGCAATATGCATTGAAGACAAACTATTATAAAGATGTCATGGGTATGCAGCAGGAGTCTCAGTAATCAAGCCAATGGCCTTTGTTAGGAAGAGAAGGGGCTCAACAGAGTGATGGACTGATCCAGATGGCTCCTGGGGATGAATGTGGGTGGGTGGCTTCTGCCAGCATGAATGCTTGGAGAAATGTCCTTTCCTTAAACAGAAAATATCTTATAGTTAGAGTACATAGGGCATGATGGGGATTTATTAGTCTGGTAGATAAAATGAAAAACCACTCAGGTAAGAACACTCACTCATGGCAGTTTTTAAGCATGAAAATCGTTTTCTGAAAGTATCATCACTTTTTAAAAAAGGCTGCTAATTGGATTTTGGTAGTTCTTACATCAAGAAAACTTGAATTGTTTGGGGGACAGTGGGCTCAAAAGAGCATATGTCTTTCACATTCACATTCAGAACCCAGCAACCTGGAGTCCAGTTTTCAGTATTTTAACTACCTCAATAATGCTATGAACGTAAGATACTGGGATAGAGATCCCAACCGGAAACAACAACCAGTGCCTGTGGTAACTTAATGTCTGTCAAATACTTTTATTGATTGGTTTATATGCCATTCTTGTTATAGAAGAATATGCCTTTTAAAAAAGTTTATTAATAACACTTTCCCAATTTATATTTTAAAAAGCTAAAGAACACTGGATTAATAATCTTTTTTGGGGGTAGAATAAAATAATTGATTACTACTGCTGCATACCTGGGGTGGGATGGGATGGTTAGAAAACCAGAACTATTAAATAATAAGAAGAAAAAGAAGAAGAACAAGAAGAAAAAAAAGATGAGAGAGAGATCCAAGATGGCTGGTCGCTGACAGCTCGGGATTATAGCTCCCAGTGAAAGCACAGAGAACAAGAGGACACCACACTTTCAGACAAATTTTTGTCACTCACGGACCAGAAGATTCCCAGTGGAGGAGCCCCACAGGTCGCCAGCACAACTCTTGTGGCCAGCGCAGCGGTTTTGCTGGCACCTCAGCGTGGCAGCTCTTGGTGCAGAGTAAATGGGACTGGTTCCCATTCTGACCGACGTTTGGAGCTCCAGAAGGCAGAGTCACCTATTATGGACTCAAGAAGGAAGCCAGACCAGAGATTCCCAGGCAGAAGAGCACCATCAGTCTTAATGTCACTGTTTTGGCCCGCGCAGTGGGTTGCTCAGATTCCAGCGCTGGGAATCAATAAATTGGACGTCCACTCAGAAACCTAATTAGAAAGGCGGTAATTGTAAAGATGACAGATGGATAAATTTATAACGAAAGGAAGAAACCAGCCTAAAAAGGCTGAGAATACCCAAAATCAGAATGCCTCTCCCTCTACAGGGGATTACAGTTCCTCATCAGCAACGGAACAAGGCCTGATGGAGAAAGAGTGTGTTCCATTAACAGAAGTAGGCTTCAGAAGGTGGATGATAAGAAACTTCTGGGAGTTAAAAGAACATGTTCTAACCCAATGTAAAGAAACTAAGAACTTTGAAAAAAGGTTTGATGAAATGCTAACAAGAATAGACAATATAGAGAGGAATATAAATGAACGAATGGAGTTGAAAAACACAACACGAGAACTTAGCAAAATATGCACAAGTTTAAATAGCTGAATCGATCAAGCAGAAGAAAGGATATCAGAGGTCGAAGACCAACTTAATGAAGTAAAACGAGAAGACAAGGATAGAGAAAAAAGGATAAAAAGGAATGAACAAAGTCTCCAAGAAATATAGGACTATGTGAAAAGACCTAATTTATGTTTGATAGGTGTACCTGAATGTGACAGAATGAATCCAAGCTGGAAAATACTCTTCAGGATATTATTCAGGAAAACCTTGCCCAACTTAGCAAAGCAGGACAATATTCAACCCCAGGTAATACAGAAAACACCACAAAGATATTCCTCAAGAAGAGCAACCCCAAGGCACGTAATCATTAGATTCACCAGGGTTGAAATGAAGGAGAAAATACTAAGGGCAGCCAGAGAGAAAGGTCAGGTTACCCACAAAGGCAAGCCTACAGCCTTACAGCAGATCTCTCAGCAGAAACTCTACAAGCCAGAAAAGAGTGGGGGCCAATATTCAACATCCTCAAAGAACAGAACCTTCATCCCAGAATTTCATATCCAGCCAAACTAAGCTTTACAATCAAAGGAAAAAATAAAATCTTTTATGAACAAGCAAGTACTCAGAGATTTTATTACCACCAGGCCTGCTTTACAAGAGCTTCTGAAAGAAGCATTACACATAGAAGGGAACAACCAGTATTAGCCTTTCTAAAAACATACCAAGAAGTAAAGAGCATCAACATAAAGAAGAATTTACATAAACGAATGAACAAAACAGCCAGGTAACATCAAATGGCAGTAATCCTAAATTTAAATAGACTAAATCCCCCAATCAAAAGATACAGCCAAAACCCAATGGTACGCTACATCCAGACCCATTTCACATGCAAGGATACACAAAGACTCAAAACAAAGGGATGGAGAAACATTTACCAACCAAATGGAGAGCAAAAATAAATAAATAAAAATAGCAGAAGTTGCAATTCTTGCATCTGATAAAATAGATCTTAAAACAACAAAGATATAGTGGTAAAAGGATCAATGCAACAATAAGAGATAATGATCCTAACACCCAGATACATAAGACCTATAAAGAGACTTAGACTCCCACACAATAATAGTGGGAGACTTCAACATCAATATTAGATAGATCAACAAGACAGAAAATTAATAAGGATATGCAGGACTTGAACTCAGATCTGGAACAAGTAAACTTAATAAACATTTATAGAGCTCTCCACTTTAAATACACAAAATATACATTCTTGTCAGTACCACATCACACCTACTCATAGGTTTAAATGAAATATTGATCAGCCATTATTAAGCACAATTATTGGGAGGAAAGAGGTTTTCAATACCCATTTTTAGACTAAAGCAACATTCCCATTCTCTCTCCCTTTTTTCTTTCTCTTTTTTCCTCTCCTTCACTCCTTTTCTTTCTTTCCTTCTCTCCTTGCTTAAAAAATAAAAATAAAATTAAATTAAAAAAAGACAGCCACATGCCCAGACACTAGTCCCACGGGGTTAAGAACAAAAAGATGCACCTGGATTTTCCCTGGAGCCCTCTGCGTGGTTGAGCTTCAGTGGAATTTTAGGGCTCTTAGCTGCCAGCCGCGCTTGCCTGATAGCAACAGAAACCAGTCCCGCTTGCCTCCGTGCCACAAAAAAAGCCGCACCCAAGATCACCTGACACCTGTCCTGTCAAGGGTCCATGATGCTAGGCCCTGAAGGGGGTGAGGGCTTTGTGGTCAAGCTCCGTGGCCTTCCCTGGTCCTGCTCTGTTGAGGACATGCAGACCTTTCTCTCTGACTGCACGATTCACAATGGGGCCACAGGTGTCCATTTCATCTACACTAGAGAGGGCAGGCAGAGTGGTGAGGCTTTTGTTGAACTTGGATTAGAAGATGATGTAAAACTGGCTTTGAAAAAAGACAGGGAAAGCATGGGCCACTGGTACCTTGAGGTGTTCAAGTCCCACAGAACGGAGATGGATTGGGTGTTGAAGCACAGTGGTCCCAACAGTGCCGACAGCACCAACAATGGCTTCACGCGGCTTCGAGGACTCCCATTTGGAGTCACAAAGGAAGAAATTGTTCAGTTCTTCTCAGGGTTGGAAATTGTGCCAAATGGGATCACATTGCCTGTGGACCCCGAGGGCAAGATTACAGGGGAAGCATTTGTGCCATTTGCCTCCCAGGAGTTAGCTGAGAAAGCTCTAGGGAAGCACAAGGAGAGGATAGGGCACAGGGACATCGAGGTGTTTAAGACCAGCCAGGAGGAAGTTAGGTCATACTAAGATCCCCCTCTGAAGTTCATGTCCGTGCAGCGACCAAGGCCCTATGACCGGCCCGGGACTGCCAGGAGGTATTTTGGCATTGTGAAGCAGGCAGGCCTGGAGAGGATGCGGCCGGGTGCCTAGAGTGCAGGCTATGGGGGCTATGAGGAGTACAATGGCCTCAGCGATGGTTATGGCTTCACCACCAACCTGATCGGGAGAGAATCAGTTACTGTCTCTCCGGAATGTAGGACCACAGATACGGCGACAGTGAGTTCACAATGCAGAGCACCACAGGCCACTGTGTCCACATGAAGGGTCTGCCATACAAAGAGACCGAGAACGACATTTACAACTTCTTCTCTCCTCTCAATCCTGTGAGAGTCCATATTGAGATCGGCCCAGATGGAAGACTGATGGGCAAAGCAGATGTTGAGTTTGCTCCTCATGAAGAAGCTGTTGCAGCCATGTTCAAAGACAGGGCCAACATGCAACTCAGATACATAGAACTCTTCTTGAATTCAACAACAGGGGCCAGCAATGGGGCATATAGCAGCCAGGTGATGCAAGGCATCGGGGTGTCTGTTGCCCAGGCCACTTATAGTGGCCTGGAGAGCCAGTCAGTGAGTGGCTGTTTTGGGGCTGGCTACAGTGGGCAGAACAGCATGGGTGGATATGACTAGTTTTGTTAGGAACGTTTGAGTTATTTCTTTTTGTTTCTTGAGACGGAGTTTCGCTCTCGTTACCCAGACTATAGTGCAATGGCATGATCTCAGCTCACCGCAACCTCCGCCTTCTGGGTTCAAGCAATTTTCCTGCCTCAGCCTCCTGAGTAGCTGGGATTACAGGCACGCGCCACCACACCCAGCTAATTTTTGTATTTTTAGTAGAGATGGGGTTTCACCTCATTGACCAGGATGGTCTCGATCTGTTGACCTCGTGATCCACCTGCCTCGGCCTCCCAGAGTGCTGGGATTATAGGCATGAGCCACCACGCCCGGCCCACATTTGAGTTATTTCAGTCAAATTTTACACAGGCGGCCAACAAGCAGTTAAGAGCAGTTATAATAGAGGAAGCTGTGGGACCCATTTTGCACCATGAGTTTGTGAAATCTGGATTAAAAACAATTACCTCTTCAGTGTTTCTCATGCAAATTTTCTTCTAGCATGTGATCATAAGAAACCTAAAACTATTTTCAGCTTTTCTCAATTAGCATTTTGGTGGTATGCTTCAGAGTGATGTCATCTGAGCTTAAGTGGTTGAAGTATGTTAAATGTGGACCTTTGACACCACATCACTGAACACACTGGAAAAAAAGTGCTTTTTTGGAAAACTCAAAGGTGCTAGCTCCCTGATTCAAAGAAACATTTCTCATGTTTGTTCATTCTAGTTTATATTTTCATTTAAAATCCTTTAGGCTAAGTTTAAGCTTTTTAAAAGTTACTTTTGAGAATTGAGACACAATACTAATACTGTAGGAATTGGTGAGGACTTGACTTAAAACTTTCTTTGTACTGTGAATTCCTTTTGGGTGTATTTTGCTAAGTAAAACTTGTTAAATTTTTTCTCAACTAAATTTTTTTCTTAAAATAAAGACTTTTTCACAATAAAAAAAAAGGAAAGAAAATGTCGCACATATACACCATGGAATACTATGCAGCCATAAACAACGATGAGTTCATGTCCTTCATAGGGACATGTATGAATCTGGAAACCATCATTCTCAGCAAAGTGACACAAGAACAGAGGACCAAACACCACATGTTCTCACTCATAGGTAGATGTTGAACAATGAGAATATGTGGACACAGGGAGGGGAGTATCACACACTGTGGTCAGCTGGGGGGGCTAGGGGAGGGACCACAGGGAGTGGGGAGGGTGGGAGGGATAACGTGGGGAGAAATACCAGATATAGGTGTTGGGGAGATGAAGGTAGTAAACCACCTTGCCATCTGTGTACCTCTGCAACTATCCTGCATGATCTGCGCATGTAACCGAGAACCTAAAGTACAATAAAAATAAATAAATAAATAAATAAATAAATAATAAGTGTCTGTTCATGTCTTTTTTCCACTTTTGATGGTATTGTTTGTTTTTCTTGTAGATTTAAGATTCTTAAAGATGCGGGATATTAGACCTTTGTCAGACACAGACTTTGCAAAATTTTTCTCCCATTCTATGGGTTGTCTGTTCACTCTGTTGACAGTTTCTTTTGCTGTGTAGAAGTCTTCATTTTCATTAGATCCCATTTGTCAGTTTTTGCTTTTGTCGCAATTGCTTTTGGTGTCTTCGTCATTAAATTTTTGCCCAGGCCTATGTCTTAAATGATCTTGGTGTGTTCTTCCAGCATTTTCATCATTTTGGGTTTTACATTTACGCCTTTAATCCAGCTTGAGTTCATTTTTGTATATAGTGTAAAGAAGAGGTCCAGTTTCAATCTTCTGTATATGGCTAACCAGTTATCCCAGCAACATTGGTTAAATAGGGAATCCTTTCCCCATTGCTTGTTTTTGTCAGGTTTGTCAACGATCAGATAGTTGTAGGTGGGCAGTGGTATTTCCGGGCTCTCTATTCTGTTCCATTGATCTACATGTCTGTTTTTGTCCCAGTATCATGCTATTTTGGCTATTGTAGCCCAGTGGTGTAATTTGAAGTTGGGTAGCTTGATGCCTCCAGTTTTGTTCTTTTTGCTTTGGATTGCCTTGTCTCTTTGGGATCCTTTTTTGTTCCATATAAATTTTAAAACAGTTTTTGCTAGTTCTGTGAAGAATATCAATGGTAGTTTAATAGGCACAGCATTGAATCCATAAATTGCTTTGGGCAATCTTGCCATTTTAATGAAATTGACTCTCCCTACTCATGAGCATGGAATGTTTTTCCATTTGTTTATGTCGTCTCTGATTTCTAACCGCAGTGTTTTGTAGTTCTCCTTGTAGAGATCTTTCACCTCCCTCCCTGGTTTACTGTATTCCTCAGTATTTTATTCTTTTTGAGGCAATTGTGAATGGGAGTTCGTTCCGGATTTGCCTCTCAGCTTGACTGTTGTTGCTGTACAGGTATGCTAGTGACTTTTGCACATCAGCTTTGTATCCCGAGACTGCTGAAGTTATCTAACAGCTTAAGGAGCTTTTGGGCAGCGATGATGAGATTTTCTGGATAGAAGATACGTTGTCAGCAAACAGGGATAGTTTGACTTCCTCTCTTCCTATTTGGATGCCCTTTATTTCTTTCTCTTCCCTAATTCCTCTGGCCAGAACTTCTAATATTATGTTGAATAGGAAAATGTTAATTATATATTCAGGAGATACATGTGCAGGTTTATTACAAGGGTATATTTCATGATGTTTGGCTTCTACTGTTCCCATCACCCAAGAAGTGAGCCCAGTACCCAATAGGATGTGTTTCAGCCCTTGCACTCCTCCCTTCCTTGGTCCTTTTGGAGTCCCTGCTGTCTATTGTTCCTGCCTTTATGTCTGTGTGTACCCAAGATTTAGCTCACTTATAAGTGAAAATGTGCAATATTTGGTTTTCTGTTTCTCCATCAATTTACTTAGGTTAATGGCCTCCAGCTGCATCCACATTGCTGCAAAGGACATGATTTCATATGTTTTATGGTTGTATAGTATTTCATGGTGTAAATGTACCACAGTTTCTTTATCCAGTTCACCATTGATGGGCACTTAGCTTGATTCTGTGCCTTTACTATTGTGAATAGTGCTCTGATAAACATATGAGTGCAGGTGTCACATTTTTGCGCTTCGTCTACAATTTATTCTAAAAATGAAAACCTGACAACAGCCTTCTCACTATGATTATATTAATATTGCTTACTGTAAGATCATGCAGTTGCTGAGTTCAGTGTCACAGCTCCTGTGCTATTTAAAGGAAAATAAACCCAGCGTCAACATTAAATGGCCCCTTTCATCTATAATTTGTTTGCCTCCTCTCCCTGTTAATCTTCTTCCTTCACCCTTTCTGTGAAAATTCAGTTCATCAAATGTTTCACTTCCTGGGTTAAATCTCTGCATCAGTTAACAATTCCCATGCTTTCCAAATCTTGACATTTTCTCCTACATTCTGGGATATTTTCTTAACTTCATCTTCCAACTTCTTCTTTTATTATTATTTTTTAAGAGAGAATATTTCTCTGCCACCCAGGCTGGAATGTAGTGGTGCAATCTTAGCTCACTTAGCTCACTGCAACCTCCACCACCTGGGCCTCCACCACCTAGGCTCAAGCAATTCTCATGCTTCAGCCCCCAAATCACTTGGGTTACAGGAGTGCCCTGTTAATTTGTGTATTTTTAGTAGATGCAGGGTTTCACCATGTTGGCCAGGATCGTTTCGAACTCCTGGCCTCAAGTGATCTGCCTGCCTCGACATTCCAAAGTGCTGGATTACAGAGGTGAGCCAACCAGGCCCAGCCCCAACTTCTTTATTGATTCTTTTTTTTATATGTATTCATGACTATACTTTTAATTTCCAAGAGTTCTTTTTTTGTTATCTGATGCTTCCTTTATTGGCACCTGTATTGTTGTTTTATGGATGTAAGACTTTCATTTATCTGAGAGTTTTTGCTTTGCTTTATTCTGTTTTAACTTCTCCGGTCTCTCAATTATCTCCTTCTTCCAGGATAAGGTTCTCAGCTTGCTTATCATTGTCCTTTTCATGTTACTGTTTTCCCTCACATCACTGATGGTCCTTG
Organism: Callithrix jacchus; assembly: GCF_049354715.1. Classification (NCBI taxonomy): domain Eukaryota; kingdom Metazoa; phylum Chordata; class Mammalia; order Primates; family Cebidae; genus Callithrix; species Callithrix jacchus. The sequence goes on from NC_133510.1 coordinate 20,124,005, forward strand.
TTTATAGGCTGGTGGTCGATGGCCCTTGGTTGACCATTCATAGTTAAGTATGAGAGAACTGAAAGGCTAACAAATGCTTATGTACATGAGTAGTCTTCTTTTCAGGGTGGAAAGGCATCATTTTATAATAGGAAGATGAAGAAGAGGACATTAAACTGTCCTCTCCCATTTGAGAATGAAGAACCAGCATCCGTTATACTTGCCTAAACGTTTTCAGACATTTGCTTCAAAATGTTTAAACAAGAATATTCTGAGTTTTTTCCTATAGGGAAATTCCTGTCTGTCCCATGATATGATAATAATATATAATATATGGTTATCAATTACTTTTCTTGTTAGCATACCTCAAAAAGAACTTTGAAATTTTAGATGACTTCTGATCGACATACAAAATTTTCTATCATAAGTTTGCTAAAAATGTGATTTCTAGCATGCTATATTAAAATTTTTAAATAATCCTGTTATGTAACACTTATCACTCATATAAATGTATCCAGTGGAATATAAACACAATGGTATTTTATACCTTCTATTATTCTTTTTCAAAATACATGAACTAGCTATTTTTATTGTTGTCAGTTTCATAATACTCCTTTTTTGACTTAGGTTTCCATTTCACTTCCCTTACAGAAATTTATTACTTTATTTTAAGGTGTTATATATTTGTGCTTGAATAAATACATATTTTGTTGAACACCCTTTATTATATCTGCAACAAAAATATTTACATAAGCCAGCTGTGGTGGCTCATGTCTATAATCCAGCACTTTCGGAAACTGAGGCAGGTGGATCATGAGGTCAGGAGATTCAGACTATCCTGGCCAACATGGTGAAACCCCGTCTCTACTAAAAATACAAAAAATTAGCTGGGTGTGGTTGTGTATTTCTGTAGTTCCAGCTACTCAGGAGGGAGCCTGAGCCAGGATAATCGCTTGAACCCAGGAGATAGAGGTTGCAGTGAGCTGAGATCATGCCACTCCACTCCAGCCTGGCGACACAGCGAGACTTCCCTCTTAAAAAACATTATATAAATTAAAATTATAATTTTTTCTATATTTCATATGCCTATAATGCACTATTAAATTTTTTCTTCTCAATTCAATTATATTTCATTTTTTTAATTGCATTTTAGGTTTTGAGGTACATGTGCAGAACATGTAAGGTAGTTGCATAGGTACACACATGGCAGTGTGTTTTGCTGCCTTCCGCCCCTTCACCCACATTTGGCATTTCTCCCCATGCTATCCCTCCCCAGGTCCCCCCCCCACACTGTCCCTTCCCTATTCCCCCCAATAGACCCCAGTGTGTACTACACCCTTCCCTGTGTCCATGTGTTCTCATTGTTCATCAACGCCTATGAGTGAGAATATGCGGTGTTTCATTTTCTGTTCTTGTGTCAGTTTGCTGAGAATGATGTTCTCCAGATTCATCCATGTCCCTACAAAGGACACGAACTCATCATTTTTGATTGCTGCATAATACTCCATGGTGTATATGTGCCACATTTTCCCAGTCCAGTCTATCATCGATGGGCATTTGGGTTGGTTCCAGGTCTTTGCTATTGTAAACAGTGCTGCAATGAACATTTGTGTGCATGTGTCCTTATACTAGAATGATTTATAGCACTTTGGATATATACCCAGTAATGGGATTGCTGGGTCAAATGGAATTTCTATTTCTAGGTCCTTGAGGAATCGCCACACTGTCTTACAAAATGGTTGAACTAATTTACACTCTCACCAGCAGTGTAAAAGTGTTCCTATTTCTCCACATTCTCTCCAGCAACTGTTGTCTCCAGATTTTTTAATGATTGCCATTCTAACTGGCGTGAGATGATATCTCAATGTGGTTTTGATTTGCATCTCTCTAATGACCAGTGATGATGAGCATTTTTTCATATGTTTGTTGGCCTCATGTATGTCTTCTTTTGTAAAGTGTCTGTTCATATCCTTTGCCCAATTTGGATGGGCTTGTTTGTTTTTTCCTTGTAAATCTGTTTGAGTTCTTTGTAAATTCTGGATATCAGCCCTTTGTCAGATGGGTAAACTGCAAAATTTTTTTCCCATTCTGTTGGTTGCCGATTCACTCTAGTGACTGTTTCTTTTGCCGTGCAGAAGCTGTGGAGTTTGATTAGGTCCCATTTGTCTATTTTGGCTTTTGTTGCCAATGCTTTTGGTGTTTTGTTCATGAAGTCCTTGCCTAGTCCTATGTCCTGAATGGTTTTGCCTAGATTTTCTTCTAGGATTTTTATGGTGCCAGGTCTTATGTTTAAGTCTTTAATCCATCTGGAGTTAATTTTAGTATGAGGTGTCAGGAAGGGGTCCAGTTTCTGCTTTCTGCACATGGCTAGCCAGTTTTCCCAACACCATTTATTAAACAGGGAGTCCTTTCCCCATTGCTTGTTTTTGTCAGGTTTATCAAAGATTGTATGGTTGTAGATATATTGTGTTGCCTCCAACGCCTCTGTTTTGTTCCATTGGTCTATATCTCTGTTTTGGTACCAGTACCATGCTGTTTTGATTACTGTAGCCTTGTAGTATAGTTTGAAGTCCGGTAGTGTGATGTCTCCCGCTGTGTTCTTTTTGCTTAGGATTGACTTGGCTATGTGGGCTCTCTTTTGCTTCCATATGAAGTTCAAGGTGGTTTTTTCCAGTTCTGTGAAGAAAGTCAATGGTAGCTTGATGGGCATAGCATTGATTCTGTAAATTACTTTGGGCAGTATAGCCATATTCATGATATTGATTCTTCCTACCCATGAACATGGAATATGTCTCCATCTGTTTGTGTCCTCTCTGATTTCACTGAGCAGTGGTTTGTAGTTCTCCTTGAAGAGGTCCCATACGTTTCTTGTAAGTTGTATTCCTAGGTATTTTATTCTCTTTGTAGCAATTGTGAATGGCAGTTCGTTCTTGATTTGGCTCTCTTTAAGTCTGTTATTGGTGTATAGGAATGCTTGTGATTTTTGCACATTGATTTTATATCCTGAGACTTTGCTGAAGTTGCTTATCAGTTTCAGGAGTTTTTGGGCTGAGGTGATGGGGTCTTCTAGGTATACTATCATGTCGTCTGCAAATACAGACAATTTGGCTTCCTCCTTTCCTATTTGAATACCCTTTATTTCGTTTTCTTGCCTGATTGCTCTGGCTAGAACTTCCAGTACTATATTGAATAGGAGTGGTGGAGAGGGCATCCTTGTCTAGTGCTGGATTTCAAAGGGAATGCTTTCAGTTTTTGCCCATTCAGTATAATATTGGCTTTTGGTTCGTCGTAAATAGCTTTTATTATTTTGAGATACATTTCATCAATACCGAGTTTATTGAGGGTTTTTAGCATAAAGGCCTGTTGAATTTTGTTAAAGGCCTTCTCTGCGTCAATTGAGATAATCATGTGGTTTTTGTCTTTGGTTCTGTTTATGTGGTGAATTATGTTTATAGACTTGTATATGTTGAACCAGCCTTGCATCCCCGGGATGAATCCTACTTGATCATGATGGATAAGCTTTTTGATGTGCTGTTGCAATTGGCTTGCCAATATTTTATTGAAGATTTTTGCATCTGTGTTCATCATGAATATTGGCCTGAAGTTCTCTTTTCTTGTTGAGTCTCTGCTGGATTTTGGTATCAGGATGATGTTAGTTTCATAAAATAATCTTGGAAGGATTCCCTCTTTTTGGATTATTTGGAATAGTTTCAGAAGGAATGGTAACAGTTCCTCTTTGTGTGTCTGGTAGAACTTGGCTGTGAACCCATCTGTACCTGGGCTTTTTTTGTGTGGTAGGCTCTTAATTGCTGCCTCGACTTCAGACCTTGTTATTGGTCTATTAATAGTTTCGGCTTCCTCCTGGTTTAGGTTTGGGAGGACACAGGTGACCAGGAATTTATCCATTTCTTTGAGGTTTTCTAGTTTATGTGCATAGAGTTGTTTGTAATATCCTCTGATGATGGTTTGAATTTCTGTGAAATCTGTGGTGATTTCCCCTTTATCATTTTTAATTGTGTCTATTTGGTTGTTCTCTCTTTTCTTTTTTATCAGTCGGGCAAGTGGTCTATTTTGTTGATATTTTCAAAAAACCAGCTCTTAAATTTATTAATTTTTAAGGGTTTTTCATGTCTCTATCTCCTTCAGTTCTGCTCTGATCTTAGTTATTTCTTATCTTCTGCTAGGTTTTGAGTTTTTTTGATCTTGCTCCTCTAGCTCTTTCAATTTGCATGATAGGGTGTCAGTTTTGGATCTCTCCACTCTTCTCATATGTGCACTTATTGCTATGTATTTTCCTCTAGAGACTGCTTTATATGTGTCCCAGAAATTCTGGTATGTTCTGTCTTTGTTCTCATTGGTTTCGAAGAACTTCCTTATTTCTCCCTTCATTTCATTGTTTATCCAATCAACATTTAAGAGCCAGTTGTTCAGTTTCCGTGAAGCTGTGTGGTTCTGAGTTAGTTTCTGGATTCTGAGTTCTAACTTGATTGCATTATGGTATGGGAGACTGTTTGTTATGATTTCAGTTGTTTTGCATTTGCTAAGGAGTGCTTTACTTCCAATTATGTGGTCAATTTTAGAGTAGGTGCGATGTGGTGCTGAGAAGAATGTATATTCTGTGGATTTGGGGTGGAGAGTTCTTTAAATGTCTATCAGGTTTGCTTGTTCCAGGTCTGAGTTCAAGCCCTGGATATCCTTGTTAATTTTCTGTGTGGTCGATCTGTCTAATATTGACAGTGGAGCGTTAAAATCTCCCACTATTATTGTGTGGGAGTCTAAGTCTCTTTGTAAGTCATTAAGAACTTGCCTTATATATCTGGGTGCTTCTGTATTGGGTTTATATATATTTAGGATCATTAGCTCTTCTTGTGGTATCAATCCTTTTACCATTATGTAATGACCTTCTTTGTCTCTCTTGATCTTTGTTGCTTTAAAGTCTATTTTGTTGGAGATGAGAATTGCAACTCCTGCTTTTTTTTTTTTTGCTCTCCACTTGCTTGGTAAATCTTCCTGCATCTCTTTATTTTGAGGCTTTGTGTATCCTTGCATGTGAGATGGGTTTCCTGGATACAGCACACCAGTGGGTTCTGGCTGTTTATCCAATTTGCCAGTCTGTGTCTTTTGATTGGTGCATTTAGCCCATTTACATTTAGGGTTAATATTGTTATGTATGAATTAGATAATGCCATTTTGATGCTAGCTGGCTGTTTTGCCCATTAGTTGATGCATAGTCTTCATTTTGTTGATGCTCTTTAGCATTTGGTATGTTTTTGGAATGGCTGGTGCTGGTTGTTCCTTTCTATGTGTAGTGCCTCTTTCAGGAGCTCTTGTAAAGCAGGCCTGGTGGTGACAAAATCTCTGAGTACTTGCTCGTTTGCAAAGGATTTTATTTTTCCTTCACTTATGAAGCTCAGTTTGGCTGGATATTAAATTCTGGATTGAAAGTTCTTTTCTTTAAGGATGTCAAATATTGGCCCCCACTCTCTTCTGTCTTGTAGGGTTTCTGCCAAGAGATCTGCTGTGAGTCTGATGGGTTTCCCTTTGTGAGTAACCTGACCTTTCTCTCTGGCTGTCCTTAGCATTTTCTCCTTCATTTCAACCCTGGTGAATCTGATGATTATGTGCCTTGGGGTTGCTCTTCTTGCGGAGTATCTTTGTGCTGTTCTCTGCATTTCCTGGACTTTGATATTAGCCTGCTTTGCTAGGTTGGGGAAATTTTCCTGGATAATATCCTGAAGAGTATTTTCCAGCTTGTATTCATTCTCTTTGTCGCATTCAGGCACATCTATCAAATGTAGATTAGGTCTCTTCACATAGTCCCACATTTTTTGGAGACTTTGTTCATTCCTTTTTATGCTTTTTTCTCTAATCTTGGCTTCTCATTTTATTTCATTGAGTTGATCTTCAACTTCTGATATTCTTTCTTCTGCTTGGTGAATTCGGCTGTTGAAACGTGCATGCTTCGCAAAGTTCTCGTGTTGTGTTTTTCAGCTCCTTCAATTCATTCATATTCCTCTCTAAGTTGTCCATTCTTGTTATCATTTCCTCAAATCTTTTTTCAAGGTTGTTAGTTTCTTTGCATTGATTTAGAACCTGTTGTTTTAGCTCAAAGAAGTTTCTCATTATCCACCTTCTGAAGTCTGATTCTGTTATTTCATCACAGTCATTCTCCATCCAGCTTTGTTCCCTTGCTGGTGAGGAGTTTTGGTCCTTTGTAGGAGGTGAGGTGTTCTGGTTTCGGATGTTTTCCTCCTTTTTGCACTGGTTTCTTCCCATCTTTGTGGATTTATCCACCTGTCTTCTGAGTAGTTGCTGATTTTTCAATTGGGTCTCTGAGTGGAGGCCTAGATTGTTGATGATGAAGTATTTCTGTTTCTTAGTTTTTTTTCTAACAGTCTAGCCCCTCTTCTGTAAGACTGCTGAGGTCCACTCCAGGCCCTGCTTGCCTGGAGTACACCTGTAGCATCTGTGGAACAGTGAGGGATGCTACCAGTTTCTTCTTCTGCAATCTTTGTCCCAGAATGATGCCTGCCAAATGTCAGTCTGATCAGTCCTTTATGAGGTGACTCTTTGGGTATATGGGGGTCAGCAAGCTGCTTGAGGAGATGGTCTGTCCTTTATAGGAGCTCAAGTGCTGAGCTGTGAGCTCCATTGTTCATTCAGGGCTGCTAGGCAAGTACGTTTAAGTCTGCTGCAGCCAAACTCATAAAACTCCTTTTTTTCCCTTGGATGCTCTGTTTCAGGGAGTTAGGGCTTTATTTATGAGTATCCGTTGCACTGTCCTGCCCAGCTAGGAGGCAGTTTAGTCACTATTTGCCTGCCGAGGCTCCACCCTGCTTCCATGGGATCTGCCTTGCTGCTGTGGGCTCCACCCTGCTGTTGTGGGCTCTGCCCTGTTGGCGGAGTCTCTCTGTTATGGCGGGTTGCCTAGGCAATGGCAGGCTGCATCAGCAATAAGAGAGCAACTCAGTAGGGGTGGAATGTTTCGGTAATGGCAGACGCCCCTTTCCCACCGAGCTGCACCATCCTGGGTTCAGCTGTGCCCGCCATGGAACTCTCAACCCCAAGCATTTTGAATCACCATTTTGTTTGTCCCTGTGGGGGTGGGATCCATTGAGCCTGATCACCTGGCTCCCTGCCTCAGAGCCCTTTCATTTTTTTTAAGTTGAACAGTTGACTCTCTCTCAGGTGTTTCACTCACCTACTGAAAGGGCACCAAGATCTGTGCGATTTCCCATGCAGTGACCCACTGTGCCAGCTCACAGTTCGCTTCCTGGGAATCTTCTGACCTGGCTCACTGTCCAAGTCCCTTTTAATCAGATGAATATGCTAATCTGCACTCCCAAATCTCAAATTGCCAGTTTAACAGGGCACCCAGACAAGTGCATTTTGTGCGGCATGCCACTGCACTGCGGCACCTTCCAAAATGGCTGTGCCAGCTGAGACAGCTGTGCTGGCGTCCTGTGTCTCTCCTACACCTGGGAATTTCCCCGTTCTGTGGGCAACAAAGATCCATCTGGAAATTCAGCGTGAACTCACCCTCTACATCTTCACTGAGAGCTGCAATCCTGAGTTGCTTCTAGGATTCTTCCAATATTCTTTTATTGGTGGTTTAGACCATAACTGTTTTCAGAACAGTTCAGATCTGAAACCTACTGACCAAGTGTCCGAGAGATCACTAGTCCTCTCTGATTCTCAGTTTTTCCATCATGGCTTCAGGCTGCTACTGCTGGGGAAGTGGGTAGGAGGGCGGCAGGGAGGCGAGGCACTGTGCTGGTGGCTCCTCTCACTCTCAGAGGCGCAGCTCCTTTATATAATTTATTTGTAATTGAGAAAAATATAAATGCAATATACCAAAAATACTAATAAATAATTATCAAACACATAGTGTTTTTATTTTTAAAAGTGCCTCTAAATTAAAGAAATTGGAAAGGGTCAAGGTGTTCATTTCTGCAGGCTGTACTCTGCACAACTCAGGGGAGCGCCATTCAAACCAAAGTGTGTGAGTTGAGTGTACCCCTCGAAGTAGTGCACCTGTGCACATGTGTGCAGCAGCCCTGGGTGGCACTTTTTTTTAATAATATGAGTACATTCGTCTATGGAGAAATATTACTGACTCACATTTCTGCATCAACTCATTGCTATTTTTCTATGTGAATGGAAGGAGTTTCATCATGATTTCATCATCATAGTATCATCAAAAATTATTTGTAATTGTAATTATTGTAATTTGACTTGGCCTCTCAGAGTTGTTATTGCTCTTGTTGATGTTTAGCACCAGGGCGATTCACTAAAATATTATGAGAGATGGTGGACAGCTATGCCTGCATTTTGAGAAGTGAATGTAAGAGGAGAGATGGGAAAGGACAACCAGTGTTTTCTAAAATAGATTGGCTTTAGAAAAAGAGGACACATGGAAGATGAAAACCTTGAAATGAATTACTTTATAATTACCTGTGTTTGAAGATCCCCGTACCACATTGTACGTAGGAGCACATGTGTGTATGTGTTATGGTGGGGGCAGGGAAGAACTCTGGTTTTGTTCTTGACTTTCAATGAAGCCTTGCATTTGTGGCTGCACTCTCTGGGTTTCTCCTGAGTACCCTGGCTCCCTCTTTCCCAGACAACTTCTCTAGGCTATCACTTTTTAAAATTCTGCTTTATCAGCCAACAGTGGCTCAACTCTTTTTCCTTTTCCAGAAATTACTGTCCTTTCTTACCCACAGTAACTTCCCTGCTGTTCTCCATGCTTTCACTAATGCTTTACTCGTCTTTTAAGGAAAGCTCAAGAGTGATGCGGAAAATAGATATTTGAACCAAAAACTCATAGAAAGATCTAAATAAAGAGTTATCATATTTGCCAGCTAATCTAAATGGAGCATTAAACTATGCTCTACTCAGAGCAGCAAAGGTCTTCTCCAGGCCATTCAGGGCAGTCCAGACACTTCTTCCACCACTCAGCCTCATCATTGCACTGCTAAACTGAGCTTTGGCTAACAGGACCTATAAGCTTTTTATTAATGAGCCACACTGTGATTGAAGTGTAAGCTTATGGTCAGTGAATAGAAGTCTATACATGCCTTACCCAAGCAATAATTTAATTTGTAATTTCCCTAACACCAGATAGAAGAAAAATCCTGAACTGCATTTATGAGTTCATACCAAGAGGGGAAAACATATCACTTTTAGCAAGCACATGGCTTTCAAAAACACACCTGTTTCTTTGCTACTGATAGTGTAATTAATCGATCTCTAGAATCTGATTGAAAACATTAGGCTATAAATCATGCCATATGAGCAGTCCCTGAAGCATCACTGCTAGTAATTCAAAGCATATTTCAATTGCCTCTGGCACGCATTTCGGGATTAGTGTCACATCTGAATTCACGAGAAACAGCAGGGGCTATTTGTTTATATGGTCACATTTCTACCTTTCATTTTACTTCATATCCGACCTGACGCTGGCTATACATATCAATACACATGTCAGTGTGGGTTTATATTTCTTTGTCAGGTATCTGGAACAAAACATTGGTTGATTTGCAAGTGATGGGAAATTAATGTTGTGAAATGACACTTTTGCTACCAAAAGAAACAAACGTTATTCACTGTGCCCACTACCTGCACTTGTCATCTAAGTAGAAATGTTCATCATCAAGTTCATTGCTAGGATAGTCTATATTTATGTCTACCCAAGGCCCACATTTACTTGTCTTTCAATCTTTTAATACATATTTATTGAGCACCTACTATATATATGAAAGACACAGTTTTAAGTGCAGTGGGTGACAATTGTCCCTGTCCCTAAGGAACCCCCACAGCCTGGTGGGGGGAATGATATAAATAACTGCAGTATCAAACAGATACTGCAGCAATGAGATCAAAGTGACACAACTAGTCATAAAGAGCCTAAAAGTTCTCAAAAAATAAGAGTAAGGTAGAAAAAAATCCTGGTCCCTGGAAGTGTATGTTAATACTGTGGTAATTGCTTAGAGACCAGGGCTTTCCTTATATGATTTCATTGAGTCCTCACCACAACACATGAGGAAGCGATATTACCCCTAATTTTAGAGATGAGTAATTGAAGCACCAAGAGGTTAGCTAACATGTCCAAGGCCACATGGTAAGCCATGCATCCGGGTTTCCAAAGCAGGGAAGTTTGATACCTAGACTGTGCACTTAACTTAGTTGTTCTGTTTTAGGCCCTCCTGGCATCACCCTAAAGAAATACCTAAGACTGAGTACTTCATAAAGAAAAGAGGTTTGATCAGCTTATGATTCTGCAGACTGTACAAGCATAGCACCAGCATCTGCTCTGGGGAGGTCTCAGGGAGTGTTTACTCATGGCAGAAGGCAAAGTAGGAGTGACACATCACATGGTGACAGGAGGTGACAGAGAGAGAGGGGTGGGGAAGGTGCTACACACTTTAAAACAACCAGATCTCATGGGAAATCACTATCACTAGGACAGCACCAAGCCCTATGAGAAATCTCCCCCACAAGCCCGAACACCTCCCCCCAGGACCGACCTCCAAACTGGGGGTTACATTACAACATGAGATTTGGGCGGGATAAATATCCAAACCCTGTCAAGCTTCTATTACTTCTGGGAAGGCAAATGAAAAGTTTACTGTGGCTGAAAAATGTATTTTTATTCTTCTGCATAACTGAGGGAGATTTAAAGCCTCCTAAGTGAATTTTGACTAATACGCACATTTCTACATCCTTCAATAAAAGTTCTGAACTGGCCCAAAGCACTCGTATACATAAACTTAAAGTAGCTGCTGAAAATTCCATGAGATGTAAAGAATATAAGGAAACAACCCCCATCTTCCTGGCTCACGTGACTTTATATTCCAGCTGTTAGTTGGGAAACCAGGAAAAGCAATTCACAGCTGTTTGAATTATCTTTTTCTAGTCCTCAGCAGACTGTGAACTATTCAGTCTGACTAAACTATGTCTTTGGTTACTACATTTGTCATTCCCAAAATTGTAACTTCACACACACACACACACACACACACACTCATGCACACATACACATTTTCACACATATGGGCTTTTTATAATTTGCTGTTAGAAAGCACGTTCATGAAAAAGATAATTCACTTTTTCTACTCTCTGAATATTACCTAACGGGAACCTAGACTCTGATCCTAGATCTGCCACTATCTGGCTGTGTGGCCTCAGACAAGCCAGTTAGCCTCTCTGAGACTCTATTACCTTATTAAATGACATGTTTTAACTAAGTAACTAATAAAAATCACATATCATTTCATAATTTTATAACTCAGACAAGATAGAGTATACTCTACCATGCCCACAAAACAATTTGAGGGGTCCATGCTTAACAGTTAACATAGTCACTGTGTTTGAAGATTTCCCTCCATACTGTCAAGTTCTGCTGTTATACACCGTTCATATGTTTCTATGCAAAATTGTGCAACAAAAATTGAGTTGCGGAACAACACTCAAAAACTTCATCAGTGTCTTATAGGAAAAAAAGAAATTAGAAACCTAATAGAAACAATAGCACATTTTCATACCTGTTAAATGGTTAAGAAATGCATAAAGAGGCAGGCACAGTGGTTCACACCTATAATCCCAGCACTTTGGGAAGCTGAGGAATCGCGAGGTCAGGAGTTCGAGACCAGCCTGGCCAAAATAGTAAAACCCCATCTCTACTAAAAAATGCAAAAAGTTGCCAGGCATGGTGTCAGGCACCTGTAATTCCAGCTACTTGGGGGAGTCTGAGGCAAGAGGAATCTCTTGAACCTGGGAGGCAGAGGTTGCAGTGAGCCAAGATCACACCACACTGCACTCTAACCCAAGCGACAATATGAGACTCCATCTCAAAAAAAAAAAAAAAAAAAGAGAAAAAAAAGAAAGAAATGAAATTAATAAAGACTGCAGTCCATGTAGCATTTTACCTTGAAAAAGACTGAAGGTTTGCCATGGAAGTGGGCTGGAAAGGCTGACAACTGGTGAGTTTTTGTGAAGTTGTTCAAGGAAGGTAATCTGAAATCAGACAGAAAGCCATCACAGCAGATGCGAATAGGTGTGGCTCATTGTCTTTGCTTCCAGCAATAGCATGGACACCACAGCTAAGTCGTCTCTAGCAGTCTTTAATCCTGAAGGATATTTCCCTGTCTTTGCAAGGCAGGTCCTTCAAGGCATGTATGTATACTATAATAGATGCTATATCATTAAAATTGAAATTCTGATCCAATGTGCAGCCTTCTTTTTCCTTACCTTCTCTGTCATTCCTGGAAATTCTCTGATGGCTTTCTTAACAGCACTTATAAGTTTTCCCAACAGCAGAAGGCTTTGGGAATTGTAGTGATGTTTTACACTGCTACACCAACCACTGCTAAAATGTAAAGGAGCCATAATAAAACTCTTCTGCAGGATTTGGTAATTTTCATTTAAGCTCAGAATATAGATTGTGTTTCCCTTTTGCAGGAACAGCTTGGCAATTTGAACCAAAACACTTATATTTGTCTGGAATATTGAATGAGCTTTTTCCTTTTAGAATAGAGAAGGTCACAAATGTGAAAGAGTAGAAAAAGATAACCTTTTGGATAAAGCTCTCTGGCAGATATTTGAAATGTGTGTATGTGTTTGGGCATTTGTGTATTTCTACATGGTTTGGTTTGCAGAAGAAATGTGGATAAGCAAATTCAAAGTTCAGGTTTGACTCAAATGATTTTCTAATTTATCATGCATATTGAAACAAATTTGTGTTTTCAAAACAAGTGTTATAGTAAACTGACTATACTTTTGATGACAAACATTAAAACTTTGATATTAGAATTATTATATGTCATGGGTAGAAAATTGGAAATCTACCATCATCTCTCATATGTGGGACTGAACACATTTAGGAAATGACTTCTATGAGATATTGCTATTGTGTTATAATTTTAATATAACTAGTCACACCTTAGACACAAATGAAAGACCTGGGCATATGGTTTCTCACTGAGGAAGGTCCTGACTCAAATATCCACCATGTCTATTAAAATGCTTCCTGAGATAGTTTCTAAGGATGCTCAATGACACAGAGGCATTTCTACAGAAAAACTGAAGTTTTCAACAAAAGCTGCCCCTTTTCTTCTCTTCAGTTACCTGTCAGAGAACATGGTGTTTATCTCTTTCCAAAATTTCATAAATTGAAACCAGTTTTCCTTTGATTACCCTTGTGTAAGACCTTTATGGGAATTGTTTTCCCATACTTATTATGAACATTTTAATAGAATTTGAAAACACAGAAGATTTTTCAGAAAACAGCCATAGGGAGTATAAGATGTGGAAATACTCCCTAAAGCATAGGAAGTATCTGTAGGGGTGATTCAGGTTCTCAGCAGAAAAGACAAAGGAACATTTTAATAAGCCTGGGATTTTTCCAAACTCTTCTCTTGATCTTACACCCCGCATTCTGTACATCAAGAAATCCTATTGGTTCTACCTTCAAAATCCATCTACAATCCCATAACCTCTTACCACCCCCATGGTTAATATGCTGGTGTAACCCACTACCATCATCTCCCTGGAATAAGAAACTCCTAACTAGTCTTCTTGCTTCTCTTTTGACCCCTTGCCCAGACTGGTCTCAAACTATAGTCTTACTTGTCTTTAAAGCTACGCTGTTTTTTCACATTTTGTTCAGGATAAGACAACTCATCTCCTATGACACTGTCTATCTCATTACACTCCAGTCACACTGGCCTCACTGATGTTCCTGGAACATGCCAGGCATGACCCACCTCCGACCTTGAAGATTTTGCTCAAGTGTCACTACCTCAAAAAAACATACCCTGACCAATATTTTTAAAAATTGGAAGGACTCTTCAACACACACACACGCACGCACGCACACACACACACACACACACACACTCACCCTATTAATTCCCTTTATATTGCTCTTCTCCCAACTCCCTGCAATATTTATCTCTTTGCACCGGGCCAGATAATTTACTTTATTACCATGATCATTGCATTTTCATCTCTTTTGTCCTCTCATTAGTGTGAGTGCCCTTGAAGACAGGAGTCTTTGCTGTCTCACTGATATATTAAGTATTAAAAACAGTACCTGGCTTATAACATGTGCTTCCTAAATACTGAATGAATAAATCACTTTCAAGTTCATGAAAGTTAACATGAGGAAGAATTTGATTTCCTCCACTAGAGAACTCAACTTCTTTCACTGTTCTCCACTAGAGAGAAAACCGAGAGAGAGAGAGAGAGAGAGAGAGAGAGAGAGAGAGAGAGAGAGAGAATGTATAAAAGGACAATAATTAAATAAGGAAAAGCTTTTTTGACAACAAGAGAAAGCAAAACTAGTAAAATTCATTGTCAACAATCAAAATAAGCTACCTGAAAGAAATACCTTTTGATTATTCAGGTGTTTTTTGAGAGATAATATGGCTTCATTGGTTAAGTATCAGTTGACACAAAAATCAGAAAATATGGGGTAAAATTCAGACCTGTAATACTCAATGAGTATTAGACATTGGCCAATGTCTACAGAGAGATCTCTGCTACTCACCTTCTCTTCTCCTCTAAAACGATATCACTGACTCAATGTGTTTGAAGAGTTTCAAACACAATTTATTTTCATTGATTCTGTCAGAGTGGGACTTAACAATCTATATGGTATTGCATTTTCAGCTATAGAATCCTTGATGATAGACTGTCTCAATAAATTAAGTGGAGAGTTCAAATGCATCGATTATTCATTTTTTGAGCTAGAGGGAGGTCACATTTTCTAGCACACAGAAACAGAATACCTTCTATTACTGCAATATAGTTAGAAAAGTTGGGGGGTTTGTTTGGTTGGGTTTAGGTTTTCTGTTGTTTTGAGATGGAATCTCACTCTGTCACTCATGCTGAGTGCAGCAGTGTAATTATGGCCCAGTACAGCCTCAACCTTCCCAGGTTCAGGTGATTCTCCTACCAGAGCCTCCCGAGTAGCTGGGACTTACAGGACTGTGCCACCACATCTGGCTAATATTTTTGTAGAGACAGGGTTTCACCATGTTGCCCAATCTGGTCTCTAACTCTTGGGCTCAAGAGATCTACTCTCCTCGACCTCCCAAAGTGCTAGGATTATAGGTGTGAGCCACCGTGCCCAGTCAGGAAAGTTCTTTAAGATTCCAAAGATAGATGCGAACATTTTACATGCAAACATTTTTGCTAGTCACAAAGAACATGAACAAAAATGCACTGGTTTTAGGATTTTGTAGGTGAAAAAGTAGAATTCTGTATAAACTAGTATCAGCCTGGTGATGAATAGTCTTCATATGACAGAAAGATAAATTAATACCATCAATTATAATCCAAATCACCATTTTAGACCAGATGAGAATTTAAGAAAAGAAAATGAATTTTCAAAATTCTATAAAACATTTTTTTCAAGTGAGGTTAATGTGGACATTCAGATTAAGATAAGTAAATAAACTGAAACAGGCAATCTGAATAGTTCTACCAAACCAGCAACACTCATAATAAAAGAGCTTTTCATCAATATTGCACACATGATTTCTTTGGCTTTCAATCAGTCTTGGTTAATGCGAAAGTAACATCAAGTCTCTTCAGAAATGAAAGTGTACCTAAGTAAGGAATGGAAATGTTGTGAAGCTTACAAAAAAATAAAAACGTGTTTCACTGTTCTAACACTTACTTAAAGAAATGACTCTTGTTTTAAAAAATAATTAAAGGACTATTTCAAACGTATTTTTTCACAACTCTATTAAGAAAAATATTTAAAGACTATTTCAAACATATTTTCTCACAAACCTATTTATTTTAAATATTTAAAACTAGAGAACAGGTGAAGAAATCGCACAATAAAGAACAGATTTCCTTCAACTAGATTCAGCAACAGTTATTTGCATATTTGCTTCAACTCTGTGTATACTCTATAATTTTATATCATTTTCAACATATTTTTGAAACTTACAGTATATTTTACTCAAAGCAATAATTTTCTGTTCTCTTCTATTCAACTGTTCCACAAATACCTGTGTCTATTAGGTTCCACATGCTAATGCCACGAAAAATATGATTTCTCCCTACTATTAAAGAACATATAATCTACTGAGTAAAGAGAAACTCAAACCAGGGAGATAAAGCTGTGATAGATTTATGTGTTGGAAGCATCTGGGACACAAGGGCATGAGTAAATGGTCAGTTCAATCCAGGGGAAACAGAGAAGAGACAGTATCAGGAAGAGACAAAGGGAAACCCAGTGGAACATCAGCCCATTGGTTTTGCATATTCAGCCTGGCAATAACCATATTCTAAGGAAGCAAGTTAGACTGATACTACTTTGTAATTTTCTGTGTCACCATACCTGCTTCTACTGTCCCTTTTACCTCCCAGCTGAATAGTCCAATGTCCTCCATGTTGGGTTTAATACATTTCTATTTCCTGCATGGTGCAAGTAAGGTCAAGTCCGGCAACAAACTTGACCACAGCGTTTCAAATCAAATTCCAGATCAGTGGTTATCAACATCAGCACACTGGATTCACCTAGGGAGCTTTAAAAATACTAATACTATAAAGAACTATAGCAGATTTACAAGAAGAAAACAAACCCATTCAAAACTGGATGAAGGACATGAACAGACACTTTTCAAAAGAAAACATTTATGATAACAAACACATGAAACAATGCTCATCATCACTGGTAGTTAGAGAAATGCAAATCAAAACCACATTGAGATACCATCTCATGCCAGTTAGAATGGGGATCATTAAAAAACCTGGAGACAAGAGATGCTGGAGAGAATGTGGAGAAATAGCAATACTTTTACACTGTTGGTGGGAGTGAAAATTAGTTCAACCATTGTGGAAGACAATGTGGTAATTTCTCAAAAATCTAGAAATAGAAATACCATTTGACCCAGCAATCCCATTACTGGGTATATACCCAAAGGATTATAAATTATTCTATTATAAAGACACATGCACATGTATGTTCATTGTGGCACTGTTTACAATAGCAAAGACCTGGAACCAATGCAAATGCCCATCAGTGAGAGACTGGATAAAGAAAATGCAGCACATATACACCATGGAATACTATGCAGCCATAAAGAATGATGGTGGAAACCATCATTCTCAGCAAACTGACATAAGAACAGAAAACCAAACACTGCATGTTCTCACTCATAGGCTGGTGTTGAACAATAAGAACACATGGCCACAGGGAGGGGAACATCACACACTGGAGTCTGTGGGGGGTAGGGGGGTAGGGGAGGGACAGCAGGTGGTGGGGAGGTTGGAGAGGGATAACATTGGGAGAAATGCCTGATGTAGGTGATGGGAAGATGGAGGCAGCGAACCACCATGGCCTGTGTGTACCTATGCAACAATCCTGCAAGATCTGCACATGTACCCCAGAACTTAAAGAACAAATTTTTTAAAAAATGCTAATACTAGGTTCTACTCCTGGAGATTCCAACTTCATTGGTGTGATGTGGGACTCTCCAACAAATTATAATGTGAAGTCAAGGCTAAGAACTACTGTTGTGACCCTCCAACTTTAGAAGGCATGCAAATTATGAGCAGCTCCTGTTATGATAAAAATCTTGGCTCTAGGGTGGGGATTGAGATTCTGCATTTCTAGCACACATCTCCATGATGCCTGTGCTGCTAGTCTGGGGAACCTGGTTTGAGCAGCAAGATTTTATATCGTTAACTACTATTAGCAGCAAGGTATTAGTCATAAACTCATCGCAGCTGCTCTTGCCCAAGTTATGGCAATGCCAGTCAGGTCTAAGGACTCACTAGTGAGCCTACCTTGCCAATGGGGTAACCAAGCTGCAAGTTGAAAGAGAAGTCACTTCTAACACTTCTGATACCAAATGCATGGGTGGGTTTGGTTTTCACACCAAGCGATTCTCCAATTCTTTGTGGACACTCACCAGTGTTCTACAATTTAACTCAATTTTCACACTAACCACTCAGTGGTAGTGTAGACTCCACAGGTTAAATGCTCAGCCCCACAAGACTGCCTTCTACTTCAGACACCAATTACAAGTAGTAGGTTCCCAGGTTACCCACAGCTCCTGTCCAACTTGGCTGCAAGTTGGAGCCTCTCACGACCTCCTCCTCAATTGGAATCATTTGCTATAATGGCTCACAGAACCCAGGAGGACACTTTGCTTGCTGTTACTGGTTTATGATAAAGGATATAAGTGAACAGCCAGTGAAGAGGTACACAACGTGAGGTCCAGAAGAGTCCCAAGCATAGGAGCTTCTGTCTCGATGGAATTGGGATGCACCACACTCCTGGTACACGGATGCATTCACCAACCCAGAAACCCTCCAAACCTCATTGTTTAGGGGTTTTATGGAGGTTCCATTATGTGGATGTGATTGATTAAATCACTGGCTATTGGCTATCAGTTCAATCTCCAGCCTCTTCACCTCCCTGGAGGGAAGGGATACTGAAAGTTCCAATCTTCTAATCATGCCTTGGTCTTTCTAATGACCATCCTCCATCCTCAAGTTATCCAGAGACCCTCAGCCTCCAGTCTTCTCATTAGCATAAACTCAGGTGTGTTTGAAAGGAGCTTATTGTGAATAAGAAAACATGTTCCCCTCACCCCAACACTCATCAAATTACAAGGGTTTTCGACACTCTGTGTGAGGAAACAGGACTAAGACCAAATATGTATGCCTTATTGTATCATATCACATAAATCCTTTCCCCTCTACAGTTTATCTGGTCTAGTGGTACTTGAAATCCCTGTACCAGAAGCATCAATGTCTCCTAGAAGCTAATGAGAAATGCAACTTCTTGGATCTCACCCCAGACCTAAAAAATTAGACACTCTGGAGGTAGGCCCCCATAATCTGTTTTACCATCTAGGGGAAGCTGATACATGCTCAAATTTCAAATCAAGTGACCCAGTCTGTCTATTTGGGGTTCTTCCTTGCTCCCCTTTTCATCCTTCTAACCAACTATTCTAAATCAGTGATCCTACTTGATTGCCTGTTAGAATTTCTTAGGGAAACTTTATAACATGCCTATGCCCCTCCCAGAATCTCTGGGAGTTGGGCCTCATTATGAAAACACTGTTGCAAAAGCTCCCCCAGGTGATTCTATTGATGCTGAGAACTTTTTTCAAATGATCCCCAGAAGATCCTTTGATATGGAATCTTTTCCTTTGGCCAGTCTGTTTCTGAAATCTATCCACAAACACATTTTGCAGATTATCCAATGCCTCCCTCATCCCATGTTGTTCACTGACTTCTAAATCCCCTTTTTCAGTGCTTTGGGTGAATATTATATCTCAATTCCTTCCGCCTTATTTCCTTAATCTAAGATTGCTATATCCTAGTAAGTAGAGTTTCTGTATACAAATGCCTTGGCTGATTTCATGAAGGCCACATCCCATTAGATTTTACTTTGCATTCTCTATGAAGCCTCTTCTGTTCCTTCCTAATACATGCATCTTCCAAAAGTCCCACTGAGCCATCTTTCTCCATTTGCCATCACATTGCACTGCTTAATATTTTTTATTTATTTAAATGTTTGTCTTTCCTTTCTAGACTATAAGCCATTAGGGTGAAGGTAGATGTCTTTCCTAGATCCAGGTTTTCAGCTTATTTAGAACATTTTGAATACTGTACCTTCCAAAGGTTTGTGGAATAGAAGATCAATATCCAGTGCTAACTGTCCCCACAAGTATCATCAAATTGCTAGCCTTCAGACACAGTGCCTTAATTTCTGCACTGCTCTTCTTGAGTCAAATTATCTAGTATGTATCTCCAGCCTATTCCCTTGGTCCAGAGAATGAGCTTCAATTTTGGTCCTGTATCCCTCTCCAAGAACTCTCTGCATCCTCAAAACACCATGGTTGGTTATGAGTTATGAGAAGAGACTGATTCTGGAGGTACATTCAGCAGTTATACTCCTTTGTTAAACATTTCATGTGCACATACTGTTTTCAATCAACAAGCAGATAAGTCTTTAACTCTAGGTTTTAAAAAAAATCATAGAGTTACCGTATTTTCTCTCTCCTTCCGCAAAAGAGTTCATTATGCATATTTCCACTACTATGATCTATACTCATCAATCAGATTGTTAGATCTGAGAACTTAGGAGAGTATTTCTGTTTATTTTGACATGTAGAAATTCTGTTGAATCCAACCTGAAGAATTTCTCAAATATATCCTATTTTGTTTAACTGATCATCTGCTTCTCAAAATATTATTTCTTGCAATTATGCCATTGGTCGGAGAGAGGGCTATCTTTCTAGTTACTGGGATAGGACTAGAATCAGTTCTTTTTTTCTCTAAGTAATGTGGTCTTTGCACAGCCTAGTAACCCACGGGTAAAACAGACAAGACTTAAGGCCACTACTGGCCAGACCTCCTAGTGGTGCTTACAGGCTCCCAGTGAAATAGGCTCTACCTTGAAAAGCCAGGGGAAGCATTGATGGGTCTCAGCAAGTACAAAGGTGTCAGGACAAGCCTCTCTGAGACAGCTAGACTTGATCCCAACCCACAGTGAAGGTGGCCAGGTATTCAGAAATTGGACTGACCAGGCACAAAGAAAAAAACAAAAACACAAACAAATAAACAAAAATAACTTTTCCAAATAAGCAGCCAAAAGTCAATCCCTTTATTTTATTTTAAGTGTAGCATTGTCTAAACTCAAAGTGCTCTGCTAAATCGTGTCAACTAGCTTTCTAAGATCTGCAGCCTTAAATTACCTTAAGGACAAAGTCGGGTGTCCAAAGAAAGTCTCATGACAAACTGGGTTTTGCTTTGGGGTGGGAAGGGGCCCAGATATGAGGCTGTCTTGGGTATACCCTGCCAAATCAAATATCTCTTCATCCTTCATGGTGATGAGACTGGTGATCCACATAATTAATACAAGCTCACATAGAAGTAAACATGAAATGATTGAACAGGAAGCCTTTAACCAGGCAGCAGGCAGTGGGAGGGGGAGAATTAATGGATAACAGAGTCTTAGAAACACAGGCGAGTAGTACATGGTATTTTTAAATGAAACTTTGTTCCTGGTCTAAAATCAAATGGGTTTTAAAACTTTTCTCTCCACAGCATCCTGAACAAAGTGGTTTGGAGCAAGTGTTATGCCCAAAATATTTATACTCTGGCAGTTACAGCATAGTATATGTGATAATTATATTCCATATATGAAATAGCAAATTCAAAAAGAACAGGTAAGAAAAATCGTTGTTGAATAATTTGGACTCCTTAAAGACTAAATTTGGAGGAACAGCAGATAGCTTGAGAGCCCAGTATGTTTGGCCTTTAAACAGTAGATCTGTTGTGGTGGGCAGAGGGAGTGAGGGTGGGGTCTTTATTTATGAGTTGAATAGGAACTGCTGGGAATATGTCATCTCATTTAACAGTAAATACATCTTATTTGAACTCTCTGATATCATGCATTTTTTTTCTTGTAGAACACAAAGGGTTAACATATGGGCCCTATTCAGCAAGTGAAGTTCAAGATATGCAGGTCCCATTTCCAACAGAGAAATGGCACAAAGAGAGGAGAAAACACACTAACTGCAGAATCTCTTGATTAAAGCCTCCTTGTCAGAGATTTTTAAATAAGGCTTATATGACCCACACTGCCAGAGGAGAATTCAGTATTTTTTACCTTTCACACTGTCTTCCCAAGGAGGGGAGGAGCCCAGCCAGAAAGCACTGCAATCATGGGCAAGTTCCCAGCTAAGTCAACTTGTGAGTGGATAATCAGGAAAAAGGATGAATCTAAAAGACAAAAATCAAAGAACCGATGGGGTCTGTGACTGGATTTTCTATCATTCCAATTCTAAATCCCACTTGAATATTCCCGGACTTACAAAATGTCAAGGGGGTGACTGGAAGTTGTGGATATCAGGGTATAAATTATATCCGTGAGTTGCGGGAGGGAAGACCAGACCAGAATTCCCTTGAATTGTGTATTGTTGCAATATAAGCGTAAAAGATCGCCTTGTATTCTATTTACCTTCTAAAAGCCATTATTACGATGTTAGAAGAAAAGGAAGAAGTTCAGGTACAGAAAACATGTTTAAATAGCCTAAATGATGGTGCTTGGTGAGACTTGGTTCTACAGGTACCAAACGAGGATGCCAAAGTTTTCAAACTGCTGCATACTTTGACAAGGAAAATCTATATTTGTCTTCCGATCTACACTTATGACCTGAGTCAGGTGATGCACCTGGTTTACTTTAGCATTTTTATGCAGACAGTCTGTTATGCACTGTGGTTTCAGATGTGCAATAATCTGCACAATGGTTTTATTACCAAGTATGACTTAAGCGGAACAAATGTTTTTCTCTATAGTTCCTTGCCTTAATGAATATGTAATATAAATTAAAAATAAAAATAAAATGAGGCTTGCTTGCTTTTTGAATGTTTCAATTAGGAATTAAGCTAAAAGGAAAAATAAAAATCTGCCCTGCAGTTTTCTGCATCAGGAAAATAAGTTGTGATAGGATGTCACTTTTGACCCTTTCTCAAATGGTCTGTGGTTACCAGGGACCACAGTTTGGGTTTCATTAGCAGTAAGTCTAGAACGTCTAAGTTCAGGACCTCCCTACAGAGCTCAACTGTGGGCAGTGGGACACGTAGGGACTACCATCACCAGCATAACAGCCAGCTCAGAAGTCTTTTCCTGCCCTAGAAAGGAAGAATCACACCTTTGGCAGAGGCTTGAAGGCAGGATGACTAATACTGTATTTATAGGAACCCCAAAAGAAACACCCCAAACCCTTTAGCTGTTGCCTGTTCATTGTCTGCTGAAACGCCTATTGCACCTTTTTTTTTTTTTAAGTCAAGGAAGACCCAGTATGTAAAGAGGAGGCAGCCGGTAATTTTGCTACTGTTATAAAACACAGCCTTTGATGGAAGCATCGAATGGTATCCCCACTTGTACAGGTAAGGAAACAAGAACTAGAGGAGGTTGACTTTCTTCCTTGTCTATTACCACATTGAGTAAGTGGCAGAATCAGTTGAACTCAGGCAGTTTATTGTCAGGTATATGTTCTCTGCCCTTCCCTACCTTGTCATGAGGGTAGTATCAGTCATACAGTGTAAACTGCCCTCCACCAGGAATACAGAAACATACCACAGCCAATGGAAAATCAGGAAGATGAAGAAAAAGGGACTAGCGATTCCCAGCTAAAATTGTAAACATGGCAACAGCGTAAACACTGCATCTAGAGGAATACAGAACTTGTACTTCACTTTTTTCCTGAAATTTCAATCCTTTCCAGTGAATCTGGATTTTTTAAATCAAATATTAGTAAGGGTGTATCCTGGAGCCAGTTGAACCAAATTGATGTTTTCCTTCAAGATTCTAATGCACTTGCTGCAAATACTGGTGATGAACCCTTACGTGGGGCCTGAATAGAGCCTGAACCCCTTGGATTTAATGCTGATGGGAGGCCTGATGTCCCTTACTCTGCATCCTTCAAGTAACACTGATAAAGAAAACAGCCTAAGGGGAAATCCTACCAACATAACTCCAATTTTTTGGTTTTTTGCTTTCCTGAAGACTTTCAACTTAGGATGTTAGATCTATTTTCCACAGACAAGTGCTTGTGTTTTCACATTCTCATTACATGGGAAAAGTGCAAAAAGGAGCAGAAAGTTACCATGATAAAATAAGAAAAGCAAAGTGTAAATTTTGAAAACTCGATGGAATATTTCTGGATGGCTTGCATTTTCAAAGCTCATTATTTAAGCTCCAAAATTAAGTAAATTTTTTGTGGACTAAATAATTTTATAACCATAAAAACAGTTTTAGAACTGTTTCAAAGGCTTCACAAGTTTGACCAAACTTCTTAAAACCATTCTGTCATGCAAAGGGCAGTGCAAAAGAATAGAGGAACAAAGTGTGCATCAAATGTTTCATTAAATAAGTGCAATTGGCAAAACTTTTAATCCACCTCACAGCGCTAGGCACACCCTCCACACACAGATGATAAATAGAAACAACGTGGTGAGGCTTTGGTCATGCAGCACATCTGTTCACTCAGTTGGGTCATGTTTTAGATTTGGGCATAATGAGATTTGATTGTCTTTACGTACAGTGACAGCAATGTAATGAATGTTGTTTGAACTCTGAATTGTATAAATACGTAGACATGTTGATTTGAGAAGAGAAAACAAAGCATGTGAAAATTGGCAAAATACCCATTTCAAGAATTACGGATTCTCTTCTAAAGAAAGAGAGAGAGAGAGAGAGAGAGAGAGAGAGAGAGAGAAAGAAAGAAAGAAAGAAAGAAAGAAAGAAAGAAAGAAAGAAAGAAAGAAAAGACTAGCATGCAAATGGCAGCCCACCCACAATGTGCAACTAAAATCTGAACAACATGAACAGAATAAAAGGTTCTCCAGTCAGTATAATTCCTAAAAGTATTAACTTTAAAAAAACTCTTCATTTAATCCAATGACTTTAATATTTCACTGAAATACAGACTCCTTTTGTGTAATAGTGGAAACCCTCTCACATATATGAAATGAATTGAGATAATTAGAAAAGGCCAATAATAATGATAGTTGCTAGTATTGATGGGGCACTTTCTATGGGTGAAACAGAAGTATTATACATGTTATCTTATGCAATCCTATCATCAAACCTATAAAATAAATATTAAATGAAACATACACATTTATCAAAGAAAGAAAGGCTAAGACGCTAAATACATTGCATAAAGTCACAGAGCAAGATTCAAACTCAGGCCCATCTTAGTCTAAGACGTGGCTTTTCACTACAATATGTGGACATTTAATAACTCTTTTTTCCTTCATAGGTATAATTAGATTGGAGTGAATGAAATTCGTTACAACAAAAGAGAAACACATAACCTCAAAATATGGACTCAACTTCCAGAAAAAAAAAAATTTGACGACAAAATCTTCCCTGGAAACAAATAGGCAACTAAATTGGGCAAATGTGCACTCAACTTGAAAGAAACACAAAAAGGAAAATGTCCAATAATAATTCAAAATAAATCTGTCTTAAGCAATGAAGAAGTCATGAATAGAGTAATCTGAGTGTTTTCTCTCTGTAGAAGTAAAATGTCTACGTGGCACCAAAAAGAGCCTAATTAAATATGGGGAATGTTCTTTGCCTCCATTTTTCTCTGATAATCCTGGTTACCAATGATTATTCTTTCAAGCTTTGCTTTTCTACTTCACTTAATACCTGAATGACTTGTAGACCACTTCGCTTTGTATTGTTAATTTCCTTTTATATGTTTAGGTATCTACAATGAGATTTAAGCTCCTCAAAGAAGGCAAGAATATGTTGCACTTTTTTGTATGCCCATATGCCCTGCACATAATGTGCTCAACCAATTGTTGGTTTAATTCAGGCTGAGACTTCTGCCACTAAGATTACCTAGACACCAAATTTGACTAAATGGCAGCATGGTGGCTGCAGTTACCTTAGCAACCTTTGGCAGCTTTTGCAATGCAATCTATTTTTTTTTTTTTTTTTGAGATGGAGTTTTGCTCTTGTTACCCAGGCTGGAGTGCGGTGGCATGATCTCAGCTCACCGCAACCTCTGCCTCCTGGGTTCAGGTGATTCTCCAGCCTCAGCCTCCTGAGTAGCTGGGATTACAGGCACATGCCACCATGCCCCGCTAATTTTTTGTATTATTAGTAGAGACGGGGTTTCACCATGTTGACCAGGATGGTCTCGATCTCTTGACCTCATGATCCACCCACCTTGGCCTCCCAAAGTGCTGGGATTACAGGCGTGAGCCACCGTGCCCAGCTGCAATCTGTATTTTCAATGAAAAGCATCCAATTCTTTGCAACAGACATCATCCTTTTGCCCTTTAGTAGGCAGACCACTGTATTTGCAAGCAACCGGTGCAGGGTGAAGCTTGTGATATATTTGAGGTATGTTTCTCCAAAGTTCTATTTCACTTTAATTTCTGCCATGTAAGAATTCATCAAGGAACCTCTAAGCAGCACAACAGATTACATGATCTACTGCAAAATAGGAAAGACCATGACTAGAAAGAAGGGAATGGAGCAGAGCTTGACAAACAATGCCATAAAGAGTAAATCTTGTGTCCACTAGAAAAGAGGACACAAACAGAGGAAGGATAAGGCAGAGTGGACCAAGCCTTTAAGATGTGTAAGTGCAAGTTAAGCTTTAAGATGTTCTATAAATGTTTATTGAGTGACTGAAGGAATGAATGCATAATATCAGAGTTCCTGCACTTCACTGCATTTGACAGTAGACGCATAATGACAGGATAGTAAAAGGGGATTGAAGGTCAGAGTGAAGAGGCCCTTAAGGGATACATTTAAGCTGAAACAACCAAGAGTTCTTCGGGAGTGCTGCAGAAAAACTGAACATGTGTTGTATTGCTTTTGTAAACTCCCAAGAAGTTTTGGCCAATGCTGGCAACCATGCAATGCATTAAAGAGTGATGGCCACATTGTGCCTCTCGGAATCATCCAGGTGGCTGGATTAAAAGGGGGTGTACCACTTAGTAAACTCTTTTACCAGCTGTCTCTATGTGTGAATTTTGAAGCTGCCAAACCAAACCCGAATGGTGTGTTGGCCTCTACAGTCGCACAAGCGCAATAAGCCACTATCGCAGATGTGCTATGTTCTCACAATATTCACGGTGGCTAGAGGGCAGCTGACTTCTTCGGAGGATGCTGGGTACACCAGCTTCTGGTGACAGCAATAGAATCAGATAGGTCCTGCCCTGCGGTTTTTAAATGCTGCCTGCTTTAAAAAGCAGAGCCTCCAAATAATGCAGGAGCTAACAAGTTTGCAAAGGAAATGCACTTGCAATATGCAAACCGGAGCAGCTGGGTATCCAACTGTGTAAAGAAACACAGAGGGCTCTTCTTTTCCCTCAAACTGATATTACTCATCCAAGTTTTATAAAATCAAAAGCATATGCTTAAGTATAATTACTCAACAATTCAGACCAATTTCCCACATCACAGCCACATAAATAGGATATTTCATTCCACCTATGTGGTGACAATGTGACTCTTTTGCCTGGGTATTTCTGATGAGTCTTATAAACCAGTGGCTCAAGAGGCAACATTATGAAATTAATTTGAAAAACAAGATTAGTTCATACATACACAATATATGTAACTCTCTGTATAAGTAAAGAAAACAAATCACCATCTAGATTAAGAAAGAACATCACCAGTACAACTCAAATCTCTCCTCGATGGCTTCATGTTGGTAACCCCCAGGACCAGCGGCATAATTTGAGGGGCCCAGTGCAAAATGCAAGGTCCCTTGTTCAAAATTATTAAGGATTTCTAGACAGTGACAACACAACATGAAACCACACCCAGGGTCCTTCTAAACTCAGGGCTCTGTGTCACAGGTCACATTCCCATGAAACTGGTCTCATAGTTCCACCACTCACTACTCAAACAGGGAGAATTACTATGGATTTTCTAGATAAGAATGCAACAGTTTTTGTAAGCTTTGCTCAATATATATTAATTAAATATCATGTGTTTAAAATTTATAAACATGCTATGTATCTGAAATCATATTTTTGAGATTCATCCATGTAGCTCTATGAAGTTGTCATTAATATAATTTTATTGCTTATGTTATACCAATTAATGTACTATATGTTTAAACATTTTCCTATTGAAGAACATTCAGGTTGTATCCAGTTTTCGTGTTTGTTTCTATAAGAAACAATGCCTTCAGGAAAATGTTTTCAAATGTCTTCTGGGGGGTCCATGTTTAGAGTTCCATATGTTTTAGGTATGTTTCTCCTAAACAGCAAAGAACTCCACTGGGTTTTCATCAAGTCTGACAATCTGTCTTGTTACTAGTGAAAATGGTCCATTTACATTTACGTGGTTATTGGTATATTTTGATTCAGTTCTATCACCTTACTGTATGCTTTATATTTGTCCTCCTCCATGTTTCTCTTTTTGTCCTATCTTAACTTGATTTTCATTTCAATTTTTCTCTACTGCTTTAGTTGAATTCTTTCTTATTCTGTCCTTGGAATTTTAGCATATCTAAATATCAGTGTCTCAGGTTAATCATCATATGTTAATTCTCTAATCAAATAATGCTGAAACTATAGAATGTTTTTACTTATGTTACCTTCCTTCAAATTCATAAGCTAATGTCATTCAGTATTTTAGTTCTGTCATTATTTTGCCCTATAAAATAGACATTGCTAATATTATTTTATACTCTCAGTAATTATTTAGCTTTATCTACATGTTCATCCATTTCATGGTTCACATTTCTTCTTATATATCAGACATTTCTTCTACAGTCATTTTTATTTCATCCAAAGTATAGCTTTTAGAAGTTCCTTTAGTTGGCACCTTATGATAGTAAAATTGCAGTTTTGTTTAAAGACCTATTTGGTTTTGGTTCCCAAAAACAGTTTTAATTGCTAAACAACTTAAGATTGACAGATACTCCATTTCACAGCATTCATGCTGTGGCATGGTGTTGCTGTTAATCTAATTTTTGTTTCTTTCTAGAAAAGAGAATAATTTTTAAATTGTCTTTTTGTCTTTGGTATACCCCCAGTGCCACCACAATGTATGTAGGTGTAGATTTCTTTTTATTTTTTTGTTTGGAATAAATTTTGTTCACATCTCTGATGATTCAAATCTATCATCAGTTCTGAAACATCTCAGGCACTATACATCCAAATAATGCCTCCTTATTCTCTCTGTTGTCTCAAATTTAAAATGCTAGATCTTCTCATTATAACCCCTGTGTCTCTTACACTCAATTTTCTATTGTCAGTCTCCTTTTTCTGTAAGATATATTCTGGCTTATTTCTTCACATTTATCTTCCTATTTACCAGTTCTCTCTTTAGCCATGTCTACTTACTGTTAAACTATTCAAGATTTTATTGCAATAAATGCATTTTTCATTTTAAGGGTGTTATTGGAGAATTCTAACCTCCTTCTCAGCCTAGTGCTCATACCTGCAGTCTGAACAGTTGGGGACCACCAAGGAAAGTGTCTTTACTCCCAAGAGGAGCAGACAAGTTGAGGAGGCAGCAGAAAGCTAACAGGACTGGAATGAGCTTCATGAACTCACAAATCTCTCAAGTCTCCAGTCTTCACACCCACAGCAAACCGCTGTCCCTGGGAGTATTCCTTGGGCCACGTTGTGAGGTGTTACCTCTGCCCTCAGTGCTAATTGAGAGAGCAGGTGTCTGCATCTCCAGATATTAAAGCTTGAATGTTGTTTGGTGGCACATATTTTATCTACATAAAAACACACCCATTGTAGAAGATCATGTTGGTTGTTTAATTTCTCCAGTTTCTATTACCCTGTGCAATGAATATTGAACATTTTAGAAGTATGATTTGAAGGTCAGCAGTTAAATCATTTAGCTTGAGTTATCACAGTTCGTGAATTAGCTGAGGCGGTGGAGTGGAGATGGGTCATGAGTGGAACCAGTGGAACCAGGGGTAATGCCAAAGGAGCATTACCACCCTTGCCCAGAATCAGTATTTTGATTAGTTGCCCTGGGTGAAAACTGACTGATACCATGTGGTTACATTCTCTAGGGCAAAATAAATCAATTAAAAATGTCTACAGAGGAGCCAAGTATTACAGTCTTTTCATCTGTTTCTAACAATTATTTCATCACTAGTGCTAGTGATTTTAGGAATATATAAACAAAAAGAATCCCAATACAGTGTGCGTTATGTGCATGATGGATACACTAAAAGCCCAAACTTCACCACTAAACAATCTCTCCATGCAACAAAATTGCACTTGGATCGCTTAAACATATACAAACATTTTTTTAAATCCCAAGTTTTTATTATAATGTTTAATAAATATATAGCTCCTTTGTTAACATAAGAAACACTTTATGAATGATGGGAATGTATTGACACCAATTAACATCCTTCAGGACCGGCGCGGTGGCTCACGTTTGTTATCCCAGAACTTTGGGAGGCCAAGATGGGTGGATCACGAGGTCAGGAGTTCAGGACCATCCTGGCCAACATGGTGAAATCCCATCTCTACTAAAAATACATCCATCTAAAAAAACAAAACAAAACAAAAAAACCTTCCGAATTACAGGAAGAACATAAAAGTTGCTAAGATTGCAAGTTGGTGGTAAACATGTTTCATAGACGAAAGTTAAGTACTACTGATAAATATTATTGTTCCTAAAGTACTATGGCTAATGCTTTATCTCAATTGGTCGTTACAACAGCCCATGAAATTATTCCCATTTTAAAGCTCATTTTTTTTGTATTTAAATTGTTTTAATTTCTAATTATTCCCATTTGAAGCTCAGGAAATTTAAGAGGCTTTCCTGAGGACATACAGGCTAGTATGTAACAGAAAACAGTCTAGATGCAAACCTGATCTTCTCATTTTAATTTGAGTGCCTCTGGGATCTGCTGGAGGCATGAATGGAGTCCATGTGTTTTGACCTAAGTCTGCTAGTCTTCACACAGTGACACAGCCGACAAATTAAAAATATGAGCCCCAAGTCACTGGTGAAAATAATGACCAAGATGGTTTTTCATGCACAACAGCCATTTAGTTAAAAAGAAATCACAAACATATCTTATTTTAATCTCTTAAGCTGGGCACAGTGGTTCACACCTGTAATGCCAGCACTTTGGGAGGCCAAGGTGGGTGGATCATGAGGTGCAGAGTTTGAGACCAGCCTGACCAACATGGTGAAACCCTGTCAGCCTCCTGAGTAGCTGGGATTACAGGTGCCCACCACCACTCCCAGCTGGGTCTCAAACTCCTGACTGGCTGGGAGTGGTGGTGGGTACCTGTAATCCCAGCTACTCAGGAGGCTGAGGCAGGAGAATCGCTTGAACTGGGAGGCAGAGGCTGCAATAGGTGAGGATTGCACCACTGCACTCCAGCCTGGGGCAGCAGAGTGAGACTCCATCTCAAAAAAATAAAAATAGAGTTAAGGTCTCACTATGTTGCCCAGGCTGGTGTTGAACTCCTGGCCTCGTGTGATTCTCCCACCTTGGTCTCTCAAAGCTCTGGGAATATAGGCATGAGCCATGGTGCCCAGACTTCTGCAGCTTCTAAACAAGTTCAGGAACTCCTCAGGGTTCCATGGGTAAGATTCAGGGAATCTGTGAACTTGGATGGGAAAAGTATTCCCTTTGTTTCCTTTACCTCTAAATGAAAGATAACACTTCCTTTAATGATGAGTGTGAACAACAAACCACTGTAGATAAAAAGAACCCACACTTTTGTCACCAACGAAAGTAACAGATTTTGTGTCAAATTATAGGTGCTGCAGAAATCTTGTAATAACACTGATGATCTACAACTTTGAAATTACAGCAATTAGACTCATCACTTATAGCCTATTTAATGCATTAATCAAATGTGCATATAGTTCTAATAAAGCATACATAATTTATTTCTTTTATTTTTATTTTTTGAGACAGAGTCTCACTCTGTCACCAGGCTGGAGTGCAGTGGCATGATCTCAGCTCACTGCAACCTCCACCTCCCAGATTCAAGCCATTCTCCTGCCTCAGCCTCTCGAGTAGCTGGGACTACAGGTGTCTGCCACCACACCCAGCTAATTTTTATATTTTGAGTAGAGACAGGGTTTTGCCATGTTGGCCAGGCTGGTCTTGATCTCTTGACTTCGTGATCTGCCCACCTCGGCCTTTTTTTTTTAGAAAAGCCAAGAACATATTTTATTTTATTTTAAAATGAACATTGAAGACACCTCATTTCCCACCATGCTACAAAACTTTTTAAATATGGAATGTTCAACAGCCTATCCATTTTGGTAGGTTACAAAACCAGCAAAAACTCCAGTTGTCCAATGATGAATATTTGAGAATAGTTTTGTTTATAAATAGCTGAGCACCTACTGGAAAAGTTCCTTGGCTAAACGCTGAAAATAAAATTTAATTTTTGAACAGAAAATATCATTAACTTAGTAGCCTTTGCTTAAAGGTGGGATTAATTCTCCATGAAGTCAGAATGAGACAGTAAGCAGCATTAAGTTTACAGGCACACAGAACGAGTGCTCAAACTGCTAGCACAAATTCCAACAGAGTACATAAGGCTAAGTTTCAATTTGCATTTCTCTGATGACCAATGATGATGAGCATTTTTTCATATGTTTGTTGGCCTCATGTATGTCTTCTTTTGTAAAGTGTCTGTTCATTATCCTTTGCCCATTTTTGAATGGGCTTGTTTGTTTTGTTCTTGTAAATCTGTTTGAGTTCTTTGTAAATTCTGGATATCAGCCCTTTGTCAGATGGATAAATTGCAAAAATTTTTTCCCATTCTGTTGGTTGCCGATTCACCCTAGTGACTGTTTCTTTTGCCATGCAGAAGCTGTGGAGTTTGATTAGGTCCCATTTGTCTATTTTGGCTTTTGCTGCCAATGCTTTTGGTGTTTTGTTCATGAAGTCCTTGCCTAGTCCTATGTCCTGAATGGTTTTGCCTAGATTTTCTTCTAGGGTTTTTATGGTGCCAGGTCTTATTTTTAAGTCTTTAATCCAACCGGGCATGGTGGCTCAAGCCTGTAATCCCAGCACTTTGGGAGGCCGAGGCAGGTGGATCATGAAGTCAAGAGATCGAGACAATCCTGGTCAAAATGGTGAAACCCCGTCTCTACTAAATCAGCTGGGCATGGTGACACATGCCTGTAATCCCAGCTACTCAGGAGGCTGAGGCAGGAGAATTGCCTGAACCCAGGGGGCGGAGGTTGCGGTGAGCCGAGATCAACCATTGCACTCCAGCCTGGGTAACAAGAGCGAAACTCCATCTCAAAAAAAAAAAAAAAAAAAGTCTTTAATCCATCTGGAGTTAATTTTAGTGTAAGGTGTCAGGAAGGAGTCCAGTTTCTGCTTTCTGCACATGGCTAGCCAGTTTTCCCAACACCATTTATTAAACAGGGAATCCTTTCCCCATTGCTTGTTTTTGTCAGGTTTATCCAAGATTGTATGGTTGTAGATATGTTGTGTTGCCTTTGATGCCTCTGTTCTGTTCCATTGGTCTATATCTCTGTTTTGGTACCAGTACCATGCTGTTTTGATTACTATAGCCTTGTAGTACAGTTTAAAGTCCGGTAGTGTGATGTCTCCCGCTGTGTTCTTTTTGCTTAGAATTGCCTTGGCTATGCGGGTTCTTTTTGGCTTCCATATGAAGTTCAAGGTGGTTTTTTTCCAGTTCTGTGAAGAAAGTCAATGGTAGCTTGATGGGGATAGCACTGAGTTTGTAAATCACTTTGGGCAGTATGGCCATTTTCATGATATTGATTCTTCCGAACCATGAACATGGAATGTTTCTCCATCTGTTTGTGTCCTCTATTATTTCATTGAGCAGTGGTTTGTAGTTCTCCTTGAAGAGGTCCTTTACATTCCTTGTTAGTTGTATTCCTAGGTATTTTATTCTTTTTGTAGCAATTGTGAATGGCAGTTCGTTCTTGATTTGGCTCTCTTTAAGTCTGTTATTAGTGTATAGGAATGCTTGTAATTTTTGCACATTGATTTTATATCCTGAGACTTTGCTGAAGTTGCTTATGAGTTTCAGGAGATTTTGGGCTGAGACGATGGGGTCTTCTAGATATACTATCATGTCATCTGCAAATAGAGACAATTTGGCTTCCTCCTTTCCTATTTGAATACCCTTTATTTCTTTTTCTTGCCTGATTGCTCTGGCTAGAACTTCCAGTACTATATTGAATAGGAGTGGTGAGAGAGGGCATCCTTGTCTAGTGCCAGATTTCAGGGGAATGCTTCCAGTTTTTGTCCTTTCACTATGATATTGGCTGTTGGTTCATTGTAAATAGCTTTTATTATTTTGAGATACGTTTGATCAATACCGAGTTTATTGAGGGTTTTTAGCATAAAGCGCTGTTGAATTTTGTCAAAGGCCTTCTCTGCATCAGTTGAGATAATCATGTGGTTACTGTTTTTGGTTCTGTTTATGTGGTGAATTATGTTTACAGACTTGCATATGCTGAATCAGCCTTGCATCCCCGGAATGAATTCTACTTGATCATGGTGGATAAGCTTTTTGATGTGTTGTTGCAATTGGCTTGCCACAATTTATTTGAAGATTTTTGCGTCTATGTTCATCATGGATATTGGCCTGAAGTTTTCTTTTCTTGTTGAGTCTCTGCCGGGTTTTGGTATCAGGATGATGTTGGTCTCATAAAATGTCTTGGGAAGGATTCCCTCTGTTTGGATTATTTGGAATAGTTTCAGAAGGAATGGTACCAGCTCCTCTTTGTGTGTCTGGTAGAATTCAGCTGTGAACCCATCTGGACCTGGGCTTTTTTTGTGTGGTAGGCTCTTAACTGCTGCCTCAACTTCAGACCTTGTTATTGGTCTGTTCATAGTTTTGGCTACCTTTTGGTTTAGGCTTGGGAGGACACAAGTGTCCAGGAATTTATCCATTTCTTCCAGGTTTACTAGTTTATGTGCATAGAGTTGTTTGTAATATTCTCTGATGATGGTTTGAATTTCTGTGGGATCTGTTGTGATTTCCCCTTTATCATTTTTAATTGCATCTTTTTGGTTAATTCTCTCTTTTCTTTTATATTAATCTGCCTAGTGGTCTGTCTATTTTGTTGATCTTTTCGAAAAACCAGCTCTTGGATTTATTGATTTTTTTGAAGGGTTTTTTGTGTCTCTATCTCCTTCAGTTCTGCTCTGATCTTAGTTATTTCTTGTCTTCCGCTAGGTTTTGAGTTTTTTTTGATCTTGCTCCTCCAGCTCTTTCAATTTTGACATTAGGGTTTCAATTTTGGATCTCTCCACTCTTCTCATGTGGGCACTTATTGCTATATATTTTCCTCTAGAGACTGCTTTAAATGTGTCCCAGAGGTTCTGGTACGTTGTATATTTGTTCTCATTGGTTTCGAAGAACTTCTTTATTTCTACATTCATTTCATTGTTTATCCAGTCAACATTCAAGAGCCAGTTGTTCAGTTTCCATGAAGCTGTGGGGTTCTGAGTTAGTTTCTGAATTCTGAGTTCTAACTTGATTGCACTGTGGTCTGAGAGACTGTTTGTTATGATTTCAGTTGTTTTGCATTTGCTGAGGAGTGCTTTACTTCCAATTATGTTGTCAATTTTAGAGTAGGTGTGATGTGGTGCTGAGAAGAATGTGTATTCTGTGGATTTGGGGTGGAGAGTTCTGTAAATGTCTATCAGGTTTGCCTGTTCCAGGTCTGAGTTCAAGTCCTGGATATCCTTGTTAATTTTCTGTCTGGTTGATCTCTCTAATATTGACAGTGGAGTTAAAATCTCCCACTATTATTGTGTGGGGATCTAAGTGTCTTTATAAGTCGTTAAGAACTTGCCTTATATATCTGGGTGCTTCTGTATTGGGTCCATATATATTTAGGATCGTTAGCTCTTCTTGTTGTATCAATCCTTTCACCATTACGTGATGACCTTCTTTGTCTCTTTTGATCTTTGTTGCTTTAAAGTCTATTTTATCAGAGATGAGAATTGCAACTCCTGCTTTGTTTTTGCTCTCCATTTGCTTGGTAAATCTTCCTCCATTCCTTTATTTTGAGGCTTTGTGTATGCTTGCATGTGAGATGGGTTTCCTGGATACAGCACAACAATGGGTTTTGGTTTTTTATCCAATTTGCCAGTCTGTGTCTTTTGATTGGTGCATTTAGTTCATTTACATTTAGGGTTAATATTGTTATGTGTGAATTTGATACTGCCATTTTGATGCTAGCTGGCTATTTTGCCCATTAGTTGATGTAGATTCTTCATTTTGTTGATGTTCTTTAGCATTTGGTATGTTTTTGAAATGGCTGATACTGGTTGTTCCTTTCTATGTATAGTGCCTCTCTCAGGAGCTCTTGTAAAGCAGGCCTGGTGGTGACAAAATCTCTGAGTGCTTGCTTTTTTGCAAAGGATTTTATTTTTTCTTCACTTATGAAGCTCAGTTTGGCTGGATATAAAATTCTGGGTTGAAACTTCTTTTCTTTAAGGATGTTGAATATTGGCCCCCACTCTCTTCTGTCTTGTAGGGTTTCTGCCGAGAGATCTCCTGTGAGTCTGATGGGCTTCCCTTTGTGGGTGACTCGACCTTTCTCTCTGGCTTCCCTTAGTATTTTCTCCTTCATTTCAACCCTGGTGAATCTGATGATTATGTGCCTTGGGGTTGCTCTTCTTGCAGAATATCTTTGTGGTGTTTTCTGTATTTCCTGGACTTGGATACTGGCCTGCCTCACTAGCTGGGGGGAATTTTCCTGGATAATATCCTGAAGAATATTTTCCAGCCTGGATTCATTCTCTTTGTCACATTCAGGTACACCTATCAGACGTAGGTTAGGTCTCTTCACATAGTCTCACATTTCTTGGAGACTGTTCATTTCTTTTTGTGCTTTTTTCTCTAATCTTGGCTTCTTGTTCTATTTCATTGAGTTGATCTTTGACTTCTGATATCCTTTCTTCTGCTTGGTCAATTTGGCTGTTGAAACTTGTGTATGCTTTTATACTATATTACCTTCAAGCTACCTTAGTTCTGACTTTTAAAAAGTCATTTTGTGGTCAAATGTCCTACTCCTCTTATGCAGCCTACAACCAAACAGAATGCTTCTTAGCAAGGCATTTGTATGTTTTCCTTGAGGAAAGCAACAGGCAAACAACAAAGTGAGTGAGGAGAAAGTGTAAATTCAAGTATTTAACATAAACTTGAGTATGGGTACCATGATTATATTTAGAATTCTAGGGCTGGATGGGAAAACTAGGTAGAGATCTATAGATTTCTTACTCAAACACAATGTGGCTTCTTTGATTTATTTTTACATCTCTAATTTTGCAATTATTAGGTATAACTATATGCAGTGTCACTAAAAGTACCTCCCAAAACCAAATATTAAATAATGCCTATGGCTTTCTCTATGATAGTGTTGATTTAACCAATATTTTCAATATTTTATTTTTTAATTAACAAATAATTTTACATATTTTGATATGTAAAATGTATAGTGATCAGATAAGGGCAATTAACATGTTCATCATCTCAAACGTTTATTTTTTATTTTGATTATACTTTAAGTTCTGGGGTACATGTGCAGATTGTGCAGGTTTGTTACATAGGTATACGCGTGCCTTGGTGGTCATTTGCTGCATCCATTGCCCCATTATCTACATTAGGTATTTCTCCTAGTGCTATCCCTCCCCAAATTCCCCACAATGAAAACACACAGACACAGAGAAGGGAGCATCATCACACATTGGTATCTGGGGGGTGATTTTCCCAATATTAATGAAAACCATTGAGCATTTGTTTTGTAGTGTCTCATCAGCTGTATTCACACATTCCATCACCTGTCTTAATGGATAATCATGCACTAGGAATATGAGTTTTAAGAAGCGCTGTATCATTTAAAGATAACACAGAAGCATCAAATTTAATTCTGCTAGAACACCCAGTCTATCGATTAACAGCAGCTAATATGGGGTCTACTTTATATACAAGTTAAATTCAGTGACCTTAATCAGTCATATGATCAGGTCAACAGTAATAAATCATACAATATATTTTCACCACTATAGCTTCCATTTCTTTTTCCCCTTAAGTCTAAAATTAACACTGTGTTTTACAAAACATGATGATAATTTTCTAGAGTAGTGATGACAAGCTATGAAATCTTACATATGCAAATGACTTGTTTGCTCCTATTTTCTTATAAGCTTGGTAGATCCGGGAAGTAGAACTTTTCAAACAAAATTCCCAAATGTGGCCCAGCATGGTGGCTCACACCTGTAATTCCAGCATTTTGGGAAGCTGAGGCAGGTGGATCATCTGAGGTTGGGAGTTCTAGACCAGCCTGACCAACATGGAGAAACCCTGTCTCTACCAAAAGTACAGAGTTAGCTGGGTATGGTGGTGCATGCCTGTAATCCCAGCTACTTGGGAGGCTGAGACAGGAGAATCACTTGAATCCAAAAGGCAGAAGTTACGGTGAGCTGAGATCACACCACTGCACTCCAGCCTGGGTAACAAGAACGAATCTTTGTAAAGAAAAAAAATCCCCAAATGCATTTCATCAGCACCGTAAGACTAAAACAGAAAAAGTATAAAGTACATACCAGTAACTGAAACAGCTTTTGTATATTATTTTACTTCTCATTTGATAACTTTTGTAAAGTGATGAGCAGAGTGTATTTCTCCAGGGATCCAGATAGATACATATTCCCTCAATTAAAATTCATTTTTATAGAGGCCACTGATACTTATAGCCTAAATATTTCTAGAAACATCTGAGTTCAGGCCTGCATCATCTTTGCAACATTTTCTCATATTTTATCTTTGTCCATTTATCTATATGCATTGAATTGCACGCTCCTCATTAAGAGTTAATGATCTCTAGGGCAAATAGATTTATGAACCACTCTTGAATATATTAATATTAATGACCAAGCACCTTATATAAGACTTTCAGAAACTGACTTCCGGACTGGGCACAGTGGACCATGTCTGTAATCCCAGCATTTGGAAGGCTGAGGTGGTGGAGTTGAAGACCAGCCTGGCCAACATGGTGAAACCCGGTCTCTACTGAAAATACAAAACTTAGCAGGTGGTAGTGGCATGTGCCTATAATCCCAGCTAATTGGGGGGCTGAGGCAGAAGAATCACTTGAACCTGGGAGGTGGCGTTGCAGTCAGCCGAGATCATGCCACTGCACTCCAGTCTGGGAGACAGAGTAAGACCTTGTCTCAACAAAAATGAAAAAAGAAAAAGAAACTGACATCTGCCCAAATCTCCATCTGTAGCCTTTTCCCCATCTGCCCTTTTCTCTGGAATTACTGAGTTGCTGGTAGTGCCCCCCCTCACCATTTCTCTTTTGTAGAGAAATACCTACACTTTTGGAGGATTCTCGCCCTCTCTTCTTGCTGCCTGGCCTGTGCTCACCCTTCCCTGCCCTCTGCCTCACTAAATCTGGCTGACCTCACTCTCTGAGTCTCAGCTCAGGCATATCTTTAGGAAAGCCTTCCTGACAGCTGTTAGTTTCCTTCTTTATATCCCAGTGCTTAGCACTTAGAAGGAACTCAATAAATAATTATTTAGTAAAAGTAAGGCTGTTTATACAAAGATGATTCAAAAGATTGTCCCCTACAGCCTAGTAGCAAAGGGGACCAACATGTAAAGACATGAGATGCAGTTCAGGTGGTCAAGTTACACTAGAAAAATGGACAAAGTATGAAGGGAGCCACAGAAGGTACCTGTGTACATGGAGAAAGATAGTCAGACTCAAGGAAGGCCTCACATAGCATTCTGAGCCTTTTTTTTTTTTCCTTTTTCTGTTGTTGGAGATAAGTTCTTACTCTTTCACCCAGAGTGGAGTGCAATGGCATGATCAAGACTCACTGCAACCTCAAACTGCTGGGCTCAAGGGATCTTCTCTCCTAAACCTCTTGTGTAGCTGGGACTACAGGCACATATCACCATGCCCATCTAATTTTTTGTAGAGTGAATGTTTTGCTGTGGTTTTCAGGCTGGTCCTAAACTCTTGGCCTTGAGCAACTCTCCCATTTTGGCTTTCCAAAGTGCTGGGATTACAGATGTGAGCTATTATGCCCAGCCTACATTCTGAGTCTTAAAAGAAAATAAATTTGTCAAAATAGTAGAGGAAAACATTTGAGATGTAAAAAAATGGGGTGCACAGTAATTAAGGCATGAACAGTAACAGTAATTTTGCAATTTATTAGTAACTGCCTACTCAGTTAGTGTGTTGTTAAAAAGATACTGGTATGAAGTATAGGAAGGGGTTACATTGTATAGTTCCACTGTATTTTAAAATTGTCTTTTGTTTCCAACAGTTTTGTTTATTTATGTTGGTGACCCTGAGATTTTTGTATGGCTTGAACCTGGTGATATCTAGTGTCTCCCTGAGTGGTTGGTTCTAGGGATTTTCTTCTTTCAGAGTAAAAGCTGATGAGGCCTTTTCCTACTCCCTGAGGCATTAGATTGCTTTGCCCAAGTTACACTTTTTTTTTTCAGATGCAGTTTCACTCTTGTTGCCCAGGCTGGAGGGCAATGGTGCTATCTCAGCTCAGTGCAAGCTCTGCCTCCTGGGTTCAAGCAATTCTCCTGCCTCAGCCTCCTGAGTAGCTGGGAGTACAGGCATGCGCCACCATGCCCAACTAATTTTTTCTTTTTGTACTTTTAGTAGAGATGTGGTTTCTCCATATTGGTCAAGCTGGTCTTGAACTCCTGACCTCAGGTGATCTGTCCCTTTCGGCCTCCCAAAGTGCTTGGATTACAGGGGTGAGCCACCATGCCCAACCCCAAGTTATATTTTTGATACATCTCACTAATCTAATAAATTTATCTGGTAATTTATATAATTCACCAATATGAAATTGTGTCATCTTTGTGATAATTGAATGCAAAATCTGGGAAGCATCTCATTTTCCAGAATTCTGCACTAGCAACTCAGAAGTTTCACTCTCCTTCTTATGTTGTGGCAAACTTTGGTTCCCATAGTCCAGGGAGCACCATTACTTTTTTGATATACCAGGATTCAAATTAAAAAAAAAAGATAGAAGGCAGTGGCTAAAAGAATAGCTTAATGCAGAAAAGGAAAATCTTCTTTCCTGTTCCTGAAGCCCCACAAGCTCACATCCTCTCAATCTGGCTATTTCATGTAAAATCAAGGTGGTAAAGACAGAAGACATATGTTATGTCTGTGCCTTTTCATTTCTCTGTTTCTGCCAGTCAGATAACATAAAAA
The DNA here is from genome assembly GCF_049354715.1 of Callithrix jacchus. NCBI lineage: Eukaryota > Metazoa > Chordata > Mammalia > Primates > Cebidae > Callithrix > Callithrix jacchus. The sequence goes on from NC_133510.1 coordinate 20,164,713, forward strand.
TTCATATCAGTTAGCAAAGAGTGGATGGGAATAAAGCACAAAATGGAGGAGAGCCCTTTTTGAAATTTTGGAAAATTCTTTTATTCATTCAAACAGAAATGAGCAGACATTACAACAACTTTAATGATGGAATGATAAGAATATCTTATAAGTATGTGATAATAATTATGTATAATGATAAAATTAAAGAACAAAATATTCTTATGATTAAAATGGTAACAGTTAACCTGAATCAAGTGATAAAATCAGGTAAAGAATTCTTTTTATTGAATAAAAAATAACGATTATTACTCATATTACTTTTATTAAAGGTCAAAGAAGGAAGGAATATAAACAAAAGTGAAATAATACAACTATCAGAAAATATGTGTGATAATACATCTTCTGATGCTGCTGCTGGATTAACCCAGGGAAGAAAGATTGAGAAAATGTATCCTCAGCAATTTCCCAAGAAGGTGAAGGAAGAGCATGATGGGTAAGCCTATAACAGTAATTTTTTTTTTTTGAAATGGAGTTTCACTCTTGTTGCTCAAGATGGAGTGCAATGGGGCAATCTCAGCTCACTGCAGCCTCTGCATTTCAGGTTCAGGTGATTATCCTGCCTTAGCCTCCCAAGTAGCTGGGATTACAGGAGCACAACACCACATTGGGCTAATGTTTTGTATTTTTAGTAGAAATAAAATTTCACTAAAAATGAAATGTTAGCCAGGCTGGTCTTGAACTCCCGACCTCAGGTGATCCACCCGCCTTGGCCTCCCAAAGTGCTGGAGTTACAGGCATGAGCCACTGCACCTGGCTGCCTATAGCAGTATTTAACAGCAGATAATTGTCATGCTGCTATACACTAATTCTAAGTCAGACTAATATTCCTTATGATTAACAAATTTAATAATTTTACCAGGGATATTTAGACCTGTCTTTTTTTTCCAGGAAAATGCAAATTAACAAAAAATAAGATATATTTTTTAAAAGTTATACGGATATTTAAAAAATAATTACTAATGTTGGCAAATGGGAGGAAAAAGGCATTCTCATACACTGTCGGTGTATGTAATTGGGAAATTATTTCTGAAGGGTAACTTAATGCTGTGTATCAAAATCTCAAATAATCTGACATCATTTTAACCTGACAACTTCACTTCTGGGACTTGATTGTACAGGAAAACATAACTTGTGTAAACATACACACGTGCACTTATTAAGGACATTAATTATACATTATACATAATGAACAACAGGCCAATTAATATACAAAATATATATACCATGAAAGACTATATACCTATATTAAGAATATTCATATAAATAGGTTGCATATATACATGTATATGTTAAGTATATTTATTATAGCATTGTCATAACCTATCAATAAGAAATAAATTGGCATGTCTACAAAATAGTGTAATATGCAGCCATTAAAAAATGAGGCCATGTCTATAGTGCACCGATTATTTCACTATTAAATTATATTCCAAGTATTTAGTTTGATGACACATCTCAACCACTTTTTAAAAGAATTCTGATAATACCCACTGAGTTGCAAAAGCCAGCTTCGTGCTACATTGGCCCTCTACCTTGTCATTAACAAAATTGTTAGTTCTTAAGTTTTTGTTTTAGGTTCTCAATGAATGAATGTTTAAACATTAAGCCCTTAAACTTAATCTGAATATTGCCAAGAAATTGCACATGGGGATCCACATTCCATGTGGACATTTCAGCATATGGGGTAAAGCTTCTGAAAATTGCATCAAAGGATGTTTGATCTCAACCAAAAATTGACCAACTTGTTCTATCAAGCCATAATAAATATTTTAGGCTTTGTGGACTATAAATTCTTTTGTAATAGTCCAAAATCTGTTATAGACAGTATATGGATGGGCATGGCTGTGTTTCAATGAAACGTTACTTAGAAAAACCAGCAGGGGCTAGATGTGACCCACAAGTACTAATGTGATGGTGCCTGCTCTAAAACCAAGGTGCTGCTGATGCAGTGAATCTTCTTTTTAAAGGTATACTTCATGCATGCTGTTATCCTTCCTTTCAAAAGATAAGCTATTTCAGTATGCACCACACCACATTTTTCAGCAGTGACTTCATTTTATATGAATTACAAAAATTCAGTTGAAAGAATAATATTATTTTCTGCATTTCACTCCTTTTCCTTTTTTTTTTTTTTTTTGAGACGGAGTTTCGCTCTTGTTACCCAGGCTGGAGTACAATGGGGCGATCTCAGCTCACCACAACTTCTGCCTCCTGGGTTCAGGCAATTCTTCTGCCTCAGCCTCCCGAGTAGCTGGGATTACAGGCACACACCACTGTGCCCAGCTAATTTTTTGTATTTTTAGTAGAGACGGGGTTTCACCATGTTGACCAGGATGGTCTCGATCTCTTGACCTCGTGATCCACCAGCCTCGGCCTCCCAAAGTGCTGGGATTACAGGTTTGAGCCACTGCGCCTGGCGCCCCCCCCTTTTTTTTTTTTTTTTTTTTTTTGAGACAGAATCTTGCTCTGTCACCCAAGCCAGAGTGCAGTGGCATGATTTCAGCTCACTACAACCTCCACCTCCCTGGTTTAAGCAATTTCCCTGCCTCAGCCTCCTGAGTAGCTAAAATTACAGGCACACACTGCCACCACGCCTGGCTTTTTTTTTTTTTTTTTGTATTTTTAGTGGAGATGGGGTTTTACCATGTTGGCCAGACTGGTCTCAAACTACTGACCTCAGGCAATTCTCCTGCCTGGGCCTCCCAAAGTGCTGGGATTACAGGTGTGAGCCACTGTGCCTGGACCCCTTTTACTTTTATTAATAAAATTTAATGCTTTTATAATTTTATAGAACTCAATATATAGTTCAATATTATAATATTTTAATAAGACAATTTTGCATATTTGAGTATAAGATATTTTAAAGTTGGATGATTTTCATCAAGCAAGAAATAGTGCCCTTGAAACTTTTAGTCTTTCTGTGGTCTTTATTTAGCAAAATGATAATCAGTGTATATTACATAGAAATGTTCAGCTGGTCTTTTGTGAATGCATTAGTTAATACCTTGGTGAGGCCTTTTTAAAAAATGCCACATCTGTGTAATTTAAACAATATTTAAAGTTTAAGATGAATAATCATTCTGTCATCCTGGATCATACCACATAGGTATGATGTTTTTGAAAAAAACTGTGTAGTCACAGACTTAGAGTTTCTCTCCACTCACTGCTGAACTCTCCAGTAACTTCCAGTCCCACCACTCCTCCAAAATTGCTTTTCTCCAGATTTCTACTGATTTTCACTTTGATAAATCTAGACATAATTTCTGAAACCTCATTTTATTTAACCCATCAGAAGTTCCTTCATATCACTTTCTTTCCTTGGCTTTCGGGAACGCACTTGCTCACTTGGCTCTATCGCCTTCCTTGCTAGTCCATCCATTGTAGTCTGTTTGGCTTGCTTCTCCCCATCCTACATCTTTCAACATTGATGTGTCCCAGGGCTCAGTCCTGGATCCACTTTCTCTTGACTTTTACTACCTTGCATGTGCTAGTGATCCCTAAATCTATATCTCTCCAGCCCAGCTCTCTCTCCTTAACTCCAGACCTAAATATCAAACTGCCTTCCTGACATCTGTCTTTGGTTAGCCATTGGGTGTCACAAATTTACCAGGCCTGAAATTGATCTACTGATGTCCTTCCTCATACCTACCCCACATAGAGCCTTTCCTACCTGTGTCAATGGCAACTCGCCTGGTTGTTCTGCCAAAACCTTTGGTGTCATCCTTGTCTCATACCTTTCTCTGACACCTCACATCTCATCTGTCGGGACGTCTTGTCAGGACTACCTCCAACATATATCCAGAAGCGCCATATCTTCCATGTCCCAGCAACCACCACCTGCTGTTGAGATGAGTGTAATAGACTGTTCATTGGTCTTCTTATTGATTTATGTATTTGAATCCTCTTTCCACCAGTTCTTTACTCAGCAGATGTATGGAAACCTAAGTCAGCTTGTGCCTTTCCTCTGCTCTAAACCTTCTAATTGCCTCGCATTTCAGAGTATATACTGAAGTGTTTTCCAACACCTAGAAGGCACCGCATCATTTCGTCTCTTTATCCCTCTAACTGCAACTTTTGTTTCTATTTCTTTTTCTCTGCTCCAGCCACACTGAGCTTCTGGCTGTTCCTCAAACACTCCTGGTTCCCTGTGTACTTGGCAGTTCCTCTGTCTGGAGTGCTGTCCCCTCAGAGGCCTCTTGGCCCACTTGTTCCATTCCTTAAGTTCTTCACTGAAAAGCCACTGTCTCAGCAAGTGGCAGAGAGACAGAATTCCGGCAATTCTGGTACTTCCAGCGGTGTCCCCTTCAACACATCACAATTTTGTTTTCCTGCTTTAGTTTTCCTTCTCAGATAGACTCTCTATGTTGCCTCTCTCTTGTCTTTATTGTTACTGTGTGTTCAGTCATGAGTAGACTTTTTGTCTCTTCACTGCCATATTCTGAGGGTCTAAAAAGGGGCCCAGCCTAAAGTCAGCAGCTGCTCACAAGTGTTTATTAAAGGAGTGAATGAAGTTTAACCTCAGGTATTGTTTTAAACATTAGACCAATTCTCATTAAAAAAAAAAAAAAAAAAAACGCTTGACATTGGTTCATCCTGACAATTTTACCTCACAATTATATGCATATTTTAGATACTTTTGGCTCTTCCTACTATGCAATATTCTTTATATTACTGTTTTTCCATGGATGGAAAAACCCAATATTGTGCTTAGTGACTCTGTCTTCTTTTGCTGGTAATTATGCTTGTTTTAATTATGATAAGATGAATAAAAGGAATGACAATTTTTACTTATATTTTGTTAAGAAAACTAAAATATTAGCATGGTAAAATTAATGGATTGAAGAAATTCTTCTTAAAGGATTATGAGCCTTCAGTGTCTGAAATTTCTCCACATCCTCTCCAGCATCTGTTGTCTCCTGCTTTTTTAATGATCACCTTTCTAACTGGCATGAGGTGGTATCTCAATGTGGTTTTGATTCTCATTTCTGTAATTACCGATGATGATGAACTTTTTTTCATATGTTTGTTGGCTGCATAAGTCTTCTTTTGAAAAGTGTCTGTTCATATCCTTTGCCCACTTTTTGATGGGGTTATTAGTTTTTTTTCTTGTAAATTTGTTTCTCCAGGCTAATATCCAGAATCTATGTAGACATATTTTTTAAAGTTTGGGTGAAGAGGAATTTCTTTAATAATTGCTCTGAGAGCAATTATTGCTTCTTTGTTGTTTTAGCTGCTTACTCTTAACAAAGTGATGAATCTATATATTTTTCTTGTAAAGAATTCTCAGCTTTGTTTTAGTTTTTTTTTTTTTGTATTTTTCATATTCTTCAGGGCTCATGCTCAACTCCTAACATAATAACTTCAGTAAGAAGTTTTAGTATCTTTGTACATTTATAAAAGTATGTAATAGTGATATTGTTATAAATGTGTTTACTCCTTAAAAAGTAGTTAAAACTACCAAGAAGTTTAACTTGTTATGTTAGAATTATATACCAGCTTATGTATATATATATATATATATGAAATGTAAGTGTATTTTATGTTTAGAACTGGGTCCCACACTCAAGACATCTCATCGTGTATATGCAAATATTCAAAAATTGAAAAAATTAAAATTTGAAACACTCGTGGTCCTAAAAATTTGGAATAAGGAAGACTAAAGCTATATCAGTATCACACTGTTTTGATTACTATAGGTTTATAGTAACATAGTGTATTCTATATACTATTTCTTTATTAGTTATGTTATTCACAATGTTGTTTTCCCAATTACTATAGGTTTATAGTCATGAAAACAAAAATTTTTAAGGATTTTTTGAGCTATGATCCAGCCTGAGTGACAGAGTGAGACCTCATCTCTTAAAAAAAAAAAAAAGTATATATTAATTTACAATTTAGCCTGCAAAGTAAGCAATGGCCCTGATTCTCAATGTGGAACCTGTTTTAAAAATTTTATACAGCTTTATTCTTAATATGCATCGAACAAAATGTGAATTGAAAATTGATTACTGATTAGTTTATTCAACATCCTTCCTGCATAGATAAAATTTCAAGTTCTATGTTAAAAATATTTGCTATTATTTATTGTTCAAATATAAGATTATGTCTTGTTCCAAAAAGATTTAAAGAATTGTTTATATATAATAACAAGGTGAATTGAAAGTATTACTAAAGAAAAAAATATAAAAAGTGTGGGGTAACAGATGTTAGCCTCTTTAGCCTAGTCTTGGATTACAGTCATCTGCAGATACATTTTGTGTGAAAGACATCTGAAGGTGCCATCTTACACTGTAAATCATTTGGAGGGATACCTGCAATATTTCATAAAGATAAAAATTTATTTCTAGTGTACTTATACACTTGTCAGTAAATAGTAACTTTAAAACATTAGTTAATTGTAAATAGTCTGGCATTGGAGGGAGGATTTCCAAGATGGCGTGGTAGGAACAACTCAGGATTGCAGCTCTCAGTGAAGGCACAGAGGGTGAGTTCTAGCTGCATTTCCAGATGAATCTTTGTTGCCCACAGAATGGGGAAATTCCCAGGACTAGGATATACACGGGACACCAGCACAGCCCTCTCAGCTTGCGCCACCATTTTGGCCAGCACCGCAGCACAGCGGCACCCCGCACAAAACGTGCTGGTCTGGGTGCCCTGTTAAACTGACAATCTGATATTTGGGAGGGAAGATTAGCATATCCATCTGATTAAATGGGACTTGGACAGAGAGCCAGACCAGGAAATTCCTGGGAAGTGACATTTGAGCCAGTGCAGTGGGTCGCTGCACGGGAAATCACACACACCCTGGTGCCCTTTCAGCAGGTGACTAAAACACCTTGGAAAGAGTCAACCATTCAACTTAAAAAAAAAGAGAGAGAGAGAGAAAGGGCTCTGAGGCAGGGAGCCAGGTGATCAGGCTCGGCGAGTCCCACCCCCACAGGGACAAACAAAACGGCGATTTGAAATGCTCAGGGTTGAGAGTTACACTGCGGGCACAGCTGAATCCAAAATGGTGCAGCTCAGTGGGAAAAGGGCATGCACCACGACCGAGGCATTCCGCGCCTACTGAGGTACACTCCCATTGCTGACGCAGCCTGCCGTTGCCGAGACAACTCACCATAACAGAGAGACTCCGCCAACAGGGAGGAGCCTATGACAGCAGGGCGGAGCCCATGGGCAACAGGCTGGAGCCCACAGCAACAGGGTGAAGCCCACAACAGTAGGGTGGAGCACACAGCAGCAGGGTGGAGCTCACAGCAGCAGGGCAAAGCCCACGGCAACAGGGCGGACCCCATGGTAGAAGGGCGAAGCCTCAGCAGGCAAATAAAGACTAGACTGCCTCCTAGCTGGGCAGGACAGTGCAAGGGATACTCATAAAGAAAGCTCTAACACCCTGAGACAGAGCATCTGAGGAAAAAAAGGGAATTTATAAGTTCTGCTGCAGCACACATAAATGCACCTGCCTAACAGCCCTGAAGGAACAACGGAGCTCACAGCTCAGTACTTGAGCTCCTATAAAGTACAGTCTGTCTCCTCAAGCAGCTGCCTGACCCCTGTATATCCAAAGAGTCACCTCAAAAAGGACTGATCAGACTGATATTTGGCGGGCATTATTCTAGGACAAAGATAGCAGAAGAAGAAACTGGTAGCATCCCTCACGGTTCTGCAGCTGCTACAGGTGTACCCCAGACAAGCAGGGCCTGGAGTGGACCTCAGCAGTTGTACAGCAGAGGGGCTAGACTGTTAGAAATAAAACTAAGCAACAGAAATACTTCATCATCAACAACCTGGGCATCCACTCAGAGATGCAATCGAAAAGTCAGCAATTACTAAGATGACAGGTTGATAAATCCACAAAGATAAGAAGAAACCAGCACATAAAGGAGGAAAACACTGGAAACCAAAACACCTCACCTCCTACAAAGGACCAAAACTCCTCACCAACAAGGGAAGAAAGCTAGAAGGAGAATGAGTGTGACAAAATGATGGAATGAGACTTCAGAAGGTGGGTAATGAGAAACTTCTGTGAGCTAAAAGAACATGTTCTAAATCAATGCAAAGAAACTAACGACCTTGAAAAAAGATTCGAGGAAATGATAACAAGAATGGACAACTTAGAAAGGAATATGAATGAATTGAAGGAGCTGAAAAACACAACACAAGAACTTTGTGAAGCATGCACAAGTTTGAACAGCCAAATTGACACGCAGAAGAAAGGATATCAGAAGCTGAAGATAAACTCAATGAAATAAAACAAGAAATCAATATTAGAGAAAAAAGCACAAAAAGAAATGAACAAAGCCTCCAAGAAAAGTGAAACTATTTGAAGATACCTAACCTACGTTTGATAGGTGTACCAGAATGTGACGAAGAGAATGAATCCAAGCTGGAAAACACTCTTCAGGATATTATCCGGAAAAATTTCCCCAACCTAGCAAGGCAGGCCAATATTCAAGTCCAGGAAATACAGAGAACACCACAAAAATATTCCTCAAGAAGAGCAACCCCAAGGCACATAATCGCCAGATTCACCAGGGTTGAAATGAAGGAGAAAACACTAAGGGCAGCCAGAGGGAAAGGTCGAGTCACCTACAAAGGGAAGCCCATCAGACTCACAGCAGATCTCTTAGCAGGAACTCTACAAGCCAGAAGAGTGGGGGCCAATATTCAACATTCTTAAAGAAGAAAACTTTCAACCCAGAAGTTCATATCCAGCCAAACTGAGCTTCATAAGTGAAGGAAAAATAAAATCCTTTGCCAACAAGCAAGTACTCAGAGATTTTGTCACCACCATGCCTGCTTTACAAGAGCTCCTGAGAGAGGCACTACACATAGAAAGGAACAACCAGTACCAGCCATCCTAAAAACATACCAAATGCTAAAGAGCATCAACAAAATGAAGAATCTTCATCAACGAATGGGCAAAACAGCCAGCTAACAACAAAATGGCAGTATCAAATTCACACATAACATTATTAACCCTAAATGTAAATGGGCTAAATGCACCAATCAAAAGACACAGACTGGCAAATTGGATAAAAAACCAAAACCCATCGGTGTGCTGTATCCAGGAAACCCATCTGACATGCAAAGATAAACAAAGGCTCAAAATAAAGGGATGGAGGAAGATTTACCAACCAAATGGAGAGCAAAAAAAAGCAGGAGTTAGAATTCTTATCTCTGATAAAATAGACTTTAAAGCAACAAAGATAAAAAGAGAAAAAGAAGGTCATTACATAATGGTAAATGGATCGATACAACAGGAAGAGCTAACAATCCTAAATGTATATGGACCCAATACAGGAGCACCCAGATATATAAGGCAAGTTCTTAATGACTTACAAAGAGACTTAGACTCCCACACAATAATAGTGGGAGACTTTAACACTCCACTGTCAATATTAGACAGATCAACCACACAGAAAATTAACAAGGATATCCAGGACTTGAACTCAGACCTGTAACAAGCAAACCTGATAGATATCTACAAACCTCTCCACCCCAAATCAACAGAATATACATTCTTCTCAGCACCACATCACGCCTACTCTAAAATTGATCACATAATTGGAAGTAAAGCACTCTTAAGCAAATGCAAAACAACTGAAATCATAACAAACAGTCTCTCAGACCATAGTGCAATCAAGTTAGAACTCAGAATTCAGAAACTAACTCAGAACCTTACAGCTTCATGGAAACGGAACAACTGGCTCTTGAACATTGACTGGATAAACAATGAAATGAAGGCAGAAATAAAGAAGTTCTTTGAAACCAACGAGAACAAAGACACAACATACCAGAATCTCTGGGACACATTTAAAGCAGACTCCAGAGGAAAATATATAGCAATAAGTGCCCACATGAGAAGAGCAGAGAGATCCAAAATTGACACCCTATCATAAAAATTGAAAGAGCTAGAGGAGCAAGATCAAAAAAACTCAAAACCTAGCAGAAGACAAGAAATAACTAAGATCAGAGCAGAACTGAAGGAGATTGAGACATGAAAAACTCTTCAAAAAAATCAATAAATCCAAGAGTTTGTTTTTTGAAAAGATCAACAAAATAGACAGACCACTAGCCAGACTGATAAAATAGGAAAGAGAGAATTAACCAAAAAGATGCAATTAAAAATGATAAAGGGGAAATCACCACAGATTCCACAGAAACTCAACCATCATCAGAGAATACTACAAACAACTCTATGCACATAAACTAGTAAACCTGGAAAAAATGGATAAATTCCTGGACACCTGCGTCTTCCCAAGCCTAAACCAGGAGGAAGCCAAAACTATGAACAAACCAATAACAAGGTCTGAAATCGAGGCAGCAATTAAGAGCCTACCACACAAAAAAAGCCCAGGTCCAGTTGGGTTCACAGCCGAATTCTACCAGACACACAAAGAAGAGCTGGTACCATTCCTTCTGAAACTATTCCAAATAATCCAAAAAGAGGAAATCCTTCCAAGATCATTTGATGAGACCAACATCATCCTGATACCAAAACCCGGCAGAGACCCAACAAAAAAAGAAAACTTCAGGCCAATATCCATGATAAACATAGCTACAAAAATCTTCAATGAAATACTGGCAAGCTGATTGCAACAGCACATCAAAAACCGTATCCATCATGATCAAGTAGGATTCATCCCAGGGGCTCAAGGATGGTTCAACATACACAAGTCTATAAACGTAATTCACCACATAAACAGAACCAAAAACAAAAACCACATGATTATCTCAATTGACGCAGAGAAGATATTTGACAAAATTCAACAGCCCTTTATGCTAAAAACCCTCAATAAACTCGGTATTGATGGAACATATCTCAAAGTAATAAAAGTTATTTACGACAAACCAACAGCCAATATCATACTGAATGGGCAAAAACTGGAAGCATTCCCTTTGAAATCTGGCACTAGACAAGGATGCCCTCTCTCACCACTCCTATTCAATATAGTACTGAAAGTTCTAGCCAGAGAAATCAGGCAAAAAAAAAAAAAAGAAATAAAGGGTATTCAAATAGGAAAGGTGGAAGCCAAACTGTCTCTATTTGCAGATGACATGATAGTATACCTAGAAGACCCCATCGCCTCAGCCCAAAAACTCCTGAAACTGATAGGCAACTTCAGCAGTCTCAGGATATAAAATCAATGTGCAAAAATCACAAGCATTCCTATACACCAATAACAGACTTAAAGAGAGCCAAATTAAAAACAAACTGCCATTCACAATTGCTACAAAGAGAATAAAATACCTAGGAATACAACTTACAAAGAACATAAGAGACCTCTTCAAGGAAAACTACAAACCACTGCTCAACAAAATAAGAGAGGACACAAACAGATGGAGAAACATTCCATGTTCATGGTTAGGAAGAATCAATATTGTGAAAATGGTCATACTGCCCAAAGTGATTTACAGACTCAATGCTATCCCCATCAAGCTACCAATGACCTTCTTCACAGAACTGGAAAAAACCACCTTGAACTTCATATGGAACCAAAAGAGAGCCCACATAGCCAAGTCAATTCTAAGCAAAAAGAACACAGCGGGAGGCATCACACTACCGAACTTCAAACTATACTACAAGGCCACAGTAATCAAAACAGAGATATAGACCAATGGAACAGAACAGAGGCATTGGAGTCAACACAACACATCTACAACCATACAATCTTTGGTAAACCTGACAAAAACAAGCAATGGGGAAAGGATTCCCTGTTTAATAAATGGTGTTGGGAAAACTGGCTAGCTATGTACAGGAAGCAGAAACTGGACCCCTTCCTGACACCTCACACTAAAATTAACTCCAGATGGATTAAAGACTTAAACATAAGACCTGGCACCATAAAAACCCTAGAAGGAAATCTAGGCAAAACCATTCAGGACATAGAAATAGGCAAGGACTTCATGACCAAAACACCAAAACCATTGGCAACAAAAGCCAAAATAGACAAATAGGACCTAATCAAACTCCACAGCTTCTGCACGGCAAAAGAAACAGTCACTAGAGTGAATTGGCAACCAACAGAATGGGAAAAAAATCTTTGCAGTTTACCCATCTGACAAAGGGCTGATATCCAGAATTTACAAAGAACTCAAACAGATTTACAAGAAAAAAACAAACAAGCCCATTCAAAAATGGGCAAAGAATATGAACAGACACTTTACAAAAGAAGACATACATGAGGCCAACAAACATATGAAAAAACGCTCATCATCACTGGTCATTAGAGAGATGCAAATCAAAACCACGCTGAGATATCATCTCACGCCAGTTAGAATGGCGATCATTAAAAAATCTGGAGACAACAGATGCTGGAGAGGATGTGGAGAAATAAAAACACTTTTACACTGCTGGTGGGAGTGTAAATTAGTTCAACCATTGTGGAAGACAGTGTGGTGATTCCTCAAGGCCTTAGAAATAGAAATTCCATTTGACCCAGCAATCCCATTGCTGGGTATATATCCAAAGGACTATAAATCGGTCTACCATAAGGACACATGCTCACGAATGTTCATTGCAGCACTGTTTACAATAGCAAAGACCTGGAACCAACTCAAATGCCCATTGATGATAGACTGGACTGGGGAAATGTGGCACATATACACCATGGAATATTATGCAACAATCAAAAATGATGAGTTCGTGTCCTTTGTAGGGACATGGATGAATCTGGAGAACATCATTCTCAGCAAACTGACACATGAACAGAAAATGAAATACCACATATTCTCACTCATAGGTGGGTGAGGAAAAATGAGAACACATGGACACGGGGAAGGCGGTACTACACACTGGGGTCTATTGGGGGGATTAGGGGAGGGACAGTGGATGGGGGAGATGGGGAGGGACAGCCTGGGGAGAAATGCCAAATGTGGGTGAAGAGGAGGAAGGCAGCAAAACACACTGCCATGTGTGTACCTATGCAACTATCTTGCACGTTCTGCACATGTACCCTAAAACCTAAAATGCAATTTAAAAAAATTGTAAATAATCTATTCTAATGGGGGAGTAAATATGACTGTGTGACTTAAAAGGGTAGTTTTCAGCTTTTAACTTTACTGAGTAATCTGCAGCATCCTTTTTTATAATATATGCTAGAGCAATTAATAACAGAAACTTTAGCAGAATATTATTTCCTTGCTACTTTTCAAGTATATATGCATGGTTTTGAAGACATTGAAGTGAGAAATTAAATATCTGGAAATTGCAGAGGAAAAGTGTTTGAGAACATAGAAATTTTATTAAGATAATGAACAACATATGCAGAGGCAGATCACAAGATGAACCTTTGATTTTCTCACAAAATGAATTTTAAGATAAGTGCCTTTATTTGCAGATGCACCTTAAAACAAGAAAATGAAGAGAAAATTAATAATAATATGCTGTACAAAATAACTAAGGAAGAGTTGGAAAGACAACAGGGACCATATGTGGGAGAAGTTAAAGCCAAACAACAACTTGAACTAACTGTTCAGTCATTAGAGATGGAACTGAAGACCTTAAGAATACTCAAAATCAGGTAAATCAATCTTTGATAGGAATTTTATATTTTTAACTTTATCAATATTACTTATAATATCCACTTGATTTAATAATACTATTTAGGTCTAAAACAAACCAGAAATGTTATCTCATCTTTAAAAATGAATGATGACACTTACAGGTAAAATAATTAGTATTTATTATAAATCTTGGCATCCAAGTAGGATATTATTTTATTACAAAGAGCTTTTGGAAACAGTAATATACCATAATATATACTTAGTGATAACTTATTGATAAAAGTTTTGTTCCCAGTAAAATAGTTCCTTGAACTTTCCCCTATTTCATATTGATTACTGTTTCTAATATTATAAAAAGGAAACAGAAATAATTGCAATCACAAATAATCTCATCCTAAGAAGAGCTCTAGAAATTTTATCTTATCTACTATTGGTGTTTTGAAATAAAAGGCTTCTCTTATATTGATATATTTACACAACAGAAGTAACTATGATCTGGTGGAGAACTAGAAGTAGAGTCAGAAGCCCTGAAGAAAAATCCTGAAGCTCGCTTATATTTTTCAACTTTCTTTTTCAAAATTGTGTTAACTAAAAGAGTTCATCAGTGAATGTATATAGAAGTGACTACAACAAGGTCTAGATTTATGATTTAGTAAATGTCATTCTTATAACTGACTAAAAAATTGTTAAAAGAGTCAAATTGCAATAGAATATTATCAGGGAAACAGAACTTCAATAACTTTGAGAAATTTTATCTGTCCAAATAGGTGTAAGGTAAGACTCTTACTATAGGGTAGTGTATGCGTTAGATATCAAAGTGTAAATGCAGTTTTCTTTATGTGATATTTTAATTTAGTCAAATTTGTTAATGTTTTAATTGATGCTTTTAGGTTTGTTGTAATTCAAGTAAATGTTTTTCTAATTCTGAGAGTCTTAAAAATTCTCTGTGGTGTGTGTGTGTGTGCGTGTGTGTGTGTGTATTTTTATGAATTTATTGACATCAAATAAATATTTGAACTTTTTGGAATTTATGCTCTATACGGTTCAAAGTTTTGCTTCAACTTTTTCTCCTGTTAAATATCCACTTAATCTTTTCAGTGTGTGGATGTGCAGGTTATTATTTAACTTCAGAGATAATCATGATATGTTATTTTATTTAGTACTAGCTAAAACCTTCTTTTGTTTTATTTAGGATTTTCATAATCATGAAAAAAAATGATAGATCTTATGCATGAAAATGGCATTTTGAAGACAGATATTGCTATACTCAGGCAGGAAATAGAGACAATCAAAAAGGACAGCCTTGAAAAAGAAAATAAATATTTTAAGAACATTAAAAGTATTAAAGAAAGAAACGCTGAGCTTGAAAAGAGTACAAAATTCAATGAGGAAATGACAACAAAAACAGTATCTCAGTATCAACAACAGCTTAATGATCTGAAAGCTGAAAACACAAGGCTCAATTCTGAACTGGAAAAGAAAAAAGAAAACAAAGGAAGACTGGAAGCCAAAATTGAATCCTATTGGTCTAGACTGGCTGCTGCTATAAGTGAACACAATCAAAGGGTGAAAACAGAAAGAGACCTCAAGCTTTCTTTACAGATAGAATTGAGTGATATTTCTGAACTAAAAGTGAGAATGAGTTTCTTATGGAACAACTTTCTAAAATGCAAATTACATTCAATACCTTAAAAGACAAGTTTCATAAGACAAGAGATACTCTCAGAAAAAAAGACATTGGCTTAAGAAACTGTACAAAAGGACCTAAGCAAAACAGAACAGCAACTAAAGGAAATGAAGGAGATGTATCAAAATGCAGAAGTTAAACAGAATAAATCCACTGGAAAGCAGAACTATGTAGAAGAGAGAATATATGAATTACAGCATGAAAATCTGTGGCTTCAACAGCAACTAGATGATGCTCATCAGAAAGGGGATAATAGAAAAAGAGTAATTAATGTCAAAGGAGGCTTTATTGATCATGGAAAGGAAGGTTTTCTGCTAGAAGAAAAAAATAAGTTAATGAATAAATGTAATCTTTTAAAAGAAAGTCTGTTTCAATATGAGAAAGAGAAAGCAGAAAGAGAAGTATCAAGGAAGATAAATACTTTCAAACTTCTGGAAAGAACATTTAAACGTTTGGTTTTGGATACATGTTGAACCTAGTTTAATATAAAAATAAATAAATAAATAATGTGTTTACCATACTGTCTAATGACATTTACATGAAACATCCAGAAAATATAAATGCATAGAGACAGAAAGTAGATGATTGTTTGCATAGGGCTGGGGCTGGAAGCTGGTAGTGACTGCTAATGGGCGTGAGGGATCTTGCAGTGATGGGAAGCCTCTAAAGTTGGACTGTAGAGATGGCTGCACAACACAGTCAATTTACTAAAATCTTCTAACTGTATGTTTTCTTCTATCTTTATGAAGTAATACATTCTATATATGTAAATTATCTTTCAACAAAGCTGATTTAATAAAAATCCAAAAAAGAAAAAAGAAAAATGTGTTTACTATATCAGCTTAGCAACATACCTTGTTTCCAGGAAATAAAAGGTAGAGCTGAGAGATGACTTACTTTGAGTAAAGATGTTGTGTCACCTGGGAAATTTTAATAGACACAGAGTCAAATTTAAGGTCAATAGTCCTGTGCTGCTGAAATAACAATTTTAACATCTTTATGTTGCCATATGTTAAGACAATGATGAAGCAGATAAATGAAAATGCTTGCGCCTGAAATGAGTATTTTCAAATTAAAATTTAATTCAGTGATTTGCTTCAACACTTAATTCTAGATTTCCCAGATGAACTGAAGTGTATTGCTGTGTCTTGTAATACTTTTTTAAAGAAGTTTTTAAAAATTTATTTTAGTTGGTGTAGCTTTGATTTTATTCATATAAATTTGACTTAAATCTGAAAATTTGTCAGTCCCAGATTGTGTATTTTTATGAGCATATAAGATTTTAAAGGCAGCTGCTTGTTATAAAATCATAGTTTAGGATAAATATGGTAAATTTTAGCAAAACCATATTTGATTTAGTCTTCCCACTGGTATTTATAATTTACTTTGAATATTTGTATTAATAATTAGCTCATAATTTTTATTTCAAGGCTCAATAACTATCATTTGAATGTAACTTTGTCCAGTTACCTTTCTCTCTGGCTGCCCTTAGCATTTTCTTTTTCATTTCAACCCTGGTGAATCTGACAATTATGTGCCTTGAGGTTGCTCTTCTTGTGGAATATCTTTGTGGTGTTCTCTGTATTTCCTGGACTTGGATACAGGCCTGCCTTGCTAGGTTGGGGAAATTTTCCTGGATAATATCCTGAAGAGTATTTTCCAGCTTGGATTCATTATCTTCATCACATTCAGGTACACCTATCAAACGTAGGTTTGGTCTCTTCACATAGTCCCACATTTCTTGGAGACTTTGTTCATTCCTTTTTGTGCTCTTTTCTCTAATCTTGGCTTCTCATTTTATTTCATTGAGTTGATCTTCAACTTCTGATATCTTTTCTTCTGCTTGGTCAATTCAGCTGTTGAAACTTGTGCATGCTTCACGAAGTGCTTGTGTTGTGTTTTTCAGCTCCTTCAATTCACTCATACTTTTCTCTAAGTTTTTCATTCTTGTTATCATTTCCTCAAATTTTTTTTCAAATCTTTTTTCAAGGTTCTTAGTTTCTTTGCATTGATTTAGAGCATATTCTTTTAGCTCATGAAAGTTTCTCATTACCCACCTTCTGAAGTCTGATTTTTTCATTTCGTCACACTCATTCTCTGTCCAGCTTTGTTCCCTTGTTGGTGAGAAGTTTTGGTCCTTTGTAGAAGGTGAGGTGTTCTGGTTTTTGGTGTTTTTCTCTTTTTTGCACTGGTTTCTTCCCATCTTTGTGGATTTATCCACCTGTCATCTAAGTAGTTGCTGACTTTTCGATTGGGTCTCTGAGTGGATGCCCAGATTGTTGATGGTGAAGTATTTCTGTTTCTTAGTTTTCCTTGTAACAGTCTAGCCCCTCTGCTGTACAACTGCTGAGGTCCACTCCAGGCCCTGCTTGTCTGCGGTACACCTGTAGCAGCTGCAGAACAGTGAGGGATGCTACCAGTTTCTTCTGCTGCTATCTTTGTCCCAGAATGATGCCTGCCAAATGTGAGTCTGATCAGTCTTTTGTGAGGTGACTCTTTGGATATACGGCGTCAGGGAGCTGCTTGAGGAGACTGTCTCTACTTTATAGGAGCTCAAGTACTGAGCTGTGAGCTCCATTGTTCATTCAGGGCTGCTAGGCATGTACGTTTAAGTCTGCTGCAGCAGAGCTCATAAAGCCCCTTTTTTTCCTTAGGTGCTCTGTCTCGGAAGTTAGGGCTTTATTTATGAGTATCTGTTGCACTGTCCTGCTGAGCTAGGAGGCAGTCTAGTCACTACCTGCCTGCCAAGGCTTTGCCCTGCTGCCATGGGCTCTGCCCTGATGCCTAGTGTAATTCCCTGTAGTCCTGTTTATATGGGTGTGGTTAGAGCTGCCATGGTGATGGTGGCCCACCTCTGTATTGGCAGACTCTCTCTGTTATGGTGGGTTGCCTCGGCAATGGCAGGCTGCATCAGCAATGTGAGAGTACCTCTGTAGGGGCAGAATGCCTCAGTAATGGTGGACACCCCTCCCCCACCGAGCTGCATTGTCTTGGGTTCAGCTGTGTTTGCCATGAAACTCTCAACCCTGAGTGTTTCCAATTGCTGTTTTGTTTGTTTTTGTGGGAGTGGGACCCACCGAGCCTGATCACCTGGCTCCCTGTCTCAGAGCCCTTTTGTTTTTTTTTTTTTAATTGAAAGGTTGACTGTCTCCCAGGTGTTTCAATCACCTGCTGAAAGGGCACCGGATCTGTGTGATTTCCCATGCAGCGACCCACTGCGCCAGCTCAAACATCGCTTCACAGGAATCTCCTGGCCTGGCTTACTGTTTAAGTCCCATTTAATCAGATGAATATGCTAATCTGCCTTCCCAAATTTCAAATTGCCTGTTTAACAAGGCACCCAGACCAGTGTATTTTGTGCAGAGTGCTGCTGTGCTGTGGCGCTGGCCGAAATGGCTGCGCCAGCCAAAACAGCTGCACTGGCATCCCATGTTGCTCCTACACCTGGGAATCTTCTGGTCTGTGGGCAGAAAAGATCCATCTGGAAATGTGGCGTGCACTCACCCTCTGTGCCTTCACTGAGAGCTGCAATCCTGAGTTGCTCCTATAATGCCATCTTCCCCCTTCTTCAAGAAAAATTTTAAAAAACAATTAGCTGAGGCATGGTGGTGCATGCCTGTATTTTCAGGCTGTGGTAGAAAGGTCACTTAAGCTTGAGAGATCAAAGCTGCAGTGAGCAGTGATCAGGCCACTGCACTTCACCCTTGGTGACAGTGACACTGTCTCATGAAATAAACAAACAATTCTGTATAGATTTCCACAGAAATAATTTAGAAATCAGGCATAGTGGTTATTAGCCACTTTGATACCTACCATGGGTATAAAAAATGTAATAAGAAACGGCTTTCAACCCTCTCAATTAATAGCCTCTAACTTCTCCAGAATGTTCTTATTTTATGAATTTCTAAGCCAGAGACTACTTGTATTAAGATATTTCGTGGACACAATTTTGAGATGAAGAATCTCTATTGGGCTGAAGGGAAGCCTCTACTTGACTGGAGCTTCCCAATGATATAGTTGAGTGTCACCCTGAAAGAAACTTTAGAACAAGTCTTTTATTATGCCATATCTCTATGGAGAAGGAAATTCTTTTAAGAAAAAAAACAGGCAAACAATTAATAGTTTGGTTCTTATGGGGAAGTTTTGCATTATAAAAGAAAAATGTATCCTGGTCAATATTGTAAGGATAAGACAGTCCTTCCTAAGATTAGAAACACTATACTCAAAACAGCATTAATAAGAATCAATGTAAAATGTACGAGATTCACTATCTGCAAAAGTAATCTGCACCAAGTAGCAATGGATGCAGGTGCAGTTAAGAATATTGTCTACAAGAACCGTACTAGATGGGAGAGGCCTCAGGAAAAAGGTCAGAGTTGGAAATGTAAATTAGGAAACCTGGATGAGGGGTTTGAGATTTAAGGAGCACTGGGATAATTTTAAAAGAGCAACACAAAGGGATAGAACTGAATATCATAGGTTTTTGCATTTGGAAATGAGATGGGGTTCGAGGAAGAGATGGGAGGGTTTGGTCACTGCTCGCAGTTGCCCCCTAGCAAAGCAAGATAACGTCCTCGATGACTGTCAGATTTTTAATTGGAATTACAAAATTAAAAATCAGATTTTAATGTAAAATAAGACAATAAGTGATGAAAATAGATCTCTAGATAAGACTATGTGTTATAAAGTTCAATGGAAGGGGAGAAACAGGATATAGAAAAGCCACAAAAATTAGACAGAAGTTATATTTTTGTTTGTTGTAGAGAGGAATTAAACTTTGCTTAAAGGGAAATGGTTAAGAGAAAAGAAAAAGCTGAAACCATGGGTTAATACTTACAGAGAATGAGGGTACTTAGCTCACCCTGAAGACAGATGAGGATCAAAAATGTAATGGGAACCAGATGAGAGTTTTCTAAAAATTGTCTTAGTAAGATGTAATTTAATACAACCTGGAATATGTTGAAGCATTGATGACAATATTTCTAGGGCATCTTTGAAAACTAAAATGTAAATATACTACTCTTAATTTTTTTCTACTAACACTTAGTATTTTATGTGCAAATGCCCCCTATTTTAAACAAAAATTATTGGCAGTTTAAATATCAGAAAAGTTAATAAGAAAAGTATGAATCATTTTTAGCTGTTTTAAGAAAAGTGATTGTTATTAAATTCTGTCTTTATTTGCAGCAGGTTTATAGAATGCACTTTACAGACCTGCCTAAATAAACATTATTCAGAAACTTATAAGAAATGCTGTTTTTAAGATAGAAGAGTATGTCTCTATATTTTAAAAAATACTTTTAAAAACTATGTTTTTTTCAAGCCTGAGGATGAGAAGGAAGAATTAAGAAAATGTTATGAGTTAATATCATGTCTGAAGTACAATGTGGATCAAATAAGAAAGAAAAATGATGAAGTAGAAAAAGGGAGAACTGGGTATAATATTAATATTGTAGAACATTTTAATCATACATTAATCGATTTAACTATCCTTTTACTTTGTCAAAATCTAGATACAAATTTACTTTATAACTGCATTTTTATAAATTCGATTTTAACATTTATTTTAGAAACTCATAATGCAACCTGATCTTTTTGGATATCAAAATATTACATTTATTCTTTAATAATTTTGAAAATGATAATGACAAAGCCTTGTACATATAATGTCAACTGAGTCTTTATCATCTAGTGTGAATTTTTGTTTTTGAAGATATTTTTGCGGTCTTTGTTATTTTTTCCTTCCTTTGGTAGTATCCTCCTCTGCTGCATTCAGATTCTTTGAAGAAGACCTATCTGTGTCATTCATTATTTAACAACATCAAAATTTATTTTGCTATTTTCCTTGTATTTTCTTTCTGCTTCTTTCTCTTTTTAAGATATAAAAAACCTATCATGGAAATTTACTCATTTTCTATGGGTGCCTTTCTTATATGCATGAGATATATGTGTTATTAAATTTATTTCTGTTTCACACAAATAAACTTTATTTCAAGAAAAATAAAGTTTCTCTTTATGGAGTGCAGTGACATGCTGTCAACTTGAGGCAACCTGTGACTCCCGGGTTCAGGCAATTCTCCTGCCTCAGCCTCCCAAGTAGACAGAATATTAATATGTATAACTTATAAGAGTAAAATGAGCAATCATGTTTTTATCACAGATAAAAAATGGAATGTATCTTTGAAGTCACCAACATAGCTTCTTTTCTATGTTTGCTGAGTACTTGAGTTCACTTGCTGATTCTAATCAATATTTTTCTGTCATAGCCTTTCTAGACATGGTTTTGTATTTCTTTCATTTTGTTGGTAGTGTCAGCAAAGATCTCTAGATCTGTTCTTCAAGCAGTCTTTAAGTCTTCACACATCTCTATGCTCATTTATTTTCCTCTAAAACTGCCTATTTATTTTTCCCCTCAACTCAGACATCAAAAATGTTTTCTTACCTATTTCTTTTTGTAGTTTGTGTAAGGGTAACTGAGAGAAAGGAGAATAGAACCAAAGTCAGGCAAGAAAGTTTTCTTAACCTGCCGGGCTGCTCAGAGGAGGCAGCAGCTCTGAGCTGACAAAAAGAGCAGTTTATATGGGATGAGGGGGACAAAGGGAGGTTTCAGGTAACAGAGATCGTTTTTTAACTTGCAGCAGACCTAAAATACACCATCCTGTGACTTTTGTGGTGGCAGTCACTAAAAAAAAGACCGAAACCAGGATTTTTTATAGATATGTGTCAAACAGGAATTTACGAGTGTGGATAACAAACGTATGTTTTCTTTGTCATCCCTTGAGCTGCTGTGCTGCCCCCATAGCTGTAATTAGGCTTTGCTTAATTGTAGCACATCTAGCAGCCTTAATGTGGCACCTAGGGAGGGGTTCAGGAATGCAGCTGCAGAGCAATCAGAAAGGGGTGGGGTCAGCCACACAGATGAGTTTTCCGAGGTAGCACGGCTCATCCATAACACTTTGAATGATCTCCTTGATGCTTTTTGTGTATGAGTCCTTTTCTTCTTAAAGACTGTGGTCAACAGTTATCAAAATTTGTTTTTGTGTCTTTTTCAAACATGTATCTTTTACATTTTCATCTCGGATACTCATCTCTGAGTTACGGCTAATATTTAGTAATAGATTATTTTATCTTAACATACTAAAATATATACACAGTTTATTTATAAAATTTGTGTAGGATACAATATCACTCTGCCATATATATAATAAAAATTTTCTTCATGTTATTCATCTAAGACTATAATTTTATTAGAATATTTTAAAACTATGTTCAGCTGAAACAAATGAGAGGATCATAATTCATATTTTATATATTTGTTTATTTTATGTGCTACAATATAATATCTGTTTAATAATTATTTAGTGTTTCCTCTTAAAAATACTTGATTTAAGATGGCCATTTAGGAACAGCTCCGGATTGCAGCTCCCAGTGAAAACACAGAGGGTCAGTGGATGACGCATTTTCAGACAGATCTTTATTGCCCACAGACCAGGAGATTCCCAGCAGAGGAGTGCCACAGGTCACCAGCACAGCTGCTTTGGCCTGTGCAGCTGTTTTGCTGGCGCCCTGTGATGGTGGTTCTCCATACAATACACACTGCTCTGGTCACCCTTTTAAGCTGGCAATTGGAGCTCCAGGAAGGCAGATTCACCCATTCATCTGATTAAACAGGAATCTGAAACAGAGAGCCAGGCCAGGAGATTCCCAGGCAAAAAAGTGCCATGAATCTCAGTGCTGTTGTTTCAGCCAGTGCAGTGGGTTGCCACACGGGAAATCACACAGATCCCAGCACCTTTTCAGCAGGTGACTGGAACACTTGGGAGAGAGTCAACCATTCAACTTAAAAAAAAAAAAGCCTCTGAGGCAGGGAGCCAGGTGATCAGGCTCAGTGGGTCCCGCCCCTACCAAAAAAAAAAAAAAAAAACAGCAATTGGAAATGCTCAGGGTTGAGACTTTCACAACAAGCACAGCTGAACCTGGGATGGCCCAGCTCTGTGGGGGAAGGGTGTCTGCCAATACCGAGGCACTCCACCCCTACAGAGGTAGTCCACCATTGCTGAGGCAGCCTGCTGTTGCCAAGGCAACCTGCCCTAACAGAGAGAATCCACCATTACAGAGGCAGGCCACCATTGCCAAGGCAGTTCTAACCACACCCATATAAACAGGACTGCAGGGAAGTTCACACAGCAGCAGAGCGGAGCACACAGCAACTCCGCAAAGCCTCTTCAGGCAGACAGTGACTAGGCTGCCTCCTTGCTGGGCAGAGAAGCCCTGAAAAAAAAAAGGCAGCAGCACAATGGAAATTCATAAATAAAGCCCTAACTCCCTGGGACAGAGCACCTGGGAAAAAAGAAAAGGGGGGTTATGAGTTCTGCTGCAGCAGACTTAAACATACCTGCCTAGCAGCTCTGAATGAACAATGGAGCACACAGCTCAGCACTTGAGCTCCTATAAAGGACAGACTATCTCCTCAAGCAGTTACCTGACCCCTGTATATCCAGAGTCACCTCACAAAAAACCAATAAGACTGACATTTGGTGGGCATCATTCAGGGACAAAGATAGCAAAAGAAGAAACTGGTAGCAACCCTTACTGTTCTGCAGCTGCTGCAGGTGATCCCCAGGCAAGCAGGGCCTGAAGTGGACCTCAGAAGTCTTACAGCAGAGGAGCCAGACTCTTAGAAGGAAAACTAAGAAACAGGAATAACTTCATCATCAACAATCTGGATGTCTACTCAGAGACCCAATCTGAAAATCAGCAACTACAAAGACAACAGGTGGATAAATCTACAAAGATGGAAAGAAACCAGTGCAAAAAGGAGGAAAACTCTTGGAACCAGATCACCTCTCCCCCTACAAGGGATCACAACTCCTCACCAAAAAGGGAACAAAGCTGGATGGAGAATGAGTGTGATGAAATGACAGAATCAGACTTCAGAAGGTGGGTAATAAGAAACTTCCATGAGCTAAAAGAACATGTTCTAACTCAATGCAAAGAAACTAAAAACCTTGAAAAAATATTTGATGAAATGATAACAAGAATGGACAACTTAGAGAGGAATCTGAATGAATTGATGGAGCTGAAAAACACAACACAAGAACTTCACGAAGCATGCACAAGTTTCAACAGCCGAATTGACCGAGCAGGAGAAAGAATATCAGAGGTCGAAATCAACTCAATGAAGTAAAATGAGAAACCAAGATTAGAGAAAAAAGTGCAAAAAGGAATGACAAAATTCTCCAAGAAATATAGGACTATGCAAAAACACCTAATCTACGTGTGATAGGTGTAACTGAATGTGACAAAGAGAATAAATCCAAGCTGGAAAATACTCTTCAGGATATTATCCAGGAAAACTTCCCCAACATAGCAAGGCAGGCCAATATTCAAGTCCAGGAAATACAGAGACAACCACAAAGATATTCCGCAATAAGAGCAACCCCAAGGCACAAAATCGTCAGATTCACCAGGGTTGAAATGAAGAAGAAAATGCTAAGGGCAGCCAGAGAGAAAGGTTGGGTCACCCAAAAAGGGAAGCCCATCAGACTCACAGCAGATCTCTCAGCAGAAACTCTACAAGCCAGAAGAGAGTGGGGGCCGACATTCAATAACTTTAAAGAAAAGAACTTTCAACCGAGAATTTTATATCCAGCCAAACAAAGCTTCATAAGTGAAGGAAAAATAAAATCCTTTGCCAACAAGCAAGTACTCAGAGATTTTGTCACCACCAGGGCTGCTTTACAGGAGCTCCCGAAAGAGGCACTACACATAGAAAGGAACAACCAGTACCAGCCACTTCAAAAACGTACCAAAAAAGTGGGAGACTTTAACCCTCCACTGTCAATATTAAACAGATCGACCACACAGAAAATTAACAAGGATATTCAGGACTTGAACTCAGACCTGGAACAAGCAAACCTGATAGACATTTACAGAACTCTCCACCCCAAATCCACAGAATATACATTCTTCTCAGCGCCACATCACACCTACTCTAAAATTGACCACATAATTGGAAGTAAAGCACTCCTCATCAAATGCCAAAGAATGAAAATAACAAACAGTCTCTCAGACCACAGTGCAATCAGGTTAGAACTCAGAATTCAGAAAGAAACTCAGAACCACACACCTTCATGAAAACTGAACAACTGGCTCTTGAACATTGACTGGATAAACAATGAAATGAAGGCAGAAATAAAGAAGTTCTTTGAAACCAACGAGAATGAAGACAAAACATACCAGAATCTCTGGGACACATTTAAAGCAGTCTCTAGAGGAAAATATATAGCAATAAGTGCCCACATGAGAAGAGTGGAGAGATCCAAAATTGACACCCTATTGTCAAAACTGAAAGAGCTAGAGGAGCAAGATCAAAAAAACTCAAAACCTAGCAGAAGAGAAGAAATGACTGAGATCAGAGCAGAACTGAAGGAGATAGAGACACGAAAAACCCTTCAAAAAATAAATAAATCCAAGAGCTGGTTTTTTGAAAAAGATCAACAAAATAGACCACTAGCCAGACTGATAATAAAAGAAAAGAGAGAATAACCAAATAGATACAATAAAAAAAGACAAAGGGGAAATCACCACAGATTCCACAGAAATTCAAACCATCATGAGAGAATATTACAAACAACCCTATGCACATAAACTACTAAACCTGGAAGAAATGGATACATTCCTGGGCACTGTGTCCTCCCAAGCCTAAACCAGGAGGAAGCCAAAACTATGAATAGACCAATAACAAGGTCTGAAGTTGAGGCAGCAATTCAGAGCTTACCACACAAAAGAAGCCCAGGTCCAGATGGGTTCACAGCTGAATTCTACCAGACACACAACGAGGAGCTGGTACCATTCTTTCTGAAACTACTCCAAATAATCCTTCCCAAATTATTTTATGAGACCAACATTATCCTGATACCAAAACCTGGAGAGACTCAACAAGAAAAGAAAACTTCAGGCCAATATCCATTATGAACTTAGACACAAAAATCTTCAATAAAATACTGGCAAGCCAATTGCAACAGCACATCAAAAAGCTTATCCACCATGATCAAGTAGGACTCATCCCGGGAATGCAAGGCTGGTTCAACATACACAAGTCTATAAACATAATTCACCACATAAACAGAACCAAAAACAAAAACCACAGGATTATCTCAATTGACGCAGAGAAGGCCTTTGACAAAATTCAACAGCCCTTTATGCTAAAAACCCTCAATAAACTCGGAATTGATGGAACGTATCTTAAAATAATAAAAGCTCTTTATAACAAACTAACAGCCAATATCATACTGAATGGGCAAAAACTGGAAGCATTCCCTTTGAAATCTGGTACTAGACAAGGATGCCCTCTCTCACCACTCCTATTCAGTATAGTACTGAAAGTTCTAGCCAGAGCAATCAGGCAAGAAAAAGAAATAAAGGGTATTCAAATAGGAAAGGAGGAAGCCAAATTGTCTCTATTTGCAGATGACATGATAGTATACCAAGAAGACCCCATCTTCTCAGCCCAAAAACTCCTGAAACTGATAAGCAACTTCAGCAAAGTCTGAGGATATAAAATCAATGTGCAAAAATCACAAGCATTCCTATACACCAATAACAGACTTAAAGAGAGCCAAATCAAGAACAAACTGCCATTCACAATTGTTACAAAGAGAACAAAATACCTAGGAATACAACTTACAATATAAGGGACCTCTTCATGGAGAACTACAAACCACTGCTCAACGAAATAAGAGAGGACACAAACAGATGGAGAAATATTCCATGTTCATGGTTAGGAAGAATCAATATCATGAAAATGGCCATACTGCCCAAAGTAATTTACAGACTCAACGCTATCCCCATCAAGCTACTGTTGTCTTTCTTCACAGAACTGGAAAAAACCACCTTGAACTTCATATGAAACCAAAAGAGAGCCCACATAGCCAAGTCAATTTTAAGCAAGAAGAACACAGCAGGAGGCATCACACTACCAGACTTCAAACTATACTACAAGGCTACAGTAATCAAAACAGCATGGTACTGGTACCAAAACAGAGATATAGACAAATGGAACAGAACAGAGGCACCAGAGGCAACACAACATATCTACAACCATACGATCTTTGATAAACCTGACAAAAACAAGCAATGGGGAAAGGACTCCCTGTTTAATAAATGGTGTTGGGAAAACTGGCTAGCCATGTGCAGAAAGCAGAAACTGGACCCCTTCCTGACACCTCACACTAAAATTAACTCTAGATGGGTTAAAGACTTAAACATAAGACCTGGCACCATAAAAATCCTAGAAGAAAATTTAGGCAAAACCATTCAGGACATAGGAGTAGGCAAGAACTTCATGACCAAAACACCAAAAGCATTGTCAACAAAAGCCAAAATAGACAAATGGGACCTAATCAAACTCCACAGCTTCTGCACAGCAAAAGAAACAGTCACTAGAGTGAACTGTCAACCAACAGATTGGGAAAAACTTTTTGCAGTTTACCCATCTGACAAAGGGCTGATATCCAGAATTTACAAAGAACTCAAACAGATTTACAAGAAAAAAACAGACAAGCCCATTCAAAAATGGGCAAAGGATATGAACAGACACTTTACAAAAGAAGACATATATGAGACCAACAAACATATGAAAAAAATGCTCATCGTCACTGGTCATCAGAGAGATGCAAATCAAAACCACATTGAGATACCATCTCACGCCAGTTAGAATGGTGATCATTAAAAAATCTGGAGACAACAGATGCTGGAGAGGATGTGGAGAAATAGGAACACTTTTACAATGCTGGTGGGAGTGCAAATTAGTTCAACCACTGTGGAAGACAGTGTGGCGATTCCTCAAGGACCTAGAAATAAAAATTCCATTTGACCCAGCAATCCCATTACTGGGTATATATCCAAAGGACTATAAATCGGTCTACCATAAGGACACATGCACATGAATGTTCATTGCAGCACTGTTTACAATAACAAAGACCTGTAACCAACCCAAATGCCCATCGATGATAGACTGGACTGGGGAAATGTGGCACATATACACCATGGAATATTATGCAGCAATCAAAAATGATGAGTTCGTGTTGTTTGTAGGGACATGGATGAATCTGGAGAACATCATTCTCAGCAAACTGACACAAGAACAGAAAATGAAATACCGCATATTCTCACTCATAGGTGGGTGATGAACAATGAGAACACATGGACACAGGGAAGGGAGCACTACACACTGGGCTCTATTGGGGGGAATAGGGGAGGAACAGTGGCGGGTGGAGCTGAGGAGGGATAGCCTGGGGGAAAATGTCAAATGTGGGTTAAGGAGAGGAAGGCAACAAAACACACTGCCACATGTGTACCTATGCAACTATCTTGCATGTTCTGCACATGTACCCCAAAACCTAAAATGCAATAAAAAAATTAGGCATAGTTGTGTGTGCCTGTAGTCCCAGTTACTCAGGAAGGCTGAAGTGGAAGGATCTCTTGAGCCAAGCAGGTTGAGGCTGCAGTGAGCTGTGATTGCACCAATGCACTCTAGCCTAGGTAACAGAGTGAGACCCAGACAAAAAAAAATGAAAAAAGAAAAAGAAAAATACATATATATTTTAAACTTCACCCACAATGTAAAGTCAAGATAGACCATTAAATTTCATTATGTTCCCTATTTGTAAGTATTTAAGGCATTTTGCAAAACATTAAGGTAAATAACATAATCCAGGCTGCTATCTAATAAGATGACTGGACACCGAGGTAGGCCTTAAAAAAAAGAAAAAAAAAAACTTGATACACCGAGGTAGGCCTTAAAAAAAAGAAAAAAAAAACTTGATTTACTAATTCATTACATTTCTGCAGATATAAGAAATTCCTGGAAATGACAAAATATATGTTAAGTGAATTTGGAAATGAAGAGTTGGGTTTCCATGGAGACTTAACAGATCAATTGGAAATGGATATTCTGATTAAGAAGCTAAAACATAAGGTAATTTCTGGTCAGTCTTGGGATTTAAAAAGTCATTTAATTTGGGGAAATATTGATGATGGAAAAATCCAAATTCTGCCAAACAAGTTTAAAGAGGATTATTCTAAGCCAGTCTAAGTGACCGTGGCTCTGGGTTACATAACCTCAAGAGATCATGAGAAAGGAGTTACAATTTGGTTTTACACATTTCCAGGGGACAGAAATTGTAGGAAAATCACAAGTCAATATCAGGAAGGTATACACTGGTTCAGCCCAAAAAGGTGGGGCGTGTAGAAGGGGAGAAGCTTACAAGTCATAGGTGGGTTTTAGAGATTCTTTAGGTGACAGTTGGTAGAGTAAGCTATTGTCTAAAACTTGAAATCTGTAGAAAGAAATGCCTAATTATCATGAGGGGATCATGGAGGCCAAGGTTTTTATTGTGTAGATAAAGCCTCATAGCCTGCAGCGATCAGAGAGAATAAATGGTAAATAAATCTTTTCAGACTTTAAATATGTCAGGCTCTTAGATAATCTCCCCTAGTCTGGGAATGCATAGAAGTGGAGAGATCTGGTTACATTAATAGAGACTTTTTACAGATGCAAATTTCCCAGAGAAGACAGCTTTGTAGGGCCATTTTAATCTCTTGACCCTGTGGCAGGCTTTACAAAATGTGTCAAATAAATATGTTTGGGAGTAAATTATTCTGATTTCCCTCAGCATCTGCAATCTGTGATGCTGTACAGAGTCAGCTTGAAAACTTAACTATTGATATGAGTTAATAAAACTCATTGGTGAGATTTTATAGTTAGCAAGGTGTGACTCCCCAGGCAAAAGAAAAAATGGTCAGAGTTTAATCCTCAATATAACTTGATAATAATGGAAAGGACAGTTTTTATATATACATGTATTAAAGCAGGAGCAGCCATGAGAAACAGAACTAAACACTGAAGAGGGAAGGGAGGAAGGGTTTATTATGGCTGAGAGTCGAGTCATAATTTGTCTAAACTCGGCTCGTCCAACAAAGAACGTTTCTCCCTTTATATAGGCTTATACACTAGATATTACACGTGGAAGAATCTTAGGTTTACAGCCTTAGAAATCACACATGAAGGGGTTTCAGGTTTACAGTTTTAGGAATCACATGTGAAAAGCTTTGGTCTCCAGATGGAGGAGTGGGTTGGGAGTTTGATCTTGTTTTAAGTAAAAACAGTGTCTTCCAGAGAGTTTTCCCAATACCAAGCCTGTTATTTACAGGAAGCTAAGTCAGGAGGCACTGGTGGGCCAGCCTTTTCTTCTATTGAAATGCAGTCAAGGGGGAGTACATCGCAGATGCCTGGGTTTCCTTCCTCTCTCTCTCTCTCTCTCTCTCTCTCTCTCTCTCTCTCTCTCTATATATATATATATATATATATATATATATATATATACACACACACACACACATATATATATATATGTATATATACACATATAACATTTTCTTTCTTTTTCTTGAGATGTATTCTTACTCTGTCACCCAGGCTGGAGTGCAGTGGCATGCTGTCAGCTCACTGCAACCTCTGCCTCCCGGGTTCAAGCAGTTCTCCTTCCTCAGCCTCCCAGGTAGCTGGGTCTACAAGGCCCATGCTGCCACATCTGGCTAATTTTTTTGTATTTTAGTAAGATAGGGTTTCACTGTGTTGTCCAGGCTTGTCTTGAACTCCTGAGCTTGGCAGTCTGCCTGCATTGGCCTCTCAAAGTGCTGAGATTACAGGCATATGACACCACACTTGGCCAATATATTACTTTTTTTAAATAAAAAGGACTTGCTGTTAATTCTCTTATGCCTTGAACCATGGCCAATGATTTGAAACCAAGCGATACACTGTTGCATGACTCCAGATCACTAGCGGGAAATAAACTTGGAGGGTAAGAAGTTTATTGAGATATAATTAACACAACATGCAATTCACTCATTTAAAGTACACAATTCATTGACTTTAGTTGTTCAGAGTTATGCAATCATCACAATCAATTTTAGAACAGTTTCATTACCCCAAAAAGAAACCCCACACTATTTAGCCATCCCCACTAGCTTCTCCTTCCTCTCTCAGCCCTAAGTGTTATATCGGACCGAGCATAGAAAGTCAACACCAAGACAAAAGTATGCCAAATTGCAGGGTTTATTGCCGGCGACCACGGAGGACTCACGTCTCTCCAACCCGTGGCCCCGTAAAAGAGGGTGACAAGACCTTTTATACCCGTAAAATCACCTTGGGGGTGAGGGGAGAGGATGGAGTGAGGGGCCTCAGACATTCCGAGGGCCAGTGGATTCAAATCACCTTCTGGGCGGAGATGAGGGTGAGGGGGTTTTGGACATTTCGAGGGCCAGGGGACTATTTGACATTCTGATTGTTATTTAAGGGGTTCACAGATGCTGAGATTAACATTCATTTACACATCATCTGGGTAGGGGTGGGATCCATAGATTTTTATTTACTTGGCACCAGGATGGAATTATCTGGGGGTGCTTACTCTGGTAAACAACCCCCAGATCTGGCATTTTCAGATAAGAGAAGGTATGCAGCTTTACCTCAGTTTGCATCCGGCAAATGGCCTAGCAATTTACAGAAGCCAAGGTTAGCAGTCATTGTGAAGAGAATGGAAACAGTTTTGTCCTTTATAAAATGGCATTGTACAAGTTCTAACTCTAGGCCAGCTATATCACATAAGGGACCATCCTCCTTCTTTGTATCGATCTATTTTCTATTTTGAACATTTCATATCAGTTGATTCACAATACGTGTCTTATTGTGACTGGCTTCTTCAACGTAGCATAACTTTTTAAAG
The DNA here is from genome assembly GCF_049354715.1 of Callithrix jacchus. Classification (NCBI taxonomy): domain Eukaryota; kingdom Metazoa; phylum Chordata; class Mammalia; order Primates; family Cebidae; genus Callithrix; species Callithrix jacchus. The sequence goes on from NC_133510.1 coordinate 20,196,741, forward strand.
CTTCATCTATATTGCAGTAGGTATCAGTACTGAATTTCTTCTTATTGCTGAGTAAAATCCCATTGTATGGAGACACCAAATGTTTTATTCATCCATTCTTCAGTTGGTGGACCTTTGGGTTAGTTTTACTCTTTAGGTCTTGTTAATAATGCTGCTTTAAACTTTTACATACAAGTCTTTGTGTTTGCATTTTTTTTTATTTTTGGTATATACTTAGGACTGGAATTTCTGGTTCATAGGGCAACTTCATGCTTCACCTTTTGAGGAGCTGCCAGTTTGTTTTCCAAAGTGGCTTCACCACTTCACATTCCCAGCAGCATTGTGTATGGGTTTTCATTTCTCCACCTCCTTGGTAACACTAATTTTCTATGTTTTTCATTGAGCAAAGATTTCATCCTCACGGTGTGGAGTGGTATCACATGATGGTTTTGATTTATATTTCCCTAATGACTAATTGCATTAAGCATCTTTTATGTGTTTATTAACCATGCCTATAACTTTTTTTTTTTTTTGAGACAGAGTCTCACTCCATTACCAGCCACTAGGCTGGAGTGCAGTGGTGCAACCTTGGCTCACTGCAACCTCTGCCTCCCGGATTCAAGCAATTCTCCTGCCTCAGCCTCCCAAGTAGCTGGGATTACAGGCACGTGCCACCATGCCCAGCTAATTATTTTGTATTTTTAGTAGAAACGGGGTTTCACCCTATTGGCCAGGAATGTATATTTTCTTTGCAGAAATATTTATTCCAATTCTTTGCCGACTTTTTAACTGGGTTACCTTTTTATTTCTGAATTATAAATATTTTTAAAAATATATCCTAGATAACGAGTCCTTTATTAGATATATGCTTTTCAATATTTTCTTCACCTCAGTGGCTTGCCTTTTCACTTTTTTGAGACTGCCCTCTGATGATCAACAATTTTCAGTTTCCTATTTCTTCCTTTGGTGTTGTAGCTAAGAAAACCCTGCCAAATGCAGCCACAAAGATTTAGGCCAGTGCTTTTTTACTGAGAGTTTTATAGTTTTAGCTCTTGCATTTAGCTGTTTTGTTTTGAGGTAATTTTTAGATACGGTATGTGTAAGAGTCCAACTTTATTTTTTTTTTTTTGCATATGGATATCTAGTTGTTCCAGCCCCATTTGTTGAAAAGATAATTTTTTTCTCCATTTAATTGTTCGTCAACCTTGTGAAAAATCAATTAACTGTAAATGTACAGGTTTATATTTAGATTGTAAATTCTAATATGTTTATCTATGTTTATTCTTATGCCAGGACCAAATCAAATTTAATGAGAAGGTGTTTTCAGTCATGTTGCGTATTGCCAGTTGTCTTATGTCATAATAAAATTGGACGTCGTGGAACAACTTTAACCTCACCTTGTGTGTCTCAAAGGCGTTTGTGGCCAGCTCATACCTTACTGACGCTAAGACATGATGGGAAGTCACGCTTACAAGACACCGTTTATTTATATTTTTCTCCATTCAAATCTTTAGTCTCTTAGCCAATGGCTCCCTCTTTAGTCCCATTTTCTTCAAATTTTGGTCACAGGATTTACTGATGTAGTCTTCTATTTAGTGTATTTTTTTTTTTGAGACGGAGTTTCACTCTTTGTTGCCCAGGCTGGAGTGCAATGGCATGATCTCAGCTCACTGCAACCTCCACCTCCCAGGTTCAGGCAATTCTTTTGCCTCAGCCTCCCAAGTAGCTGGGATTACAGCCATGTGCCACCATACCTGGCTAATTTTGTATTTTTAGTAGAGATGAGGTTTCTCTATATTGGTCAGGCTGGTCTTGAACTCTTAACCTCAGGTGATCTGTCTGCCTTGTCCTCCTAAAGTGCTGGGATTACAGGCATGAGCCACTGTACTCAGCCTCATGCATTATATTAACTCATTATAATGTATAGAATCACTCATAAATGTTCACCATCTAGGAAAGAGAAGTTTAAGTAAGGCTGTCAGCTTTCCTCTGTGGAAACCAAGTTAAGCCATCATCTTTCAGTTTGAAGAGCCACTTTCCAACTGCTGGCTGGTTCACACTGGGGCTGATTTTTTCCTTGGTTCAGATCCTCCATTCTCAGAAGCCACACTTCCCTGTATTGATCTCCTTTGATTTAAACAGAGTTGCCCAGATCTGCTTTCTAGCTCAATATAAGATAATTGGAATATGAAGTTTAACTCATGCCAAGAAAAATTTTTAGGCATGCAGCACTTAAAAATTAGGTAATGTTCAGACAATTTATCAGAGACAAATAGATTAGTATTTTGAATTTCAATATTTCAGAGCCAATTTGTATGTTATAGAGAACATATGTTACACTTCAGTGTCGCATAAAGATGCGATGGTCTTAACTTCTCCATAGAAACAAGCTTGAAGTAAGGTAAAGGAGTGATTGGATTTAATTTCTCCATATTCAAAGCACACTACATTTATTTTACTTCATAAAGATTAAAAACGAATCTGTAAGATTCTTTTTCTTAGTCCATTTTATTTATTATTTATTTATTTATTTATCTATCTCTCTTTAAGTTCTGGGGTACCTGTGCAGATTGTGCAGGTTTGTTACATAGGTATACACATGCCATGGTGGTGATTTGCTGCATCCATCACCCCGTCATCTACATTAGGTATTACTCCTAATGCTATCCCCTGACAATTCCCCACACCCTACTATTCCTCCCCAAGCTTCCCACCCCGCAGGCCCTGGTGTGTGATGTTTTCCTCTTTGTGTCCATGTGTTCTCATTGTACAACATCCAACTATGAGTGAGAACATGTGGTGTTTGGTTTTCTGTTCTTGTGTCAGTTTGCTGAGAATGATGGTTTCCAGGTTCATCCATGTCCCTGAAAAGAACATGAACTCATCTTTTTTCATGACCACATAGTATTCCATGGTGTATATGTGCCACCTTTTCTTTATCCAGCCTATCCTTGATGGGCATTTGGGTTGGTTCCAAGTCTTTGCTATTGTAAACAGTGCCACAATAAACATATGTGTGCATGTATCTTTACAATAGAATGATTTATAATCCTTTGGATATAGACCAAGTAACAGGATTGCTGGGTCAAATGGTATTTCTATTTCTAGATCCTTAAGGAAATGCCACACTGTCTTCCACAATGGTTGAATTAATTTACACTCCCACCAACATTGTAAAAGTGTTCCTATTTCTCCACATCCTCTCCAGCATCTGTTGTCTCCTGATTTTTTAATGATCACTGTTCTAAATGGTGTGAGGTGGTATCTCAGTGTGGTTTTGATTCTCATTTCTCTAATGACCAGTGATAATGAGCTTCTTTTCATATGTTTTTAGCAGCATAAGTCTTCTTTTGAAAAGTGTCTGTTCATATCCTTTGCCTGCTTGTTGATGGAGTTGTTTTATCCTTGTAAATTTATTTAAGTTCTCCATAGATTCTGGACATTAGCTTTTTTTCTGATGGGTAGATTGCAAAAAACTTCTTCCATTCTGTTGGTTGCTGGTTCACTCTTTGATAGTTTCTTTTGCTGTGCAGCAGCTCTAAAGTTTAATTAGATCCCTTTGTCTATTTTGGCTTTTGTTCTTGCCCCTGCCTCTGTCCTGAATGGTATTTCCTAGGTTTTCTTCTAGAGTTTTCATAGTGTTAGGCCTTATATTTAAATCTTTAATCCATCTAGAGTTAATTTTTATAAGGTATAAGGTATAAGGAAGGGATCCAGTTTCAGCTTTCTGCATATGGCTAGCCAGTTTTCCCAGCACCATTTATTAAATAGGGGAACCTTTCCCCCTCACTTGTTTCAGTCTGGTTTGTCAAATATCATATGGTTGTAGATGTGTGGTGTTCTTTCTGAGGATTCTGTTCCGTTCCATTGGTCTATATCTCTGTTTTGGTACCAGGACCATGCTGTTTTGAGTACAGTAGTTTTGTAATATAGTTTGAAGTCAGGTAGCATGATGCCTCCAGCTTTGGTTTGTTGTTGTTGTTGTTTGCTTAGGATTGTCTTGGCTATATGGGCTCTTTTTTGGTTCCATATGCAATTTAAGGTGGTTTTTTCTAATTCTATGAGGTCATTGGTAGCTTGATACCAAGGGGATAACATTGAATCTATAAATTACTTTGGGCAGTATGGCCATTTTCATGATATTGATTCTTCCTAACCAGGAGCATGAAATGTTTTCCATCTGTTTGTGTCCTCTTTTATTTGTTTTGGCAGTGGTTTGTAGTTCTCCTTGAAGAGGTCCTTCACATACCTTGTTAGTTGTATTCCTAGATATTATATTCCCTTTGTAGCAATTGTGAATGGGAGTTTGCCCTTGATTTGGCTCTCTGTTTGCCTGTTATTGGTGTATAGGAATGCTTGTGATTTTTTCACATTGATTTTGTGCCCTGACACTTTGCTGAAGTTGCTTATCAGCTTAAGGAGATTTTGGGCTGAGGTGATGGGGTTTTCTAAATATGCAATCATGTCATCTGCAAACAGGGACAATTTGACATCCTCTGTTTCTATTTGAATATCCTTTCTTTCTTTCTGTTGCCTGATGGACCTAGCCCAAACTTCCAATACTATGTTGAATAGGAGTGGTGAGAGGGCATCCTTGTCTTGTGCCAGTTTTCAAAGGGATTGCTTCCAGTTTTTGCCCATTCAGTATGATATTGGCTGTGGGTTTGTCATAAATAGCTCTTGTTATTTTGAGATATGATCCATCGATACCTAGTTTATTGAGAGTTTTTAATATAAAGTGCTGTTGAATTTTGTCGAAGGCCTTCTCTGCATCTATTGAGATAATAATGTGATTTTTGTCTTTGGTTCTGTTTATGTGATGGATTACGTTTATAGGTTTGCATATGTTGAACCAGCCTTGCATCCCTGGGATGAAGTCAACTTAATCATGATGGATAAGCCTTTTGATGTGCTGTTAGATTCAGTTTGCCAGTGTTTTATTGAAGATTTTTGCATCAATGTTCATCATGGATATTAGCCTGACATTTTCTTTTTTAGTTGTGTCTCTGCCAGGTTTTGGGATCAGGATGGTGATGGTCTCATAAAATGAGTTAGGTAGGATTCCCTCTGTTTGTATTATTTGGAATAGTTTTAGAAGGAGTGATACCAGCTCTTCTTTTTATCTCAGATAGAATTCAGCTGTGAACCTGTCTGATCCTGGGCTTATTTTGGTTCGGAGGGTATTAATTCCTGTCTCAATTTCAGACCTTGTCATTGGTCTCTTTAGGAATTCAACTTTTTCCTGGTTTAGTCTTGGGAGGGTGTAAGTGTCCAGGAATTTATCCATTTCTTCTAGATTTACTGGTTTGTTTGCATAGAGGTGTTTGTAAATAATCTCTGATGGTAGTTTTTGTATTTCTGTGGAATCAGTAGTGCTATCCCCTTTATCATTTTTTATTGCATCTATTTGAATCTTCTCTCTTTTCTATTAGTCTGGCTGGTAGTCTATTTTGTTGATCTTTTCAAAAAAACCAGCTCCTGGATTTATTGATTTTTCTTGAAGGGTTTTTTGTGTCTCTGTCTCCTTCAGTTCTGCTTTGATTTTAGTTATTTCTTGCCTTCTGCTAGCTTTTAACTTTGTTTGATCTTGCTCCTCTAGTTCTTTGAATTGTGGCATTAGGGTGTCAATTTTATGTTTCCTTGCTTCTCTGGGGACATTCAGTGCTATAAATTTCCCTCTAGACACTGTTTTAAATAATTCCTAGAGAAAATAAATCTATAATAATCTATAATACTCTCACTGCCTCATTGAAAAAAGAAAAAATGAAAATTGAATACTAGAATGATTAATAAATACTCAAAGCTGCTTGCTTCTTTTAAAATTTCAGTTAATTGGAATCAAGAAAATGTCTGATTTTGATTATTTAACCAAATATTTCTAGTTGTTTTTGAATCATGTGTCTACTTGTTTACCAGTCTCATTTTCTAACCTGAGGGGAAATTCTAAATAAGCACCCTTGCCTTATTATCAGAGTTCATAACTGAAGGGAGTTATAGGAAAACTTCCTCTTCAGGAGCTTCTGTCTCTCTCCTAGTTATCTGCCACTTCTTAATAATGATTGTAATCAATAAATTAATCTCAAAATTTATTAAATCCTTCTTTAAAGGAGACTACTTTCTGCTGTATGAGTTCTGTTTCTTGTTGTCTTTTTTAAAAATAATTTTATTTTTCCCAACAATCACCCAGACTTTAGTGGCTTGAAATATTTATTTTGTTCATGCATCTGTGATTTGGAAAAAGCTTGGCCAGGACAGCTTGTCTCTGCTCCCCTCAGCTTCCCTAGGGACAACTCAAGTGTTTGATTGTTGACACTGGCTGTTAGCTGGAACTTTGCTTGGGGTGGGCAGAGTAAACACTGACACTGGAACTCCCAGGCTCTTTTTGTGGCCTGAGCTTTCTCACAATGTACAGACTGGGTTCCAAGGACAAGCAGTATGAGACAGAGAAGTCACATGGTATCCCTTTTACCACATTCAATTAATTAGAAGCAAGTCACTAAAGTTGTCCCATAGTCTGTTTTTTTAATGGGATAAATATATTTTCTCTTTTATTTTTAGTTGACATGTACATACATAATTACGGGCTACAGAGTGATACTTTGATACATGTATATAGTGTGTAATGATCAAATAATTAGGCTAATTAGTGTATTTATTAAACAATTTTTTATTTGTGTCGTGAGCATTCAAAATCTTCTAGCTTTTTGAAATATGCAATAAATGATGGTTAACCACATTCATCATACAGTGCCACGGAACAATAGAACTCATTCGTCTTATCTAGCTGTAATTCTATATCCATAACCAGCCCCCCTCCCCTACTTTCATGAGCTTTTTGCTTGTTTGTTTGTTTGTTAAGAGACAGAGTCTAGCTGGTCTAATCTGGGCTCTGGGCAATTCTGATCTAGTCACCCAGACTAGAGACAGCGGTTTGATCATAGCTCAGTGCAGCCACAAACTCAGGCTACCATGATCCTCCCACCTCAGCCTCCTGAGCATCTGGGATGATGGGCATGCACCCCTCTATCTGGGTGTTTTTTTGTTTTGTAGATACAGGGTCTGCCCATATTGCCCAGACTGGTCTGGAGCTCCTCATCTCAAGTGATTCACCCACCTTGGCCTTTCAAAGTGCTGGGATTACAGGCTTTGTAACTGAGGGCCACATTGTCCAGCCCTCAGTTTTTCTTTAGCTTCTGCACATGAGTGAGAATGTGCAATATTTATCTTTATGTGTCTGCACTTAACACAATGTCCTTCAGATTCATCCTTGTGGCCACATACAATGGGACTGTGTTCTTATGGCATAATACTATTTCATCGTGTATATATATGTTTTCTTTATCTATTCATTTGTTGATGGACATGTAGGTTGATTCCATACCTTAGCTGTTGTGAGTAGTGCTACAGTAAACATGTAAGTACAGGTGTCCTTTTGATATATTGTTTTCTTTTCTGTTGGTTGAATACCCAGTAGTATGATTGCTGGCTCCTTGGCAGCTCCATTTTTAGTTTCTTGGGAAAAATCCATGTCATTTCCTATAGTGTCTGTACCAGTTTCCATTCCAGCCGAGAGCATATGAGTTCTCCGCAAACTGACTGGCATTTGTTATTTTTTGTCTTTTCAATGATAATCATTTATTTGAACTGGAGTAAGATTATATCATATTGTGGGTTTGAGTTGCACTTTCCTGAAAATTAGTGACACTGAGCATTTTTCAATATATATATTGGTTATTTGTAGGGTTATTTTTTAAGATTTATTTAGATCTTTTACCCAATCTTTTTTTTGAGACAGAGTTTCGCTCTTGTTACCCACGCTGGAGTGCAATGGCATGATCTTGGCTCACCACAACCTCTGCCTCCTGGGTTCAGGCAATTCTCCTGCCTCAGCCTCCTGAGTAGCTGGGATTATGGGCACGCACCACCATGCCCAGCTAATTTTTTTTTTATTTTTAGTAGAGACGGGGTTTCACCATGTTGACCAGGATGGTCTCGATCTCTTTACCTCATGATCCACCCACCTCAGCCTCCCAAAGTGCTGGGATTACAGGCTTGAGCCACTGCACCCGGCCACCCAATTTTTTTTTACTGTCAAGTTGTTTGAGTTCCTTGTATATTCTGGATAGCACTTCCTGATTAGATTAATAGATTGCATGTATTTTCTCCCTTTCTACAGGTTTTCTCTTCACTCAGTTATTTGCTGTGCAGAAGCTTTTTAGCTCAATATAGTATCGTTGGTCTATTATTTGATTTTTGCCTATGCTTTTAATGTCTTACACATAAAATCTTGGTGAAGACTAATGTCCTGAAGCATTTTTGTTATGTTTTCTTCTGGTAGTTTTATAGTTTGGGGCCTTACATTTAAGTTTTGGATTCATTGTAAGTTTGTTTTGGTGAATGGTGTTAGATAAGTGTCTGGTTTTATTTATTTCCATTGGATACCTAGTTTCTCCAGTGCCATTTATTGAAGAGGGCATCCATTCCCCAATGTATGCTCTTGGCACCTGTGTCCAAAATTGGTTGGCTGTGAATGTGTAGATTTTTTTCTGGGTTCCGTATTCTATGGCCTTAACCCCAAGAATTATTACTTCTTGAAATGCAATTCCAATATACCAAAAAACATTTGAAGTTTAGGGAAGGGCATTAATATCCCCATAATCTGTATTAGTCCATTTTCATACTGCTGATAAAGACATACCTGAGAATGGGTAATTTATAACGAAAAACAGGTTTAATGGAATCACAGTGACATGCGGCTGGGGAGGCCTCACAATTGTGGCAGGTGGTGAAAGACATGTTTTACATGGCAGCAGACAAGAAAGAAATGAGCACCAAGTGAAAGGGAAAACCCCTTATAATATCACCAGATTTCATGAGACTTATTCACTACCACAAGAATAGTATGGGGACCATGATTCAATGATCTCCCACTGAGTTCCTCCTATAACATGTGGGAATTATGGGAGCTACAATTCAAAATGAGACTTGGGTGAGGTCAAAGCCAAACTATATCATTCCTCCTCTGTCCACTCCAAAATCTCATGGCCTCACATTTCAAAGCCAATCATGCCTTCCCAACAGTCCCCCAAAGTTTTAACTCATTTCAGCATTAACTCAAAAGGCCACACTCTGAAGACTCATCTGAGATAAGGCAAGTCCTTTCTGCCTATGAGTGTGTAAAATCAAAGGCAAGTTAGTTATTTCCTAAATACAATGGGGGTACAGGCATTGAATAAATACACCCATTCCAAATAGGTGAAGTTGGCCAAAGTGAAGGGCCCCATGCAAGTCCAAAATCCAGTGGGACAGTCAAACCTTAAAGCTCCAAAATGATCTTTGACTCCATGTCTCATATCCAGGTCATGGTGATGTAAGAGGTAGGTTTTCATGGTCTTGGGTCACTCTGCCCCTGTAATTTTGCAGTGTACGTCCTCTCTTTGGGCTGCTTTTATTGGCTGGTGTTGACTGTGGCTGTTTCCAAGTGCACAAGTGTTAACTATTGGTGGATCTAGCATTTTGGGGTCTGGAGGGTGGTGGCCCTCATCTCACAGCTCCACTAGGCAGTGTGCCCCGGGTGGAGACTGTGTGTGGTAGCTTGAATCTCACATTTCCCTTCCACACTGCCCTAGCAGCGGTTCTCCATGAGGTCCCTGTCTCTGCAGCAAACTTTTTCCTGGACATCCAGGCATTTTTATACATCCTCTGTGTAAAGTTTATTGCCAAGTTAAATGAGGAAATGGAGACCGAGTAAAAAAGTAAAAGCCAATTTATTCAGCTCCCGGGCAGGGTTCTATGGTCTGGGAAAGGGGCCAGAGAAGTCAGGCTTCTCTTCTTAGGGCATGGGGTCATATAGGGAGTGGAGGTAGTCGATTGGCTATGGGGGAAACAAAGCTGAGGTAGTCTCATTGGTTATGAAGGGACTGGGCACGGATGAGGCGAGCCACCATTGGCAGCTAGGCGGGGCTGCTGGCAAGTGGGTTGGCTGAGGACGTACAGGGCAAGCTGCCATAGGGCAGGTCTTGGTGGGAGTTTTTAAATTTCAGCAGGGCCGAGTGCCTAGTTTGCTGATGAGTGCAGGACTGAGATTGGAATGAGGAAATGGGTGTGGGGAGCCCACGTGGAGAGGCCAGATGCTGAGTAATGCGCTCAGAATGATGACGTAGTTTTCAGGTACAGAGAGGAATGGGTGTGTCCATTTGGCCCCCGGCAAGGCAACCGGCCTTACACTATGAAATCTAGGTGAAGGCTCCCAAATCTCAGTTCTTGACTTCTGTCCAACTGTATAGGCTCAACACCATGTGGAGCTGCCAAGGCTTGGGGCTTGCAGCCTCTGAAGCCACAGCCTGAGCTGTACCTTGGCCCCTGTTGGCCACATCTAGAGTGACTGGATGCAGGGCACCAAGTCCCTAGGCTGCACACAGCAAGGGGGCCTTGGGTACCTACAAAACTATTTTTTTTCCCTTTCAGGCCTTCAGGCCTGTGATAGGAGGGGTTGCCACAAAGATCTCTTACATGCCCTGGAGACATTTTTCTCATTGTCTTGGTGACTAACATTGGGCCCTCATTCCTTATGCAAATTTCTGTAGTGGACTTGAATTTCTCCTCAGAAAAAAATTTTTCTATCACATTGTCAGGCTACATATTTTCTGAACTTTTATGGATTGTTTCCCTTTTAAAACTGAATGCTTTTAACAGCACCAAGGTCACCTCTTGAATGCTTTGCTGCTTAGAAATTTCTTTCACTATATACCCTAAATTATCTCCCTCAAGTTCAAAGTTCTACATATCTCTAGGACAGGGGCAAAATCCCACCAGTCTCTTTGCTCAAACTCTTTACTCTAGTTTCCACAAAGTTCCTCATCTTTATCTGAGACCACTTCAGCCTGGATTTTTGTCCATATCATTATCAGTAGTTTAGTCAAAGCCATTCAACAAATCTCCAAAAAGTTTCAAATGTTCCCACATTTTTCTGTCTTCTTCTGAGCCCTCTAAACTGTTTCAACCTCTGCCTATTACACAGTTCCAAAGTTGTTTCCACATTTTTGCATATCTTTACAGCAGCACCCCACTCTACTGGTAACAACTTACTGTATTAGTCCATTTTCATGCTGCTGATAAAGACATACCTGAGATTGGGTTATTTATTTTAAAAAAATGTTTAATGAACTCACAGTTCCACATGGCTGGGGAGGCCTCAGATCATGGGAAAAGGTAAAAGCCATGTGTTACATGGTGGCAAACAAGAGAGAAATGAGTGCCAAATGAAAGGGGAAATGCTTTATAAAATCATCAAACATTGTGAAACTTATTCACTACCACAAGTATGAGGGAACCTGCTCCCATGATTCACTTATGTCTCACTAGGTCCCTCCCACAATGTATGGGAATTATGGGAGCTACAGTTCATAATGGGATTTGGATTGGGATACAGCCAAACCATATCATACCCCTTATTTACAGAACTCATTAATTTGTCTTTTTTTAAGATACGGTCTTTCTTTTGTCATTCAGGCAGGAGTGTAGCGGTGCCATGGCTCATCACAGCCTTGAACATTAGAGTCAAGCCGTCCTCCTGCCTCAGTCTTCCAACTAACTGAAACTACAGGCATGAGCCATCATGTCTGGCTAATTAGTTTTTAGCTTTTTGTAAAGATGGCCTCACTGTGCTGCTCCGGCTGGACACAACTCCTGGCCTCAAGTGATCGCTCTGCTCCAGCCTCCCAAAGTGCTTGGATTATAGGCATAAGCCACCACACCTGGCCTAGATTGGTATTTTCAAAGTCTTATTCTGAGAGCCATTTTCTCACTTTCACCTAAGTAACTCAAAATGATGTCCCTAAAACTTCCTTAGAAATTATTGGGAATGATGATGAGGGAAGGAGATTAGAAACTTTCTACTAAGAAAAAAACTTAGAGCCATTTCAGGAGAAACAAAAACAATCAGAAAAGTAAAAGCCTAAGATCAAGTGCAAAGTTCTGTGGCAAAGATGATGAAAGTAAAGAATATGTTATTGTGACTCTTGGTGGCTTTAACTTTGTTCTTGACTCTGAGTAATTGAAGGGTTCACAATTGAAGAATCTACTACATTATAGATGACATGTTATTGCCAGTAAATGTATTTCAAGATTTGTTATTGGTTTTGTATTAAAATATGATCAGCCTACTTCATTATCAAGCTGTATTATTTTATTCATGTAGTTTGATGATCTTACAGAAGACCTGGGAGCTGTATCTTCACAATGGCTGTATCTGTCCAAAAACAATCAAGTTATTCAACAGGAGTTATTATCTATGAAAGAAGTAAACAGAAACCTGAAACACTTGAGGAGGTTAACAAAACTTTGGAACAAGAAGTAGTGAATCTTAAGACACATATAAAAAAATATGGTGGAACTTGGTAACGTAGAAGAATATAAATTGCAGCTAGAAGAAACAGCAAGACAGGAAATAGAAAAATTAAAATAAATCAATTTACAGGTTAGTTTTTTTTTTTAATCAGGTAGGTTTATCTGTAATGCTCTTTCATTTATTTCACTACAAATTATATATATATTTATGTATGTTATATAATTATTATATATAAACACTATATATAGATAAACACTATATATATACTATATAAGCACTATATATGTATATAGTTTTTTTCTCTGCTTTTCTTATAGGAATTTGCTTTGTAAAGTTTTAGAAAAAAAGTGATAGCTGTTTCTCCTTTTAAATAATTTTCCATCATTATTATAACTAAATTGATCTTTCAGAGTAATGATTTTTATCACAGAGTCACTTGGCTATTAAGACCAGTAGGCATAAGACTATTAGAAAAAGAAAATTGTCATTTAAAATTACATGATGTTTTTGAATTGGTCTTAAGCTACATTGTGCAGTTTTTAAAAATTTAAATGGATTCTATTACTTTTAAATGATCAGATTACATGAATACTAACAGGATGATTTCATATTTTTATAATTCAGATGTAATTGTTAATCCCATTATCAGTTTAGATGAAATTGCTGATAAATGTTTTAAACTTCAGCTTCTTTTTAAGAAGCATTTAAAATTGTTTTCTGAATCACTTACTCTAAATGAAAGGCAATAAATATAGACTAATTAGGTTGCAATTGATTTAAAAGTATTTTTCATTTGTTTTAGAAAGAAGCAGAATATGAAAAACAATTAGAGCAGTTACAAAAGAATAATACAGCTTCAGTAAATAACATAGACCTCACACAGAGAGATGTGAAATATCAGTTCTCCAAGATGAAAACTGCTTATAAAGAGGTCACTACTGAATTAGAAGAATATAAGGAAGCCTTTGCAGTATCATTAAAAGCTAACAGATCCGTGTCAAAAAAACTAAAGAAGTCAAAACATAGACTTGTAAATCAACGGGGCTCATTAATTTACTATGAAAGCATAAGATTTAGTGAGACAACTTTATGACATTGGTAGGAAGTGAAAGCTTTCCTGATGGTATAATTTTTGTAAGGTTAGTAAATAAACTTACATTTAAAATGTTAGTTTAGGACAGTTTCTGTCTTTTTCTTTTTTTTTTTTTTTTTCCTTGGCATGGTGTGTTCTCCTGGAAAATCTCATGTAGTTAACACAATCTATTAGACTTTTAGGATTTTTGAAGCTTTATGGTCAATAAAGTGATTTTGTTATAAAATTACTTATCAGGATTATTCTAAATACAAATATTAATTAATTTATTTTTGGTAGATCGCAACCTAAATCCAAACTGCCCTAACCAGTGCAACACTGGGCACATCCTGGCATTCAGTAACTGAACTTTCCTGATTGTGATCTTTACTATTATCACTAGAGGGCACCTTGAGACAAATTATTCTGTACAGTTTTTTCTGTGTACAGGAAGGCATCCTTGTGAAATAGGGAATGATTATCCTAAGGATGAAAGCGCAATTTACAAAGTCGTTGAAAAATAAAACCTTGGTCAACTTGAAGGGGTGTGTGGAAGACAGAAAGGGCAGGCCCCACCTCCAGTGCCTTGGTCACAATGCTAGGGGCTAATGGCCTTCAGACATGCTTTAGCTTTTGTTTTTGTTTTTGATCACCAACCCAGCCATCTAGTTCTTCCCTAGAAGTTCTTGCTGTGAATTATTCTTCAGTGCCACCAAATGCTTAATTTTTCCTAGACAATGGGTGAAATGTACAAGGGCAGTGAAAGCAGATGTTTGGAAATACATTTAAAAGTAGTTTTTAGGCCAGGCGCCGTGGCTCAAGCCTGTAATCCCAGCACTTTGGGAGGCCAAGGCGGGTGGATCACGAGGTCAAGAGATCGAGATCATCCTGGTCAACATGGCGAAACTCCATCTCTATTAAATATACAAAAAATTAGCTGGGCATGGTGGCGCGTGCCTGTAATCCCAGCTACTCGGGAGGCTGAGGCAGGAGAATTGCCTGAACCCAGGAAGCGGAGGTTGCGGTGAGCCGAGATTGCGCCATTGCATTCCAACCTGAGTAGCAAGAGCGAAACTCCGTCTCAAAAAAAAAAAAGTAGTTTTTAAAATTCTGAAACTGGTTTCCTAAATACAAGTATTTCTAGCTTTCTTTTTTTTTTTTTCAGTATATAATTTAAAGAGTACAACATGATGTTCTGATATATTTATTCACAGTGAAGTGGTTCTTATAGTCAGGCAAATTGACATGCTCATCATCTCACATAGTTATCTTTAAATACATGTATTTCTGATTGCATCCTCAAAAATCTTACAAGCAGAGCCTTCCAGAAGGCAGCACGTGTTACTTGTTGAGCATCATTGATAGCCATTTCTCTCTCCTCCCTACTTTGTTTGAATTACTTATTCAGTAAGAATCTTCTTAGAAACATGTACTTTTTTAGAACAATTTTTTTTTAATTTTTTATTGGATTTTAGGTTTTGGGGTACATGAGCAGAGCATGCAAGACAGTTGCGTAGGAACACACATGGCAGTGTGCTTTTCTTTCCTTCTCCCCTTCACCCACATTTGGCATTTCTCCCCAGGCTATCCCTCCTTAAGTGATACTTGCTTACAGCAGGTATGCTCACACACCTTTGGTGTTAAAACACTGTTTCATGGGTAACTTGGTTTACTCTCAGGGCAACCTTTTTAAAAATGTAAGTGATTTAGAAATCATTTAAGAAAAAATAAAATACTAAGCATTTTTGGGTTATCTTTACAGATCGGATGGGATAACAGCAATGGTCAGTAGCAGGCTCCATACAGAGAAAGAACAGTTGACATCTTTTTTTTTTTTTTTTAATTTTTTATTTGATTTTAGGTTTTGGGGTACATGAGCAGAGCATGTAAGAGAGTTGCGTAGGAACACACATTGCAGTGTGCTTTTCTTTCCTTCTCCCCTTCACCCACATTTGGCATTTCTCCCCAAGCTATCCCTCCCCACCGCCCCCTCCCACTGGCCCTCCCCTTTTCCCCCCAATAGACCCCAGTGTTTAGTACTCCCCTCTCTGTGTCCATGTGTTCTCATTTTTCATCACCCACCTATGAGTGAGAATATGCGGTGTTTCATTTTCTGTTCTTGTGTCAGTTTGCTGAGGATGACGTTCTCCAGATTCATCCATGTCCCTACAAACGACACAAACTCATCATTTCTGATTGCTGCATAATATTCCATGGTGTATATGTGCCACATTTTCCCAATCCAGTCTATTATCAATGGGCATTTGGGTTGATTCCAGGTCTTTGACATCTTTTCTCAGCACTCTTCCTATGAGGCCCGACCCAGTCACCTTGGGTTGGATGTGTTAATAGTATGGGTCTCAGCGAAAAATATATTCCAAAAACCAAGGGTAGTTGTGTTACCTGTTCTCTCTGGGTTTTGTTTTTAATTTGGTAAAATGCTGAGTTGTTCAATTGACTTATCGGTGTTAAGTAAAGATCATAATTAGGTGTTAATACAGGAAGGAAAGGGAAACTTTACATTTTGCAAGTCCCTGGTGCTCTCATTTTCAAGAGATACTTATTTATGAACTTTATTCAATAAATGTAACTAAACTGACACATTTTAAATTTATTTAAAAGCTGCATTTAAGTTAGGTTTTAGAAATTTCATGTTAATGTCTAGTAACTGACAGTATACTTTGAGATGCTTTGGGTTACTTTCTAATTGATCATAGCTGGGCTATGGTTCATACCCCCACCCCTTTTTCTTTTCTTTGCTTTGCTTTTTTTTTCTTTTCTTTCCTTTTCTTTTTTGAGGTAGAGTTTCACTCTTATTGGAGTGCAAGCTGGAGTGCAGTGGCACAATCTCAGCTCACTACAACCTCCACCTCCAGACCTCCAGAGTTCAAGCAATTCTTCTGCCTCAGCCTCTCGAGTAGCTGGGATTATAGATATGCACCACCACGCCTGGCTAATTTTGTATTTTAGTAGAGACAGAGTTTCTCCATGTTGGACAAGGGGGTCTTGAACTGCCCACCTCAAGTGATCTGCCTGCCTCGGCCTCCCAAAGTGGTGGGATTACAGGCATGAGTCACCATGCCCAGCCACCACTTTTAATGTTTCTTTGTACCGTCTCAAGTTTTCCATCCATAATCACAACTGAGTGGTGGGCATCCAAACACTTAACCACATATGGATGTTTATTATTTAATGGAATCCAAAATAAATACTTTTTTGAATTAAATAAACATCAAACACTAAATGATTTATTTCCACTGTTATGTTAAAAGCTTTGTGCTTATGTAGGAGTATGTCCTTTATTGCTACTGGATTTTCAGCATTTTTATTTCATCTTTTGTAGCATGTATCTATTGCTGGGCAATTTTACAAGTTTTTAAATTATTAAATCAAGCACTATTTGCATTTTTTAAATGAAGCTCATTTATGTCTCTCTGTCTTGCCACCATTTGTGGGGTTAATAACTAAGGTGGCAGTGATATCAGGTCTTTTTTTTTTTTTTTTCTGAGACGGAGTTTCTCTCTTGTTACCCAAGCTGGAGTGCAATGGCACAATCTCGGCTCAATGCAACCTCCGCCTCCTGGGTTCGAGCAGTTCTCCTGCCTCAGCCTCGCAAGTAGCTGGGACTACAGGTGTGCACCACCATGCCCAGCTAATTTTTGTATTTTTAGTAGAGACAGAGTTTCACCATGTTGACCAGAATGGTCTCAATCTCTTGACCTCGTGATCCACCCGCCTCGGCCTCCCAAAGTGCTGGGATTATAGGCGTCAGCCATCGCGCCAGACCCTATCAGGTCTTTTAAAAGCAACTATGGCCAAACAGAATCAATTATATTATTCCAATTCAGAATTTAATGCAGAGCCACACAGGGTATTCCCATCTCCCTTGGACTTGTAACAGGAAGATTCCAATCCAACCACGTGATTTCACTCATAGTAAGAATCCATTTCTGGGAATCCTAATATCTATCCAACAATAGTTAAGTTGTGTAGAGTTGATAAAGAAAAAATAGATAGTTTAGCTACGCTTACCCAGTTGAAAATATTGTCTAGTGTTTAACTATTTTTTGACTAACAAAAAATTTCTAAGAACGTGAGGCAGTGGCACACACCTGTGGTCCCAGCTACTCGAGAGGCTGAGGCAGGAGGATGGCCAGAGCCCAGGAGTGCAGAGCTACAGTGCATCCTGATGGGGCCTGGGAACAGCCACTGCACTCCAGTCCAGGCACACAATGAACCCTGTCTCTTAAAGAAAAAACTTACAAAAACCATAAAACAATTGTTTGAACAGAAATAAATAAATAGCAACTAGTTTTATGTGTCATTGTTATTAAAATATTCATTTTCATTAGTACACATTCATTTACAGTCTCCATGGTGATTTCACAATCTCCTTAATGCAGAGAAAGGCAGCTATGGCTTGTGTTAAATGAAGTTTCAACCTTGTTTTGTTACCTGGCTTCACACCCTCACAAATCATAGAAGAGCAAATCTCAGGTTTCTTAGCATTGGAGCCAAATAGCTTAAAAGGAAGTGAACTAAATGACTGTTTTAAGATTCTATCTGGATGATGACTTTTATCATATTAACTTAGTTTTGTTTTATTTTTCTGCAAAAAAGAGATGATCAGGGTCCAAGTGCTTCATGTCATGAGATTGTACTACTGGGCAAAAAAGAAAATAAATGTTAAACACGTCTGCAAACTGTTAAGCATGATTCCAATATAAAATATTCTCATTAATTCTTACCATCAAAGTCAGGTCATGCAGCATTTTGTAAGATGATGAAAGACCGTATAGATGCAGATATAATATGAGAAAAGTTTTGAGGAAATATATTTCCTTAACTACTTTTTTTGGGGGAGATGGGGTGTTTGTTTTTAGCATTTCTAGATAAGTTGAAAGATCGCTTATTTTTAACTCAATGTAGTAGTTCCAAGGAACATATGGTTTCCTTGTGGGGCATTGGTTTGTAAACTCATGTTAGACGTAATGAAGTAGACTGAACAGCAGTAATCTATCAAGAACAAAGATACATCTCTGTAAGCCTTAAAGATAATCCCTGCAGAGCACCTCAAAAGAGTTCTTTATTGTTGTTGTTGTCATTATTATTATATTATTATTATTTGAGACAGAGTCTCATTCTGTAACCCAGGCTGGAGTGCAGAGGCACAATCTCAGTTCACTGCAACTTTCGCCTCCTGGGTTCAAGTGATTATCCTGCCTTAGCCTCCTGAGTTGCTGGGATTACAGGCATGCACCACCACACCTGGCTAATTTTTAATATTTTTGGTAGAGATGGGGTGTCACCGTGTTGGCCAGGCTGGTCTAGAACTCCTGACCTCAAGTGATCTGCCCACCTTGGCCTCTCAAGGTGCCGGGATTACAGACATGAGCCACCACGCCTGGGTAAGTGTTCTTATAAGAGTTGTTACTTACAAACGATTTAGAATTAGTGAAAAAGATGCCTTCTAGGGCTGCTAGGAATTGAATTACTTGCACTAGGAAAACATCAAGTAGTACTATCAAAGGTAGTAATCTGCTATCTAAATTGATAGAGAGGGTGGGTTTTTTGGATGGGACACTATGAAACAACAAGATGTTTAGCTATTTTTGGCTATGATTCTAGAAAGAACATGTTAAGAATAAAAATTAAAAAAAAAAAAAAAGACTTGGCACCGTGGCTCATGCCTATAATACCAGCACTTTGGGAGGCCAAGGTGGGGGGATCACTTGAGGTCAGGATTTTGAGACCACAGGCCAACATGGCGAAAACTTGTCTCTACTAAAAATACAAATAATTAGCTGGGCATGGTGGCATGTGCCTAAAATTCCAGCTACTCAGGAGGCTGAGGCAGGAGAATCACTTGAACCTGGGAGGTGGAGGATGCAGTGAGCCAAGATTGTACCGCTGCACTCCAGCCTGGGAGACAGAGTGAGAATCTGTCTCAATAAATAAATAAACAAAATAAATCTAATTCCAACATAAATTTTTTTAAGCATAAACACAAAACTTTTGTGTCTTACCTTTTTTATTTACAAGGTGTTAACATTTTGGACTATTCCTACTGAAATAATATGCTTTAATGTGGTTCCTTTCTGGAAAAACACGACGTTCCAAGATTTACTTGGGACAAAATTGAAACCCTAAACAGGCAAATAATGAGCTTCAAAAGTGAATCAGAAATAAAAATCCCACCAACCCAAAAAAAAAAAAAAAAAAAAAACTCTTTGTAAGATACATTCACAGCTGAATTGTAGTAGACATATTTTTTTAAATGCTACCAATTCTACTAAAATTATTCTAAAAAATTGAGTAGAGATGCCTCCCTAATTCATTCTATGAAGCCAACATCATCCTGATACCAAAATCTAGCAGAAACATGATGCAAAAAAAAATTAAGCTAAGATCTTTGATGTCCACAGTTGCAAAAATTCTCAACAAAACACTAGCAAACTGAATCCAGCAGCACATCCAAAAGCGAATTTACCATGATCAAATAGAATTTATTCCTGATCGTGGGATGCAAGATGATTTCAACATATGCCAAGCAAAAAATAGAATTAGCCACATAAAATTAAAATTAAAAACTCTGCTATCATCTCAATAGATGCAGAAAAAAAATCTTTCAATAAAACCCAGCATCCTTTCATAATAATAAAAAAAATACCCTCAAGAAAGTAGGCATTAAACAAACAAACAAAATCACTAAATAATAGGAGCTCTCCGTGGCAAACGCTTATCCAACATCATCCTGAATGGGCAAAAGCTGGAATCGTTTCCCTTGGGAAACTGAACATGATGATGGCACTCATTTTTACCACTTTTATTCAACATAGTACTAGAAGTCCTAGCCAGAGCCATCAGGCAAGAGAAAAGAATAAAAGGCATCCTAATAGAAAAAGAAGTCATCAAATGATCTCTCTTCACTGATGATTCGATTATATGCCTGACAAAAACCCTAAAGGCTGTGCCAAAAGCTTCCTGGAGCTGGTAACCAATTTCAGTAAAGTTTGAGAATACAAAATCACTGTACAAACAAATCAGTAGCATTTGTATACAATAACGGTCAAGCTGAGAGCCAAACCAAGAACGCAACCACATTTAATGTAGTCAGAGAAACAATATAAAATATTTAGGAATCAGATAACCAAGGAGGAAATGGTCTGTACAAGGGCCGCTACAAAGCATGGCTGAAAGAAATGAGACAAAATGAGCAAGTGAAAAAGCACTCCATGCTCATAGATTAGAAGAATCAATATTTTCTAAATGTTTGTATTGCCCAAAGAAATTTGGGGATTCAGTGCTAGCCTACCAAACTACCAATTTTAATTTTTACAAAATTAGAAAACAACTATTTTAAAACACACATGGAACCAAAAATGAGCCTGACTAATCAAAGCAATCCTAGGGAAAAAGAACAGAGCCAGGTGCATCACAGAAGCCAATTTAAAGCTTGACTGTGAAGCTGCAGTGACCAAAACATCACGTTACTGGTACAGAAAAAGACATATAAACCAATGGAACAGAATAGAGAACCCAGAAATGAATTCTCACACCTACAAATAACTGGATTTCTACCTGTCACCATAAACAAAAATGAACTCAAGATGGATTAAACACTTAAATATAAGACCACTGACTACAAGCTCTGGAAGAAAACCTAGGAAATAATTTTCTGAATATTGGGCTTGCCAATGAGTTTATGGCTATGTCCTAAAAAGCAATTGCGAGAACAACAAAAGTTGACAAGTGTGGCCTAATTAAACAAAAGAGCTTTTGCACAGCAAGAGAGACTGTCAAGAGATTTAACAGACAACCTACACAGTGGAAGAAAATATTCACGAACTATGCGTACAACAAAGGCATATCATCCAGAATCCACAAGGGACTTAAACAAATCAACAAGCAAAAAAATAAATAACTGCATTAAAAAATGGGCAAAGGACACAGACAGGTACATTTTATTTAAAGACATATAAGTGACTAGCAAACATATTAACAAACACCTATCATGGCTAATCAGAAAAACGCAAATGAAAACCTCCATGAGATACCATCTCATGGAAGTCCTCATGGCTTACAGAAATACAAACTACCATCAGAAATTACTACAAACACGTCTATAACCACTAAATCTAGAAGAAATGGATAAATTTTTGGACACTTACACCCTCCCAAGACTCCAGGAAGAAGTTGAATCCCTGAATAGACCAATAATAAGGTCAGAAGTTGAGACAGGAATTAATACCCTCCCAACCAAAAAAAGTCCAGGACCAGAATTCACCACTGAATTCTATTCCTTTCGAAACTATTCCAAACAATACAAAAAGAGGGAATACCCCCTAACTCATTTTATGAGACCAACATCATTCTGATGCCAACACCTGGCAGAGACACAACTAAAAAAGAAAATTTTAGGCCAATATCCATGATGAACATCAATGCAAAAATCTTCAATAAAATACTGGCAAACCAAATGCAACAGCACATCAGAAAGCTTATCCATCACGATCAAGTAGGCTTCATCCTGGGGATTCAAGGTTGGTTCAAGCTATGCAAATCTATAAATGTAATTCGTCACATAAACAGAACCAAAGCCAAAAACCACATGATTATCTCAATAGGTGCAGAGAAGGCCTTTGACAAAATTCAACAGCCCTTTATGGGAAAAACTCTCAATAAACAAGGTATCAATGAAATGTGTCTGAAAATAATAAAAGCTATTTATGACAAACCCACAGCCAATATCATACTGAATGGGCAAAAACTGAAAGTATTCCCTTTGAAAACTGGCACAAGACAAGGGTGTCCTCTCTCACCACTCCTTTTCAACATACTATTGGAAGTTCTGGCCAGAATAATCAGGCAAGAAAAAGAAATAAAGGGTATTCAATTAGGAAAAGAGGAAGTCAAATTGTCTCTACTTGCAGATGACATGATTGTATACTTAGAAGACCCCATCATCTCAGCCCTAAATTTTCTTAAGATGATAAGCAACTTCAGCAAAGTCTCAGGATACAAAATCAATGTGCAAAAATCACAAGCATTCCTATACACCAATAACAGACAGAGAGCCAAATCATGAGCAAACTCCCATTCACAGTTTCTACAAGGAGAATAAAATACCTAAGAAATCAACTAACAAGGGACGTGAAGGACCTCTTTAAGGAGAACTACAAACCACTTCTCAAGAAAATAAGAGAGGACACAAAGAGATGTAAAAACATTCCATGCTCATGGTTACGAAGGATCAATATCATGAAAATGGCTGCACTGCCCAAAGTAATTTATAGATTCAATGCTATCCCAATCAAGCTACCATTGACCTTCTTCACAGAACTGTAAAAAGCAACCTTAAACTTCATATGGAACCAAAAGAGAGCACGCGTAGTCAAGAGACTCCTAAGCAAAAGATAAATTAACAATAAATAAATCAAAAAACAAAACAATTACAAAAAACACAAAGCTGGAGGTATCACGCTACCTGACTTCAAACTATACTACAAGGCTACAGTAATCAAAACAGCATGGTACTGGTACCAAAACAGAGATATAGACCAACGAAACAGAACAGAGTCCTCTGAAGTAGTATTACATATCTACAATCATGTGATCTTTGACAAACCTGACAAAAACAAGCAATGGGGAAAGGATTCCCTATTTAATAAATGGTGCTGGGAAAATTGGCTAGCAATATGCAGAAAGCTGAACCTGGACCACTTCTTTACACTTAATACAAAAATTAACTCCAAATGGATTAAAGATTTAAACAAAGACCTAACACCATAAAAACCCTAGAGGAAAACCTTGGCAATACCATTCAGGACAAAGGCATGTGCATAAACTTCATGACTAAAACACCAAAAGCAATGGCAACAAAAGCCAAAATAGACAAATGTGATCTAATTAAACTTAAGAGCTTCTGCACAGCATAAGAAACTATCATTAGAGTGAACTGGCAACCAACAGAATGGGAAAAAATGTTTGCAATCTACCCATCTGACAAAGGGCTGATATCCAGAATTTACAAATAACTAAAACAAATTTACAAGGAAAAAACAACCCCATCAAAAAGTGGGGGAACATTATAAACAGACACTTTTCAAAAGAAGACACTTATGTGGACCACAAACATGAAAGAATGCTCATTATCTCTGGTCATTAGAGAAATGCAGATCAAAACCACATTGAGATACCATCTCATGCCAGTTAGAATGGTGATCACTAAAAAATCAGGAGACAACAGATGCTGGAGAGGATGTGGAGAAATAGGAACACTTTTACACTGTTGGTGGAAGTGTAAATTAGTTCAATCATTGTGGAAGACAATGTGGCAATTCCTCAAGGATCTAAAAATAGAAATACCATTTGATCCAGCAATCCCGTTACTGGGTATATACCCAAAGGATTATAAATTTTTCTATTGTAAAGACACATGCACACATATGTTCATTGAGGCACTGTTTATGATAGCAAAGATTTGGAACCAACCCAAATGCCCATCAAGGATAGACTGGCTAAAGAAAATTTGGCACATATACACCATGGAATACTATGCAGCCATACAAAAGGATGAGGTCATGTTCTTTGCAGGGACATGATGAAGCTGGAAATCAACATTCTCACCAAACTGACACAAGAACAGAAAACCAAACACCACATGTTCTCACTCATAAGTGGTTGTTGAAAAATCAGAACACATGGGCACAGGGAGGGGAACATCACACACCTGGACCTGTTAGGGAGTGGGAGAGCTAGGGGAGGGATAGCAGGGGGTGGGGGAATTGGGGAAGGATGACATTAGGAGAAATACCTAATGTAGATGACAGGGGTGGATGCAGCAAACGACCATAACACTTACACACTCTGGGTGGCCATGTAAATTAGTTCAGCTACCATGGAGGGCAGTTTGGAAATTCAGAACTACCACTGGATGCACCAATTTCATTACTATACTAGGTATATACCTAAAGGAAGATGCATTTTTGTACCAAAAAGATGCACGCACCTGTATGTTTGTTGCAGCACTGTTTACAATAGCAAAGACATGGAGTCACCCCAGGTGCACATCCAAGGTAGACTGGAAAATTGCATACACTGTAAAATACCATGCAGCTATCAGAACAAAATTATGTCCTTTGTAGCAAGATGGATACAGCTGAAATCTCTTATCCTGAGCTAACTAATGCAGCAACAGAAAACCAAATATCTCATGTTCTCACTTATATGTGGGAGTTATACACTGGGCACACATTGTCATAAAGATGGGAATAGTAGACACTGGGAAATAAAAATGGGGGAGACAGAGTGGGCCAGGATTGGAAAACTACTTATTTGGTCCTATGTTCAGTACCTGGGTGATGGGTGCAACTGGACTGCAAACCTCACCATCCCTCAGTACACCTTTGGAAGAAACCTACACAGGTACCACTTTCACTTAAAACAAAAATCTGGTACAAGTTTTGAAAAAAAACAAAAACAAAAAATTATAGTTACTATAAGTGGGAAATAAAAAATGTACTTTCTTTGGGAGGCCGAGGGGGGTGGATCACGAGGTCTATAGATCGAGACCATCCTGGTCAACAAGGTGAAACCCCGTCTCTACTAAAAATACAAAAAATTAGCTGGGCATGGTGGCGTGTGCCTGTAATCCCAGCTACTCGGGAGGCTGAGGCAGGAGAATTGCCTGAACCCAGGAGGCGGAGGTTGCGGTGAGCCGAGATTGCGCCATTGCACTCCAGCCTGGGTAACAAGAGCGAAACTCCGTCTCAAAAAAAAAAAGTGTACTTTAAGGAAAAATTTATTGAACTGAAAAAAATGGATTAAACGTCTATAAAGAGTAGAATTTTTCTAAGAATTTCAAAATAATGAGTTCATTGCAAAATATATTTAGGTGTTTAACTTTTGTACTAATAAAATACCACCTTTCTGAAATTATGTGTATGCAATTGACCAATATTAATTGTATTTTTATCAGATTAGCCTAAACAGCATTACAAAATACATTTTCTATTATCTGAATTTAAAATAAGTAGAAATTTTGTTTTATTTATGTCATTTTTAAAAGTTTAAGCAGCCTTCAAGTTATGTCTAGTTGCTAAAAATACTAAAGACTACATGTTGTGGTGTATTATTCTCATGATGTCTCTTGTTTAATTTAAACATTATCAATTGTTTTACTTATCTTAGACACAGTTGGACTGTAAGGAATAAATAATTAGAGAAACAAATAAAGGCTGCTGCCAAAATTTATTAATTAAATTTAGGTTTATTTTAGAAATAAAGTGTAAAAAGCTAATGAAATTCCTTTTTATTGTTGGGTTAGTAGATACTATGTTAAGGATTTTTTCTTACACACATCTAATGAATGCTGTGAAAACATAAACACTCATGATGACAAGTCTACTCATGCACCATTTATTCATTATGGTCCATAGCTTAAAAATTCCCAAGTCTATGCATCTTTTTATCTGACTCTTCACTTTCTTCACTTTAGCCCTCCATATGGAACTGTGAGCCTCACACTGAACCTGTTCTCAGAAAACAAAGGCATCATCAACTGATCTAGCTTTTGGTAGAGATTAAAGGCCAACAGACCCCAGACTCATTTAGAAACACTTAGTTAAGCAATAACTGTTCATAAGCAGTCACTTGAGAGGTGACATTTTAAATCTCCATTTACTATCTCACTGGTTTACTTTTGCCCTGAGGAAGTTCCAAATTTTTTACCATAGAATAAAAACACCCCCATCAGTGTGATTCTTGTCAAGTTACTCAGTCTTGTCTCTCACCACTTACCACACTCTGTCCTTTGCTTCAGCACCAAACTGGACAGAGTGGAATGCCAAGGGGCTCTTCCTCACTTCAGGCTCTTTGCCTTCTTCACCTCTTCCCTCTATCTGGCAAGCTTTCCCTTGTCCTTCGGGTATCAACCTACATATCTCCCCCACCAGAAAGCCTATGAGGTTGATATGAAACTGGGATAGATGTTCCTTCTGTGTGTTCCAGTAGTGCCCTGCTGTATACTTGTCATGCTATCTATAACTCTATATGGACATTGCCTGCCTGTCTGTTTTTTCAGGTTATGGCATACGACTGTTGAGAGGTGGACCACACCATCTTCATCTTGTAATTCCAGTGATGGTTCTAGTACCTTAGCACATGGTTGTTGAATACATGAATGAAGAATGAAAACCCAGAAACTCTGATATTTAACCACGATTATAATTAATTTCATTCATAAATGTGGGCAAATTCTATTTGACAGTAATTTTGTATTGAAATTGTACATATGTATTTCTCATTCTTACTAACTCTTTTGCAGGGCTGTTGGGCACCACAGGGTCATGGGGTGTCCCTTTTGCTGTGCTGAGGTGCAGGATCTGAGAAATAAAGAGACAGGACACTGAAGAACTAGTGAAGAGCATCTGGACTCAGGGGGCCACACCACCTGTGAGCAGATTGGTGGGGGGGCCCCAAATGCCCAGAAGCATCTGTATTTATTAGGTACAAGCAGGGGGCAGGGTCGTGAGTAAGGTCATCATCTACAGGCTTAGTAATAGGGTATACATGATCACAAGAGTCACAAGTGAGGGGGCCACCCCATTATGTCACCTGGGCAGAGGGGTGGGCTATGCACAGTAGGGGGCCATGCCATGGGCAGTAGTAGAGGGTTGTGTACAAAACAGAGGTCCACCCCCATTAGGTCACCCAGCCAAGGAGGTGGGCCATATGCAACAGGTGTCATGTGCAACACTTCTTATTTGGGGGCTGGAAACTCCGAAGGATTTCTAATAGAAGGATATTGTAAGCCAATGCAGTGGGAGCTGACAGACTTGTGCTCTTCTCTTAATATATTTATGGGAGGATGATTTGAGCTAGCACAGAAGCTAGGAAAGACTGACAGGGTGTACAGCCACGGTGACTGGTCACGCCAGAGGGGTTCTTCTCCCTCGGTTATTTCCAGGATCTATTTTCCTGAGGCCTACTTTCCACAGGAACTGGATACAAGGTACTACAACTCCTTTATCAGGAGGAGAGGCTCTTGCTCCAAGCCTGCCATACAGCAAATGCTCTTTCAGGCAGGGACGCCACCACCTGGGTCTTTGGTTCTTGTCCTGGTCTGGCTGTTTTCCCTGTACTGCTTCTGTTCTGTGACTGCTCTAGGCATTCTTCCTACTACAAACTACTATATGGTTATATAGAAGGATTCTATAAATCAGCACTAAATGTGTTAGTGCAGCTCCAACTATAATACCTATATGATTATATAGAAAGATTATATGGAACTAAGTATGTTAGATATAAGCATTAAGTATGATTATATAAGCTAGATATATGTAAGCAGTAAGTTATACTTCAGGCACGAATTCTATAAACTAATGTATGATTGTATACAGATGATGATACAAAGGAAATAGCTGAGTAACAACACTATAAACTAAGATATTCTTCAGGTACTAATTGTGTCTGGGGTCTGGACAGTTCTCCTTCCTCGGTGCCCATGGCGGGGGGTTACCCACACTGATAATGTTCTCGACTTTTATTTTTAAAACTTACATTTAATTAAAGAAAATGTTTTAGGCTGGGCACCATGGCTCACGCTTGTAATCCCAGCACTTTGGGAGGCCAACGTGGGTGGATCAAGAGGTCAGGAGTTCGAGACCAGCCTGACCAGCATGGTGAAACCCCATCTCAACTAAAAATACAAAAATTAGCTGAGCACAGTGGTGGATGCCTGTAATCCCAGCTACTAGGGAGGCTGAGGCAGGAGAATCGCTTGAACCCGGGAGGCAGAGGCTGCAGTGGGCCAAGACCATGCCATTGCACTCCAGCCTGGGCAACAGAGCAAGACTCTGTCTCATTAAAAAAAAAAGAAGAAGAAGAAAATGTTTTAGTTAAGGAACATAATTCTTTCTTTTTCTTCCCAACTGTTGCTGTGTTGGACATTTACTCCCATCTAGTTTCTTCTCTGGAATGCACTGATGAGCCACATCTAAATGAAGAGAATGTCTAAATTATAAACTCTTAAGAAAAAAAATCTTATGACTTAAAAGATCATAAAGTTTCATTACTGAGCTGTTTACATGATGTTTTAATTGTTTCTAATAGGACACCTAACATCATCATTAATACTTTAATGGAGGTCATTGATGGCTTATTTGCATTTTACAGTTTTTATTACTATAGTTAGTAATGGACTTAAGGAGTGCCTGCCAGGTTTTTCCATCATAATTTTACTATTTTCTTTTGTAGTTCAACAGTGTTTTGTATGGACATACTTTGAGGCTCTGTAGATATCTGATTACTCCGCAGAATTTCACCCATTAGATTTCACATTTTATTGATGATTTGTACTTGAACAATTATTACTATGGTGGTTTCCAAATGATTATTTTCTTTTTCTTTTCTTTTCCTTTTTTTTTTTGAGATGGAGTCTCTCACTGTTGCCCAGGCTGTAGGGCAGTGGTGTGATCGTGGCTCCCTGCAATCTGCCTCCTGGGTTCAAGCAATTCTCCTGCCTCAGCCTCCTAAGTATCTGGGGCTACAGTTGTGCACCACCATGCCCAGCTCCATTTTTGGATTTTTAGTAGAGACGGGGTTTCACCATGTTGGCCAGAATGGTCTCTATCTCCTAACCTCGTGATCCACCAGCCTCAGCCTCTCAAAGTGCTGGGATTACAGGCATGAGCCACTGCACCCAGACCCAAATGATTATTTTCTTGTTCTTTTATTCTATGTGGATAAATAAAACCAATAAATAGGGTGGAAAGGAAATTTTATGATTTTGGTGCTCAACTGCCCCCAGATTTGGCCATAGCAGTAATTTGAAGCTGACTTCATGTCTTTTTTATCTATCTTCATTATTCTTATAGCACTTTTTACTTTCTGGCTCCACAAGATGTTCCATCTTATTTTTTTTATCTCATATTTTTTCCTGCCCCAGCCCTGGAATGAGTGATTTTTCTTAGAAGCAGAGTGGAGGCACCAAGGAAGCGCAGGACAAGCGCTGCCCAGCACGTGCTCACCAGTCCTCAGCAGAAAGAACCTGCCGCATTCAGTGAGGTGCCAAGAAAGTAGCAAAAGGCCTTCAGTTCTGGCAGTCTGGGGACAGTCCTCATGTTCCTAAATCACTTTTGAATGCTCTGGACCAGTCTTCCAGCAGCCTCTGTGCTCTGTCTCTAGATGTGGGCTCTGTGGGAAGGGCCCTGGGAGACCCAGGAGAACAGGGTGCCTCATCTGCCAAATGTCCCTCCCTTCCTCCCACTCTGAGACTCAGGAATAGGCTTGATTGTGTGTCCAGGTAGTGCCAGGCCACCTCATTGTCTCCTTTGAGATGGTCTCAGAGGGTCTTGAGAGGCAAGTGTGAAGCCAGGCATCTGGAGCCTGAGGCCTACTGTCCCTCCCTGTGTCCTGGAAGAGGGTCCTTGTCCAGAGAAGTCCCCCAGGACCTGACCTGTGGGTGCATATGCAGAGAGAGAGGGTCCGTGGCCTGAGGGGATGTTGGAAGGGGACTTGGAGCACCACTGCTCAGGGGCCTGGTCATCAGGGCCTGGTCAGTTGGGACCTGATCAGCAGGGACCTGGTTAGTGGTGGCCTCTTCAGTGAAGGCCTTGTCAGTGGGGACCTGGAGGCCTACTCACTAGGGGCCTGGTCGGCAGGACCTAGTCAGTGGTGGCCTTGCTAGTGGGACCTGGCCAGTTGGAACCTAGACAATGAAAACCTGGTTGATTGGGGCCTGAATAGTTTGAGACCTAAATTGTGGTCTCATCATTGAGGGCCTTGTCAGCATAGGCCTGGTCAGTGGGGACTGGTCAGGGGGAATTGGTCAGGGGTCTGGTCCATGGGATCTATAAAGTGGGGGCCTTGTTAGGGAGGCATGGTCAGTGGGGGCCCAGTCACAGAAGGGAACTGACCTGTGGAGAATTGTTCAGTTGGGGGTCAGGTCAACATGAACCTGGTAAATTGTGGTGTTGTTAGCAGGGACCTGGGCTGGCCTGGTCAGTGGGGCCTTGTCAGTGAAGCCTATTGAGTGGAGGCCTGGTCAGGGAGACATGGTCACTGAAGACATGGTCAGTGAGGACCTGGTCAGTGGAGGTGTGGTCATTAGGGTCCTGGTTGGTGCAGGTGTAGTCGTTAGGGGCCTGGTCAGTGAAGACCTGGTCAGGGGTATCTGGTCAGCAAAGACCTGGTCAGGGGATCTGGTCAGCAAAGACCTGATCAGTGGGGTCCTGGTCAGTAGGAACCTCACCAGCAGTGGCCTGGTTTATGGGACCTGGTCAGCTGGCCGCTGTGTAACCTCAGGGAGGGGGTTTGTCCTTGGAGCCTCCTTGCTTCTATCTGTAAGGAAAGTGAGTCCTGGCACCCTGGAAGGCTGCTGGGAAGAGAAGATAAAGAGATGTGTTGACTCTAACCCTGCCAGGCAGACCTAGCACTCACACACTACCTGGATTCCATGGAGAGAGGGCGCCCGCTCTCTGTGCTCAGCGTTGTGTCCTTCCTCTGTCTGCATCTGAAGAACCAGCCTGGGTGGGGAGGGCAGAGTTTGGGAAGCACCAATGGATGTTTTAATCCTGGCCACAGGCTCTGCAGGTGACAATGATAAGGACCTGGGTGCACTTGTGAGTGGAGCAGCAAAGCCTGGCCAGAGAAGTGACATACACACACACACGCATGCACACACACACACGCACAAACCCAAACACAGTGTATGGACACATATGTCAATTCAGGGGGTAGAGGACGCTCACTCTGGGCCTTGCTGACCCAAGCCCGTTTCTGTTGTGATGGATGCTGTTACCCCAGGATGTCACCATCGCTGAGCACCCACCACCTCTGTGTCGTGGAGCAGTTAGAGACACACAGCAGTGTCTGTGAGTGGCTATGCATGCAGGACGCTTTTCTACATGAGAGGCACATCT
Source organism: Callithrix jacchus (assembly GCF_049354715.1). Classification (NCBI taxonomy): domain Eukaryota; kingdom Metazoa; phylum Chordata; class Mammalia; order Primates; family Cebidae; genus Callithrix; species Callithrix jacchus. Next base: position 20,228,065 of record NC_133510.1, read on the forward strand.
TAGCACAGCCGACTGATCAGTCAGGTGAGAGTCTGTGAGAGAGGTGACACTCTCTTCCCTTCCTCCTGGCTTGAGGACCGTCACTACCAGGTGGGCAGTGCTGGCTTCTGAGCAGCTGCTGAGGGTAATTACTGAGCACTCACTTGGTGCCTGTTCTGTGCTGACAGTCATCTCTCATTCATACTCACAGCAATTTCTCCCACTTCTCCTCTGGACACCCGGGGATGATCCAGTACAGCCCCATCAAGGCCCTGACACCAGGAGCACTTCAGCTCCATGATAACCAAGACACAGCTCCAGAGACAACCCCACTCCATAGTCCCTGCTTCTGACCCCCCTTGGTGTGTAGTGACCAACGCAATATGGAAGAAGCCAGAACAGCATGCAGTCAGATGCTCTGCAGCCCCAGATGGCTCCTGGGCCTTGGGAAGTCATTCTCCATGAAACAGCTAGTCCCTTTGAGGTCACCGGAGGGAAAAATGAATGTGGCATCCTGGCAATCCTGGCAGACTGCACATGTCATACATCTTCTCACCCAACCTGTGAGACAGAAGCCTTCTTTTAGGCACAAGTCCCAAACCTAAAGGGTCCTGGCCTGGTCATGCTCATCCTGAGCTCTGGGAGAGGAGGGGCACCAAGGGTCCCCAACAGCAGCCAGGATTACAACACAGGGGACCAAGCACTCTGCGGCCTTGGCTCACTTGGAGCAGGGTGTAAATACCCGAGTGCATGCCAGGCAAGGCCAAGCTGGCTCAAAGAACAACCCGCCACCTCTGCAAGGGTGTGCCTGGAGCAGGTGGACCAGCCACCAACCTCATCCACTCAAGGAAGCAGGAGTGGCCAGGTTCCCACACCCTCAGTGGCTGCCACCTGATGACTGATGGAGCAGAGGCCTGAGGCAAAGCAGATGGCACTGGGGCCCTACCTTCAGGGTGGGAGAGCTGATTTACCCTGATGGGCAGCAAGTGAGGGTGGTAGTTGGTCCAGCTACTCCTGGCACACCCTTTCAGAGGTGGCTGGTTGTTCTTTGAGCCAGCTTGGCCTTGCCTGGCATGCACAGACCCCAGTGCAACAGACTGTGCTGCAAAAGGAACCACACAGAGGAAATGAGCAGCAGGCTCAGCAAGGTGTGCGCTGCATCAGGGCTGCTACAGGCCATTGTGAGGATGACTTCATGTCCAAGTGCAGAAAGGGCCCAATCTGGTAGCTGAACCACATGGCCAGCTTTTGGGTGTGGCCACAGTGCCATGTCTTCATCACTTCCCAATGTGCCCCAGCAGCACTGCAGAGACAACCTGAAAACAGGGAAAGAGGAAGGCTGAGAAGGCTGAGAAGATTGAGATGGTGAGTGCCAGCTTCTTTCTGACCCTGAGCCCACCTCCAGCTGGTACCTTCAAATGCTCAGAGTGGAAGAGGAGGATTAACAGCTTTGAGTGCTTTAGCAAGAAGATGGACAACAGGGTGCACAGCTCAACCTCACAGCCAATGAGATGACATGCAAGCAGATGAGGATGGAAAGAGCATTAGAAGGCAGCCAGTTCTTCTTCAGCCTCAGCCAGGCCTTGGAGCTGGACCAGATCATCCACTTCCCTGGAAATGCCTGCAACACCTTCAGTGAGCTCTTCGCTGATCATCCCAGGCAAACCTGGGCCCAGTCATGGACCTGTTAGTGCTGTCTCAGGGACACCAGACCAACTTCCTTGACATCATCCATGTACACAGAGAAGTTCTTATGAAAGTCAGGGAGAGCGGGCAACATGTGGCAAAAAAAAAAAAAAAGACAGAGGTCTGGAGGCTGATGAAGTTCAGAATTACAGAAACATGATCACATGATTTCTTTAGCTGAAATTCACCACATCCATCCAATTCGAGTGAGAGACTTGAAATCCAAGGTGCAGCAGTTCTTACAACACTACACTGTTTTTCCAAAAAGTGACCCAGGAGTTGATAGCATTGAATATTCGAGCATGGACTTTTTCCAGTTAAAGAATTCTACAAATAGTAGAAATCTGACAGAAACATGGACAGTGAAGGCAAGGCTGAGGCGGTCTCAGAAATAAGAAACTTACTGGAAATGGGAGCAAGGTTACTTTTGTTTCGCCTTAGCAAAGAACTTGGATGTATCAGGCCCTGTCCTAGGGATCTGTGCAATATTGAAAGTGAGAGTGGTAATTTAGGAGATCTGGTGGAATACATTTCTAAGCAAGCAAGCATTCAAGATGTGACCTGTCTACTTCTAACCACCTGTGCTTATATGCATGAGCAAAAAAATGAACTAAAGTTGGAACATATTTAAAGAGGAAATAGAGCTTAAGAGTTTAGAAAAATTGCAGCCTGGCCATGTAGTATGAAATAAAAGCCCATCTTCAGAGAAAAAAATTTAAGAATGCTTCAGAAATTTGCATAAATAAAAAGGAGCCAAGTGCTAATAGCCAAGAAATGGGTAAAAGGACTTGAAGGCATTGCAGAGGCCTTTGCAGCAGCCCCTCCCATAACAGGCCCTGAGGCCTAGGAGGGAAGAATGGTTTCATGGGTAAGGCCCAGAATCCTTGTCCTGTGCAGCCTCAGGACACTGCTCCCTGCATCCCTTCAGCTCCAGCACCAGCCATGTCTCAAAGAGGCCCAGAGAAAGCTTGGGTCGCTGCTTCAGAGGGTGCAGCCCATAAGGCTTGTTGGCTTGCATGTAATGTAAAGCCTGAAGGCCAAGAGAGTACAAAATTTGAGCCTTGGAGGCCTTCAGTTAGGTTTCCAAGGATGCACAGAAAAGCCTGGGTGTCAAACCGAACCCTGGTGCAGTGGTGGAGCCTGCATAGAAAACCTTTACTAAGACAGTGTGAAATAAAAATGTGGAGTTGGAGCCAGCCCACATAGTCCCCACTGTGACATTGCCTAGTGGAGCTGTGAGTAAATAACCATGATCCATCAGACACTGGAATGGTGGAGCCAGCTTGCACCCTCAGGGTAGAAAAGCTACGGGCACTCAGTGGCAGGCCAGCCCATGAGACCAGCTATGGGGGCTTAACTCTGCAAAGCCACAGGTTGAGTTGCCCAGGGCCTCAGGAGCCCACCCTCCACACCAGTGTGCCCTGGATGTGGGTCATGAAGCCGAAGAAGATCATTTTGAAGCTGTGAGATTTAGTAACTGCCCCATTGGGTTTTGGACTCACATGGGGCCTGTAGTGTCATTCGTGTTTTCATTGGCAAAATTGTTTTTGGAATTAGAATAGTTACCCAGTGACTATACCCTCGTTACACCTCAGAAGCAGTTAACTTGCTTTTTATTTCACAGGCTCATTGGCAGAAGGGACTGTAGCCTCATCTCAGATGAGACTTTGGACTTGGGTCATTTGGGTTAATGCTGGAATGACTTAGGAATTTCAGAGACTGTTGAGAAACCATAATTGTATTTTGCAATGTGAGAAAGACATGAGACTTGGGGGATCAAGGGCTGAATAATATAATTGGACTCAATGTTCTTACTGAAACTCATGTCCAGTTGTAATCCCTTACGTTGAAAGTAGAGCCCGGGAGAAGATAATTGAATCTTGGCAGTTGATCCTTCACAATGGTCATCATTTCCTTGATGATGACCTTGTAATAGTAAGTGAATTCCCATGAGATGTGGTTGTTCAGAAAAATGTGTGGCATGCCTTCCCTCTCTCTGTCTTGCCCCTGCTCCTGCCATGTGAGACACCTCACTTCTTTGTTTCCTGCTATGACTAGAAGCTTCCTGAGCCCTCTCAGAAGCAGAAGCCATTATGCTTTCCTATGCAGCCTGCAGAACCATGAGCCAATTAAACCTCTTTTCCTTATGATAACACACAAAAAAACTGGTACTGAGGAGTGGAGCTCTGAAAAGTCTTCAAGGCCTTTCCCCATTGTCTTGGCTATTAGCACTTGACTCCTTTTTATAGAAATGTCTGAAACCTTTTTGAATTTTCCCCACGAAAATGGACTTCCACTTTTAATCACGTTGCAAGTCTTCTGTAAAGATACCTGCAAATGCAGAAGCAAGTTTGGAACCAGGTAATGAGCAGGGTTGGAAGAGTTGGGAAATCTTACAAGAAGACAGAAAGATAAGGGAGAGTTTGCATCATCTTAGAGACTGGTTAAATGGTTGTGATCAAATGGCCAACAGAAATATGAACAGTGAAGGTGAGGCTGAGGAGGTCTCATATGGAGATGAGGAGCTTACCGGGAACGGGAACAAAGGTACTTTTGTTTTGTCTTAGAAAGACTGTAGCTGCCTCGTGGTCTGCCCTGGAGATTCTGTGAAACTCGGAACTTGAGTATGATGATTTAGGCTGTATCTGGTAGAATGAACTTCTAAGCAGCAAAGCTCAAGACACGGCCGGGCTGCCTCTAACAGACTGTATCATATGTGTGAGCAAAGAAATATCTTAAAGTTGGAACTCTTAGAGCTTAAAGTTTGCAACATTTGTAGCATGGCTAAGTGGTAGAAAAGAAAAGCTGTTTTTTTCGGGGGAAATTCAAGAAGCCTTCATTTGCATAAAAAGGTGCCAAGTGCTAATAGCCAAGGCAATGGAGAAAAAGGCCTTGAAGGAATTTTAGAGATGTTTGCATCAGCTGCTTCTATCATAGGCCCTGGGGCCCAGGAGAGAATAGTTTTCTGGGCCAGACACATGGCCCCACTGCTTGGTACAGCCACAGGACACTGCTTCTTGCATCCTTGCAACTCCAGCTATGGCCCAAAGATGCCCAGGTACAGCTTGGGTCATTGCTGCAGAGGGCACAAGCTATAAGCCCAGGAGGCTCCCACATGGTGTTAAACCAGCAGGTGCACAGAGTACAGGAGTAGAGACTTGGGGGCCTCTTTCAGGATTTCAGAGGATGTACAGAAAAGCCTGAGTGTCTAGGCAGAAGCCTGCTGCAGAGGGGAATCCCTCATGGAAAATTGCTACTAGGGCATTGCAGAAGGAAAAAGAGAAGTTGAAAACCCCACACAAAGGGCCATCATCCTCCAGAATCCAGAATCATAAACCCACCAGAAGCTTGTACCCTTAATGTGGAAAGAACCACAGGCTCTCAATACCAGCCAAGCCTGTATTTAGTGGATGCTAAACCCTGCAAAGCCACAAGTGTGGAGCTGCCCAAGGGCTTAGGAGCTCCTCTTTCACACCAGTGTGCCTGGATGTGGATTATGGAGTCAGCGAAGATGATTTGATTCTTTAAATTTTCGTGACTTCCCTGTTGCACTTTGGATTGTGCCTGTAGTCTTTTTTGTTTCTGTTTTGCAAAGTTCTTCCTCTTTAAATGAAAATGTTTACCCAATGCCTATACCCCCACTGTGTCTTAGACATAGCTAACTCGCTGTTTGCTTCATGGGCTTATAGGCAGAAAGGACTCTAGCCTCATCTCAGATGAGACTTTGGATTCTGAACCTTTGTGTTAAAGCTGAAATGAGGACTGTTAGGAAACTATGATTGTATTTTTCAATGTGAGGGTGACATGAGACTTGGGGGGTCAGGGGCAGAATGATATTGTCAGACTGTGTGTTCCAAACAAAACTCATGGCGAATGGTAACCTATCACGTTGGAGGTGGTGACTGGTGGGAGATCATTGAATCATGAGTGTGGAATCCTCATGAATGGTTTAGCACCATCCCTTTGATGATGTCCTCATGATAGTGAGTAAATTCTCATTAGAGGTGGTTGTTTGAAAGTGTGTGGCACATTTTCCCTCTCTCTGTCTTGCGCCTACTCCTGCCATGTGACACATCTTGCTTTTGCTTTGTCTTCTGCTATGACTGGAAGCTTCTTGAGTCCTCCCAGAAATAGAAGCCGCTATGCTTTCCTATGCAAGCTGTAGAACCATGAGCCAATTAAACCCCTTTTCCTTATGATAATACAGAAAATTGGTACTAAGGAATGGAGCTCTGAAAAGTCTTCAAGGCCTTTTCCTCACTGTCTTGGCTATTAGCACTTGGCTCCTTTTTATGCGAATGTCTGAAACCCTTCTGAATTTTCCCCATGAAAATGAGATTTTCCTTTTAACCACATTGCCAGCCTTCCATAAAGATACCTACAAATGCAGAAGCAACTTGGGAACTGGATTATGAGCCGAGATTAGAAGAGTTTGGAAGTCTTAGAAGAAGATAGAAAGATAAGGGGGAATTTGGACCATCATAACACATGCCCTGCCTAGTGTGTATAATATTCTAAATCCTTTGTTGCCATTTCAACAGTGTTCTTAGCATCTTTACCAGGAGTAGTTTCTATGTCAAGAAACTCAAGAAACCATCTTTGCTCATCTATAAGAAGCAACTCATCTGTTCAAGTTTGATTCTGAGATTGCAGCAATTCCATCCCTTCTTCAGGCTCTGCCTCTACTTCTAGTTCTCTTGTTCTTTTCACTGCATCTGCAGTTACTTTCTCCACTAAAGACTTGAACCCTTGGAGTTATCCATGAGGGTGAGAATCAACGTCTTCCAAACTCCTGTTGATGTGGGTATTTTGACCACCTCAAAATAGAAGGGTGACCCTTTTCCAGAAGATTTTCAATTTACTTTGTCCAGATCCATCAGAGAAATCACTATAGTAGCTATAACCTTAAATGTATTTCCTTTTCTCTCTCTCTCTCTCTCTCTCTCTCTCTCTCTCTCTCTCTCTCTCTCTCTCTCCCCTCTCTCTCTCTCTTGAGGCAGAGTTCACTCTTCTTGTCACCCAGACTCGTGTGCAATGGTTTGATCTCAGTTCACTGCAACCACCTCCCAGATTCAAGTGATTCTTCTGATTCTCCTGTCTCAGCCTCCCGAGTAGCTGGGACTACAGGTGTGTGCCACTACACCTGGCTAAGTTGTTACTTTTAGTTGAGATGGGGTTTCACCATGTTGGCCAGGCTGGTCTCGAACTCCTGACCTCAGATGATCCACCCACCTCGGCCTCCCAAAGTGCTGGGATTACAGGCATCAGCCGCCACGCCTGGCCGAGGAATGTTTTTTGTCTGAGCAGTAGGTCTCTAGAGTGGGCTTAAAATATTCAGCAAGCCACATTGTAAACAGACGTGCTGTCATCCAGCTTGCTGACCTATTTATAGAGTGCAGGCAGAATAGATTTAGCATAATTCTTAAGGGCCCTAAGAATTTGGGGATGGGAAATAACCATTGGCTTCAACTCAAAGTCACCAGCCACATTAATTAACAAGAGAGTGGCCTGTCATTTGAAGCCTTGAAACCGGGCACTGACTTTTCCTTTGTACCCATGAAAGTCCTAGATGGTATCTTTCAATATAAAGCTGTTTAGTGTACAGTGAAAATCTGTTTAGTGTATACACCTTCACACTGATCCTGGCTAGATCTTCTGAACAACTTGCTGCAGCTTCTCCATCCACACTTGCTGCTTCACTTTATACTTTTTTGTTATAGAGATGACTGCTATTTTTTTTTAGACAGAGTCTTGCTCCATCACCAGGTGCCAGGCAGGAGTGCAGTGGCACGACCTCGGCTCACTGCAACCTCTGCCTCCTGGGTTCAAGGAATTCTCCTGCCTCAGCCTCCCGAGTAGCTGGGACTACAGGAGCGCCACCACTCCAGGCTGTTTTGTATTTTTAGTAGAGACAGGGTTTCACCATGTTGGCCAGGATGGTCTCGATCTCTTGACCTCGTGATCCACCCACCTCGGCCTCCCAAAGTGCTGGGATTACAGGCGTGAGCCACCAGGCCCGGCCTGGAGATGGCTTCTTAAACTTCGTGAACCAACGTCTGCTAGCTTTCAACTTTTCTTCTGCAGCTTCCTCACCTCTCTCAGCCTTCATAAAATTGAAGAGTTAGGGGCTTGCTGTGGATTAGGCTTTGGCATAAGGGAATGTTGCGGCTGGTTTGATCTATCCAGACCGCTGAAACGTTCTCCATGTCAGCAGCAAGGCTGTTTTTGCTTTATTATTGCTCGTGCGTTCTCTGGAGTAGCACTTTGAATCTCCTTCAAGAGCTTTTCCTTTGCCCTCACAGCTTTGACTAACGCTGGCTTTCAGCTGCTTTGGCTGTCACCACGCTTTCCTCACAAAGTCCGATCATTTCCAGCTTTGGATGTAAAAGGAAAGATGTCCAACTCTCCCTTTCACTTGCACACAGAGGGGCCATTGTAAGGTTATTAACTGGCCTGATTTTAATATTGTTGTGTCTCAGGAATAGGCAGTCCCAGGAGAGGGAGGGAAGTAGGAAACGGCTGGTCACTGGAGTTGTCAGAACACACGTGACATTTATCAGTTAAGTTTGCTGTCTTATGTGGGCGTGGTTCATGGTGCCCCACAGCAATTACAGTGGTAACATCAAAGATCGCTGATCACAGGTCACTGTCGCAGATGTGATAATCATGAAAAAGTGAAGGTATCATGAAAAGTACCAGAGCATTTCAGACACAGATGGAGCACAGGTGTTGAAAGCGTGGCAGCGGTAGACACCCTCGAGGCAGACTTGCCACAAACCTTCAGTGTGTGAAAACAAACCCAAAACCACAATATCCATGAAGCACACTACAGTGAGGTGCTTGTGAAGCTGATGGTGTTCATTTTATGTTTTGTAACCACAATTAGAATTCTGTATTTTGTTTGGAGTTTGGACTGGGCAAAAATGCAGTGGTAACCTATCGATTATGGCCTTAGCAGAGACATCTTCCACAGGAAGCAACAGAAGCCAGCATGGGAAATGCAGGAGCCCCACTGGGCTTACCCCAGTCCTCAGCCTCTGTGCCCTTCACTTTATATCTTGAGCAGGAAAATCGTAGTGGCCAGGAGAAATCCAGTCAGCTGTTGGACTCCAGTCAGCTGTAGTCAGTGGCCTAGGGTCACGGATGAGGAGCCTGACTCCCAGGGACCCAACCTGTCCACCCAGCAGGCGAGCCCTGTGCACTGGAGCCTGCCTTTCCTAAGTGTGGTCTGTGCATTGGTCGGGGGAGGAGGGCCTGTCAGGTTGCCTCTGATCTTCCTCTGTGTCCTCCCAGCCGCTCCTCTTGAAGAGCTAAAGTGGGAACCTCCTGCCTCCCTGACACGTTCACCAAGCTGATAAACCCCCAGGAAAACACCTGCAGCTTGGAAGAGTTTGTCCTCTGGCTGGAGCTCTCTGGGTATAGTCCCGAAGACCCGACTGCTGCCTTGGAGATCCTGGAAGCCATTGTAGCCATGGGTTGTTTTGGGCCTGACAAGGAGGATCTGCGCAGATGGTTCTCGGCTTTGGAGCAGCCAGGTGGTGGGCGTATCAGGATGTTCCCAGACTGCATCCAGGTGAGCTGTGCTTTAGGTTACCTGGATGTCACTGAAGCCGAAGTTGCAGCTCCCAGGCCAGGTGCACGCTGAGGATGGCCTTGATGTGGGGCATAGCACAGTGCATTCTTTTTAAGCACTGAATTATTTGTTAACGTTTGAAAACTGGGGCATTTCACGTCCGCTTTGAGGGTGCAGCTGTGGCTCTCTGAAGGTCACACAGCTGACATGGTTCGGGAGCAGCCAGGCTGAGCCTAGAGAGGAAGAGAGGCTGCTCCACAGCACGTGGCTAGAAGGAGCAGCCCCAGGGCTGGGAGCTGGGCCCGCCTCGTGGATCTGCTGCTCAAGGACTTAACTCGCCAGAGACGGAAAGCCACTCTGCTCGTCCCCCATCACCAGCAAGAACGATTCCCAGCTCCCCACTGATTCCTCGTGTCTCCTGCCCCCCCAGGCCCTCCTGGAGCAGCAGCAGGTGCTGGAGGTCGGCGGCAACACTGTGTGCCTGGTGGCCATAGGCTCTGCCTGGCCCTGGCTCCTGCACTCTGTGAGGCTGAAAGACAGAGAGGAGGACGCCCATGCCCAGAGAGAAGACCCTCAGGCTAGAACCCTGGAGGGGTCTTCCAGCCAGGATGGCCCTCCTGAGAAGCAGGCACCCCCTCCTCACAGCCCCCAAGGCACCAAGAGGTATGCCATATGGGCCAGTGAGATTGGGGAGACCCCTGCTAAGAGGCCAGCGCTCCAGGACTCAGACTTGTCCCCAGCCTCGGGCCTGGAGCAGAAGAATGGGCAGAAGCCCAGGCCCCGTCTCCACCCCCAGCTCTTGAAGACACTGCTGCAGCTGAGGCTGCGCAGGAAGACCAAGAGGATGTCGGGGAGTTCAGTTCCCCAGGCCAAGAGCAGCTGAGTGGCCAGGCCCAGCCTCCAAAGGGCACTAAAGACCCCAGAGGTGCCGCACACCCTGTCTGACACCCCACCTGCACTTTCCCTCCCCACTTCCCTGATGGGTCCCACACCTTCCTTCCAGATAGGGGACCTGCCACTGGCACAAAAGGGGCTTGATTTCAGCTTCTCAGAGCCTGAGCCCTGCGGGGAGGATGCTGCCTACAAATGCATTTCCAGGGGAGGGCAGAGGCCTCCCACACCCCAGGCAGCGCTGTGAGTTCAGCAGGAGCTCAGGCAGTGGGTCTAGGTTGTGTGCCTTGGCGGCTGCTGTAGGGTGGTGACAGTGTGGGGGTCTCACCTTCCTCGAGCAGCAGCATGCCCTTTCCTTTCCTGCACCATCTGTCAGCAGCGGCCTTCTCATGTGGCTTCTCTGGGCATTTTTGTTTTCTTTGGGGTGCTTTTGCCTTGGGTTTTATACTACCCTTGTGGTCAGGGCTTCTGGGTGGGAAATGAGGGGTTTGTTGGCTTCCTCCGGTCTGGGGCTTGTCTGGGCCTGGGGTGCTGCTTGCACTTGGCGCTGTCTGCGGCAGTCTCCCCAGCCCCGCCGCCTCCAGGGTGGACACTCTGTGAGGAGACGATCATTGTCCTTTTTTTGACACTTCGTTCCTGAGCCTCGAGGTGCCCAGCTCATGCTGGGTGCTGGGTACCACGCTGAAGGTGGGAAGGCAGAGATGGCTTCCCTGCCTTTCCGAGCCTCTCACATCCTCTTCCTCTTCCCTCAGGGTTCACAGAGAGTTTTGGAGCCAGCAGCATCTCCCAGGCAGTGCGGGAAAGGTGAATGTGGGGTTCTGGCTCCGGGGCCTGGGGCGGGGCTCTTGAGCGGGCCTGAGTATAAGGATTTGCATGAGGGTCTTTGAGGGTCTCTCCCCAGGTCCTGGCTCTGATAGTTTGCCCAGCACCGTGCTTCTCAGCAGGGACACTTGGAGGGGTGCAGTGGGCGAGCAGCAGGTGTGCTGGGTGCCGGCAGCACCCAGGTCACCTTGGAATGAGCACTGTGCTTCCAGGATGCCCAGGGCGCTGGCAGAGAACCACACCTGGCGCGGTCAGCTGCACCTCACCGCCGAGCTACTTATGGCCCACAGGCCCCTCACCTGCTCCTGAAGATGAGCCAAAGGTCCACAGAGGGATTAGCCCCAAACGCCTAGCTGCCCCCAGGGACAGCCGTGCCCCAGAATTAGAGGAGGCAAGGGGGCCACAAAAGCCCCTCTGGTAGGGGTGCCTCCCATGTGTGCACTGACCCCTGATCGGCAGGGCCCGAGTGCCCTGTATCCTGGCTTTCAGAAGCTTAGTTGTGCCCCTGCCAGGGCCCAGACATGGTGATAAGAGCCGAGTGTCCAGCTCTTCTGGATCCACACCGCTCCTGGGCCCCGGGTGACTGTTCAGTCACTGATTTAGTAGCAGAAATATCTGTTCCAAGGAAAGCGTGCCTGGAACCCTGCACACGGCACAGAGGAAAGCTTCAGGGTGACGCTCCTGTGAGCTTTGCCAGAGGCTGGAGGTGGCTGCTGCCCAGGCTGCCAGGAGAGCTGGCAAATCCAGGAGTCCCAACCCTTGGCCCTCTCCTGCCAGTGTGGGGGGACCTGGGGCGTGGGCACACCGAGGCCTCGGTTATAGCTGCATCTGAGCAGAACCCCACATCGTGATTCCATCCAGCTGGAGGTTATGGGCCCCTCTGTCCAGACAGGAAAGAAGCGGGGAGTTTGAGAACAGAGAGCAGGAGGTGGCCAATCTTAGCCCTGTGACCTGGGCCAGGCCTAGGATACCCCCAAGGTTCAGTGTCTGTCTGAACCTGCTGCCCTCCTGCCCCTGCCAAGCCCTTGCCCTGCACGGACTGTGAGAGCGTCTCCTTCATCGGCCGGCCGTGGCGTGGCGTGCACGGCCACCTGAACCTGCCCATGTACAAGGGCATGATGGAGGCCATGCTGTACCACATCATGACCAGGCCTGGCATCCCCGAGAGCTGCCTGCTGTGCCATACCAGGGGGTTCTGCAGCCTGTCGCCGTGCTGGAGCTGCTCCAGGTTCGAAGCCTTCCCGGGCTCAGCAGGAGCTGGAGGCGGCTGTGTGGACTCGAGGGCACGGCCGTGATGTGCAGGCTCCAGGCAGCATGCAGGACCACCATACTGCTTACCTGCACCTCCTCCCCCAGCCTGTTCTGGGCTGTCCCTCAGTGTCCTTTAGCTGCTCCACGCTGCTGGCCAGGCTGGAAGATGGGGTGCCTGGGGTGCTTGTCTCTGATGCTTTCTCTATGCGAGGGGTCACTAAATCACAAGCTCACAGGGCCCCTGGGTCAAGGAGCTGCACCCTGGTGCTTCCTGCTCGGCTGACAGCTGCCCTGTGCCCCAGCCCCTCTGGCAGCTAGGAGCTTGAAGTTCAGTGTCAGATTCCCCACGGGCCAAACAAAACCTCACCTGGAAGCCAGTCTTGGCTCACAGGAAGATGGGATGCAGCCCCACTGCAGGCCTGCATGGAATTCAGCATGGTGGCCCCACACTCAGGCCACTGCCTCTCCTGCCAGGGCCTTTGCCTGAACCCTCCTGGTACATCCCCACTTGCCTTATGCCCGGTTCAGGTGCCCCCTGCTCTGGGAAGTAGCTTCCTCATACAGAGAGTTCATTCCATAAACGCTTGAAGAATAAATCAATAAGCGGCGGTGTAGGACCCTTATAACCTGTGTGTCTGGCGTCTACAGGGCCTGGAGTCCCTCGGCTGCATCTGGAAGTGCTGGCTGAGAAAGCCAAGGGCCATCTCACTCTTCTCAATACCTGTGGTGGAAGAAGTGGAGGTGCCCTCCAGCCTGGGCGAGAGCCCCATGGCCTTCTACAAGCCCACCTTGGACTGTACCCTCCGGCTGGGCAATGTGTTTCCCCTCAAGATCAATTGGAACAAGTGGATCCACCTCTAGGACCCCTGTGGGCATCTCCTCCTCCCAGCCACCACCCACCATGCCACCCCACCTGGTGCTTGGCAGATGCCACCGTGCCCCGGCCTTGGGTCTGCTGAGCCTCCTGCAGCAGGGGAGGGGTGCTCCGGCCAGAGCCACAGCCCGACATGTTTTCCACTCTCCTGGAACTCTGGAAAGAGGGCTTCTCCACCTGCCAGAGCCCCATGCTCTTCTGGGCCTGCCCCTTGGGAACTGGCCTCATCACACCGGGAATTGGTAATCTTGTCTCAGGGTCTCTGGAGTTGGCCTCACCTGTGCACACCTCACATTCCAGACTCCAGCCATCTCGGCAGCGTCTCCTGGCTCCTTGAGTGCCCGAATGCCACTGAGAGCAAGGCCCTTGTGGGATACACCTTGCAGAATAGGGGTAGTGTGCCCTGCTGTCCATGGGGACTGTGGCCCCTCCCCAGGCAGGACATCCCAACCCCTGGGTGGGACTGAGCCCCCCAGAGCTGAGCCTGGGGCTTCCTTTCTGGCCTGGGAGTCACCTGGCAGGCCCGGCTGGGCTGGCTCTCATGTCCCTCTGCCTGGCTACTGCTTCCCCGTGGGCCAGAAATGAGTCCCTGTAGGTTTCAGTTTTGTTTGTTTTATTTTGTTCTTTCACCTTTTTTCCTCTGTAAAACAAAACAAAAAAATCCCTGTGGAATGGATTTATTTATTTTTTGATTAAGGAGAAGTAAAATCCATTCTGTTTCGTGTGTTTCCTAAAGAACCACTGATTCCCTTAGGGGACTCCCCACTTTCAGCTGCGGAACAACCTGGAGTGGCTGTTCCCGTTGAAACCAAAGGAAGAGGGAAGGCCCTGATGCTAAGCTCAGCAGCCCCGCCCAGCCACAGCCAGCAGGTGAGAGACGGCCTCCGGGATGGAGAGGGGCACGGGCAGCCTCCTCACCACCTTCTCAGTGGCCCCAGGCCTGCCCCCTACAGAGCTGCTCCCAACCCAGCACCAGGCCCACAGTCACCTCGGCTGAGCAAAGCCGGTGCTGTCGGCAGGGCCTGCAGGATGGACCTGACCCCTTGAAGTTCTCTTGAATGCACATGATTACATTTTTTAAGTTAGTTGTCAACATTTTTTAAATGTAGAGTTTTCATATTTAAAAAAAATTCAGATGTCTATCTTCTTTTAAAATGGTAAGTTCCAGTAACAATGGGCTTAGCTTTCTGCCTGTGACAGAAGTGCTGAGCAGAGGCCACTCCCTGTAGGTGGGATGTGCCCGGCCCCAGCCATCTGTGTCTCACACCCACCTGCAGCTTCTCTCACCTAGAAAAGTGTCCTCCCCGGGGAACATGTGCCCTTAGGACCCCTGACCTGACCCACCTTCCAACCCAGGAAGGGCCACTCTGGGTTGCTCTTGTGGGCGAGGAGGGATGAAGACAGGGTCTTGGGGGTCGGAGTCCTGAGGGTGAGTCCTGTTCCCGTTGAAACCAAAGGAACAAAACCTCACCTGGAAGCCAGTCTTGGCTCACAGGAAGATGGGATGCAGCACCGCAGCTGCTCAGGCCTTAGCATCCTTTTTTTCTCTCTCTCTCTTTAAAGTTTCGTTTAAACTTTAAAGTTTAAAAAACAGTAGTGTTCTCTGGGATTTTTTGAGGCAATCATGTAGAATAGCGGATGCGGTCTTCATCATAAAATACTGAGCAAATGCTAATTATTTGGGAATGTGTGATGTGTGGAAGAAAGGTTTGGAAATCCAGCAAATGATTCTTAAAATACTGAGCACCGCATCCACATTTCAGAGCCTTAGTTTTCTCATGTGAGAACCGGGGGAAGAGCTGAAGAGCACTGGGTGCAAGTGCATGGTCCAGTTTAACCAGCTTTCCTTCCTGCCTGTGCCTCCCAGATGAGGGAGAGTGTGGGCCTGTGTTGGGAAATAGAATGTAGGGTTGGTGGGGACAGCTCTCAGATGGTGAGATGGGGCTTCTGTGAACACCGGCCCACATTCCTACAGCTGTTGCCCAAGGATAATCTTGTTCCCTCTTCCCCTCCCTCCTACCCATCGTGAAGTCTCTCATCTGCCCACTCATCTATCCATCCGTCCATTCATCTGTCTATCCATCCATCTGTCCATCCATCCATTCATCCATCTGTCCACCCACCCGTCCATTATTCTGTCCATTTGTCCATCCATCCATCTTCCCATCCATCCATCTATCCATCCACCTGTCCATTAATTCATCTGTTGATCCATCCATGCATCTGCCCATTCATCCATCTGTCCACTTACCCATCTATCCATTCATCTGCCCATCCATCCACCCATCCATCCATCTACCCATCCACACATCCATCCATCCACCCACTCATCTATCCATCCATTCGCCTATCCATCCATCTGCCCATCTACCCACCCACCCCCATTCATCCATTCATCCACCTACTTATCCATCTATCCATCTATGCATCTACACACCCATCTATCCATTCATCCACCTACCCATCCATTCATCCATCCATCCATCCATCCATCCATCCATCTATCCTTCCAAGGCTGCTCTCTGCCCCTCCAAGCTCTGCACAGAAGTCCCCAGAAGCCACAGCATTGATCAGTAGTTGTGAGTTGAGATGCCTTCAGGGGCCAGGCAGGTAAGAAATGAGAGGAAAGGGGCCTTGGGTTAAACACTAGGGAGTGATAGTAACTGTGGAAAACTAAAACGTGTATGCCCAGGCTGTGAAGGAATGCAAATCTGGCAGACATGTTCAGCACTATCTACCAAATAAAACCTACAAAGAGGCAAAAATGGGTCTCTGGCCCTTTTGGAGCTGCCAGAACAGTGCTAGATGGTTGCTCCAGGTCTCCTGCAGAGAGAGCTGGGAATGCACAGCTCAGATGGGCTCCTGCACGAGGCCTGAACACCTTGGCTTTGTGTCCTTCCCTGTATCCCACAGTCCTGTGTTCCTCACTCTTAATTCTATTTTCTTTTTCTTAGATAAGCAAATATATGAATGCATTCTCTGCCAAATCCAATGTTTCAAATCCTGCTGAAGCCTCTGGACCCCTCTCCTTGAGGGCCCCTCCCAGTTTCCCTCTTCCCATTTCCATTCATATCCATCTGTGCACACCCTGGGAAGCCCAAGCCTGTGATGCTATGTGACATAAAACACACCCTCAGCACAGCTCACTGCCACTCAGGGACTCCCTCCATGTCCGCATCGGCATGGCTGTTATGGGAGTGTTTTGAGGAAGTAGCCATGGCCTTAGTGGAAAACCACCCGGAAAAGCTTTACCAGAGAGCCCTTCTCCACCGCAGCAATGTCCCTGTGTCCTGCTCCTCAAACAAGGCAGATCTGCAAACGTTTCCGTGGGAAATCATTAGGCATCCATCTGACAGTCCTGACAGGGCTCCCTCTGACTTCTTTTTGTTTCCTAATCTTAAAAATACACCTTTGAAGGGCACCTTTCTTCAGTTAACAATATAAAAAAGATGGCATCGCCATGGTAAAATTCCCAGGACCCTCAGTTCTTTAGGGAGGAGCTAAGTGGCTGGTCTCCTCGCTCACCAAAGTGTCTTGACCTTGATGGAACTTACATTGAAATGTTCTGTTTCTTATTTTTGTCCTTGAATTCCATTGTCCATGAACGTTTTGTTCATGTATCTGCACATACATGCTGTATATGTATGTATTTGGCTGTGTGGATATGTGTGTGTGCGTGTGTGTCTGTGTGCGTGCGTGTAATCTCCTTCCTCACCTCCCAGTGCCCAACACAGGACCATCCACCCAAAGGGTGATGTAAGCCTTGTTGAATTAAACCCCTGCCAGTTCACCCCATCCTCATCGCCCCTATTCCCTACCACAGAGGGCTGTTGACGATTGTCCTGGATCCATGCATTTTTGTGTCATTTCCTCCCTGACAGCAGAGTGTGAGGGCTCCACCGTCAGCCAACACCTGCAGATGGCAGTGCTCCCCAGCAGGTGGCAGCAGCCGCCCAACTGTCTCTGTTTTCCATTGCTTCCTCTTGGTTTCCCGTGTCTGTGCCCTTGGTCCATTTCTGTCTCCAGGGTGCGGCCAGTAAGAGCTGACTGGGACGAGGCATGACTTCTCCATAAAATCGATGATGTCCTAGCAACAAGATTTTCTGAGCCTGCCAGATGCCAGACACTGTTCTGGGCGTGTTACACACACTAACTCCTGGCCCTTCAACAGCCCTAAGACGTCTGTCTCATCAGTATACCCATTTCATAGATGAGGAAACTGAGGCACAGGAGGTAAAGTCATGTCCACAGGGCTGGAGGCTGGAAAGCGGATCTGCTGGCATTCCAGGCTGCCAGCCTCAGGGACCTCCTGTCACACTGCCTCCCAGGGATGGGATTTGTTTGGGGTGGTGGGGGAGCCAGCATTGTGCTGGGAGACTAAGAGTAGGATGAAAGAGTTTCTTATCCAGGATCATCAGTTTTTTTTTTTTTGGACAGACTCTCTCTCTGTCACCCAGGCTGGAGTGCTGTGGCACCATCTCGGCTCACTGCAACCTCCAGCTCCTGTTCTCAACAATTCTCGTGCCTCAGCCTCCTGAGTAGCTGGGATTACCACCATGCCCAGCTAATTTTTGTACATTTCGTAGAGATGGAGTTTTGCCATGTTGGCCAGGCAGGTCTCAAACTCCTGCCCTCAGGTGATCCACCTGCCTCAGCCTCCTAAAGTGCTGGGATTACGGGCGTGAGCCACACTGCACCTGGCCTGGGGCCTTCAATTTTCAAAAGAAAAACCTTCACGTTTGTCACTCTTAAAGATGAGGGAGACCTATGGTCGTCGCATGGTTTCAGCAATGGAGAAAGGGCTCTGGCTCTGGTTGCAGACTTCCTGGGAGGCCTGTTTCATCTCTACACCTCATTCTGTGCCCTTTCTAGGTCTGGGGCAGATGGTTCCCTCCTCTCCACATGCTGCTTTTCCAGTGCCTACTCTACCATTGATTGATTCATTCATTCATTCATTCATTCTATATTTTTTAGTACCTGTTCCATACCAGGCACTATTCTAGGCTCTGAGACCCAGTGGAGACTAAATTCCTGCTCTAGTGGGGATAGACAGTAAACATGATGGGTAAATAACAGACATATTGGAGGGTGTAATAAGTGTGATGGAAAAACCAAAACCAGGCAATGGGGTGCTGCACTTTGAATAAAGGGCCCAACCCAGGTAGGCCGCATAAAGAAGGTGACATCTGAGCAAAGACTTGACTCCATCCTCTCATCTTGCACAAATGTGTGGGTGTTTCCTGACTGCAGATGAGTCTTCTCCTTGTTCTTCCCTGTTGAGAATTTGAAGGAAGCACCTACTTCTGTACTGTGAGTGGAATGGACTCCTGAGAGGGCCGGTGCATATGCTCACTGCTCCATCTTCCACCGGAAGTCCCCTTCCTGGGTTTTGTCGGTGCATCTGGGGCTGGGTGGGCTGTGCAGGGCTGTGCCATACCGTGGGGCCAGCAGCCGGGCCCAGGCAAACCACATCCCCAGACAGGAGGGAGGAAGGGGCTTTCGCCTCCAGCTAGGGGGCCAAAAGGCACTTGGGAATGGGGCAGGCCCTGATGGACTCCAGGAAAATCACTGCCTCTTTCTGGGCCTTGACTTCCCTCCACCTCCTTCCCTTGTTAGAGCATCTGCAAAGCCCAGACAGCATCCCAGGCTGAGATCTCGCAGGAACTGTAGATGGTTGGGGAGCTGGGTTTACGTGTTCTTTGAATCACTGCAGAGGGCAATGCAAGCGTCAAGGCACTTGGAGGGAAGCATTTATGAACTCTCTGGGAAGGAGACTGGGAAAGGCTGGGGCCATAGCCCTCTTCTCTTATAACCCGGAGCCTAGCTCAAGATGATAGAAAGATAACCCACCGCTCACTGGGCATAGTAGCTCACACCTGTAATCCCAGCACTTTGGGAGGCTGAGGTGATTGAATCACTTCAGGTCAGGAGTTCGAGACGAGCTTGACCAACATGGTGAAACCCTGTATCTACTAAAAATGAAAAATTAGCAGGAGTTGTTGAGGCATGCCTGTAATCCCAGCTACTCGGTAGGCGGAGGCAGGAGAATTGCTTGAACCTGGGAGGCGGAGGTTTCAGTGAGCCGAGATCATACCATTGCGCTCCAGCCTGGGTGACAGAATGAGACTGTCCAAAAACAAAAAAACACAAAGACAACTCACAGCTAATAAGGGCTTGTCCCACCTCTCTTTTCATTCCCTGAGCAAGCTGAGAGGCTGATTTCTAACCCCTGCTTTATAAAAGAGAAAACTGAGGCTCAGTGACAGCAAATGACTTGCCCAGGTCATTCATGAGAAATGCTAGAGCCTGATCATCTTGTCCCTTTGAATGGGGTCTTCTCCACATCTCATCATGAACTATGATTCTCAATGTTGGAGGTGAGGCCTGGTCAGGGAGGGGGGGTGATGGGATCATGGGGGCATATCCCTCATGAACAACTTAGCACCATCCCCTTGGTGATGAGTAAGTTCTCACTGTGTCAGTGCACGGGAGATCTGGGCATTTGTTTGTTTTTTGATGGAGTCTGATTCTGTGGTCCAGGCTGAAGTACAGTGGCACGATCTTGGCTCACTGCAACCTCTGCCTCTTAGGTTCAAGGACTTCTCTTGTCTCAGCCTCTCAAGTAGCTGGGACTATAGGCACACATCACCACACCCAGCTAATTTTTGTATTATTATTTTTTTTTTTAGTAGAGGCAAGGTTTCACCATATTGGTCAGCCTGGTCTCAAACTCCTGACCTCAGGTGATCTGCCTGCCTTGGCCTCCCAGACTGCTGGGATTGCAGGTGTGAGCCACAAAGTCTGGCTGATCTGGTTGTTTAAAAGAGTCTATATCTCCACTTTACTCTCTTCCTCCTGCTCATGACATGCCAGCTCCTCCTTCACCTTCCTCTGTGATTGGAAGCTTCCTACATAGCCTGCAGAACTGTGAGCCAATTAGGCCTCTGTGTAAATCACCTGGTCCCTGGTATTTCTCTCTCTTTTTTTATGTTTATGTTTTGAGACAGGATCTCACTCTGTCACTCAGGCTGGTGCACAGTGGCGCCATCTCAGCTTACTGCAACCTCTGCCTTCTGGGTTCAAGTGATCCTCATATCTTAGCCTCCTGAGTAGCTGAGATTACAGGCATGTGCCACCATGCCCAACTAACTTTTGTATTTTTAGTAGAGACAGGGTTTTGCCAGGTTGGCCAGGCTGGTCTTGAACTCCTGGCCTCAAGTGATCTGCCCACCTTGGCCTCCCAAAGTGCTAGGATTACAGGCATGATTCTGGCCCTATCTGGTATTTCTTTATAGTGACACAAGGACTAATACAGCATTCTTCCTTAGGATGGAAGGAGAGTCGTTACTGTGGGGATAATATCAGAATAATGCTAGAACACTTTCTGCTGCAAGGGAGAGAAACCCACCAACCAGCTTAAGCAAAAAAAAGGAAATGTATCAGCCCATTGATTCAGTCAGGATAGGCAGGGTTATGCTGTGATAACAAACAGCCCCATTGCAGCAGCTTAAAACAACAAAGGATTGATTTCTTGCTCACAATACATGTCTGTCACAAGTGAACTGAAATTTCAGTCTGTATCTCCTCATTCAGGCAGATGGAACAGTCACCATCATCATCTGTCTCTGTAACAGAGAAGAAAACACTCTAGGGGGCGTGGCAGTCATCTGAAAAATGCTCTGCCCAAAAGTGAGACTTACCACTTCTGCTCACAACTGGCTAGTCCCTGCCAGTCACTTGGCCCCATCTGGCTACAGATGGTCAAGAGGTACAATCCTGCCATGTGCCCAGAAGGCCAAAACCTGGAAATATTTGGTGAACAGCATAATGACGTCTATACTCATGTATCTAAATGGTCCAGGAGAAATGTGGTTTCAGGCATGGCTGGATCCAGGAGCTCAACAGCTATTACCAGGACTATGTCTCCATCTCTCAGCTCTGCTTTCTTGTGTTTTTCTTGCTACCCCTCCCAGTCCCCTCCTTACAGCTCAGTAATCCCAGCAGAATGAGAATATGAACCAGCTAGGGTACGTCTGTCCCTAAACTGTACTGTTGCCAGGGGGAAGGAATGTCCTATTGGCCAGGCCTGGGTCATGTAGCCACACTCCCAGAGTGGGAGTCAGCCACATCCCTGGGCTACTGCACGAGAAGATGCAGCAGGCACGCACAGGGGTCTGTCAAACCTTCCTAACCTCTTGATCTACGTGCTTTCCAGCAGAGCATGGTGAAAAAGAACTGAAATTGGCACCAGGAGCCCAGAGTTCTGGTTCCAACTCCAACCACTCATTCAGTGTGTGACCTCAGATCATCATCCTGTGCTGTGCCTTCGTTTCCTCTGTCAAATGGATGAGTCGGCCCCTCAGAGCTTGCAGACGGCAAGGTGAGGAGTGTGCCAGCTGGGAAAGTGTTGCGATGGGTCCCCCTTCCTCTTAAGTGAGGGTGCTTAGCGATTCTGGCGTGGTCTTTGGAAGGCGAGGAGCCACCAGTCCCATTTGCTTCTGACCCTTAGTCATACTCCAGGCCTTTGTCCAAGCTCTTCCCTCTTCCCCAAATAGCTGGTACATCTAACAACTCCTATACATTTTTCATTTTTATTTTTTTTTTGAGACAGAGTCTTGCCCTGTTGCCCAGGCTAGAGTGCAGTGGTGCCATCTCTGCTTGCTGCAACCTCCGCCTCCTGGATTCTCCAGTCTCAGCCTTCCAAGTAGCTGGGATTACAGGCGCGTGCCACCACACCCAGCTAATTTTTATATTTTTAGTAGAGACTGGGTTTTACCATGTTGCTCAGGCTGATCTCGAACCCCTGACCTCAAATGGTCCATCCACCTCAGCCTCCCAAAGTGCTAGGATTACAGTCATGAGCCACTGCTCTCAGCCTCCTATTCATTTTTCAAAGTCCAACCAACAGCACCTCCTCCCTGAAGCCCCCTGGCCCTCTTGATGTGGTGTCTGGGTTACCATCAGTAAGTGATCTGGGACTCGCTCGTATCAGCCAAGAGAGCAGATTGTGCAGATCTCTTCCCAACTCTGTGTTTAGACTGAAATCAGGCACTTGAAATTACACCATGGAAATAAGCAAATGCTACAAATCAGGCTTTATTGAGTGCCTACTATGTGCCAGGCTGGGACTAAAGGCAGTGAACAAAATAGAGTTTCTGGCCTGTAGGCTTGTGTCTTGTCTTCACCTTTGTCTCCAGTATCTGTTTATCTCTGTCTATCTGACCAACCATTCTTCCTTCAAATTTGTTATCAAAGCCATTAAGAGTAATAATACGATCCTTCTATCTATTCACAAGTCCATCCATCCTCTGTCCACCCTCCCACCTACTAATGCGTCCTTTTAGGTGAGCCAGCTCTTGTCTCCAACTTTTTTTTTTTAAGAGACAGGGTGTTGATCTGTGACCCATGCTGGAATACAGGGGGGCAGTCACAGCTCACTGCAGCCTCAAACTCCTGGGCTCAGGCGATCCTCCCACCTTAGCCTCCCAAGTAGCTGGGACTACAGGCAAGCACCACCACGCCTGGATAATTTTTTTAAAAATAATTTTTGTAGAGATGGGGTCTTGCCATGTTGCCCAGGCTGGTCTTGAACACCTGTCCTCAAGTGATCCCCTTGCTTCGGCCTCCCAAAGTGCAGGGATCACAGGCATGAGCCACTATGCCCAGCCTCCAACTTCACTCCCCCATGTTTATGAGCTGAGTTGCCTTCATAGGTGGAATTCTAAGGGGCCTCATCTGCTCCAGTCCAGAGCACCCCACATCTGGCCTTAGTCAGGCTCTCCCCAGCCATCTGTGTTCCCCTCCCTCACCCAGCGAGCTCTGGGTGCAGGAGAGCTGTGCTGATTTCCTGAGAGCCTGTGGCTCATGTGGCACCTGCAGGTGGCTCCTGGAACCTGCTGCCCTCAAAAGGGTGTGAAAACCACAGCACATCTGAACCCAAGTCCCTAGGGTGCAGATGTGGGTGTAGGGGTGGTGAGGGCTGCTCCCCCATGCAGAAGCTGTGCTTCCATTCTCGCTCCCACCCAAGTCTCACACACCCCAATTCCAGGCTCACAGTCCTTATCTTATAACCATCAGGATTCTAGAACCTTCCAGCCTCCTGCCAGGCACTGAGGACTCTCATGCATTCTCTCAGCGACCTCTCCAAGCTACCCCACTTCACAGATGAGTTGTGAGGGAGCCTTCAACAGGACTGACTTCTGCTGACTTCCAACCCAACCCTGCTCCAAAAGCCAGAGCTGGCTCCCCTGGCACGGCCCTGCAGCCTGCAGTCTGGCCTTTGTGGGGGACAGCAGGACTGGGCCAGCATGGGGGTCCTCCTCCAGGCTCCCAAGACTCCCTAGGGTGCAGGTGCAGGTGCAGAGGGTGGAAATATTTGGTGAACATCATAATGACTTCCATTCTCATATCTAAATAGTCTGGGAGGAATGTGGTTTCAGGCATGGCTGGATCCAGGAGCTCAACAGCTATTACCAGGACTATGCCTCCATCTCTCAGGTTCCAGAATGGAATCACACTGCTGCAGTAACCTTGCTTGGGTTTCAAAAAGCCAAGCCACTTCTAAGATGGGCACCCTTTGGGGGAAAAAAACATATTTCCTTAAAAAAAATGTCTGTGTGTGTGTGTGTGTGTGTGTGTGTGTGTGTAGAGAGAGAAAGAGAGTGAAAGAGAGAAGAGAGAGATGAGTTTTATGCAATACCTAGCACCTACATCTAGCTTTTATACTAAACTAATATTTAGTAAGTTGCCTTGAAAATGTTGCTAAGGTGCCAGGCATGCCTCTAATCCCAGCAATTTGAGAGGCCGACTGAGGGAGACAGATCATTTGAGGTCAGGAGTTTGAGACCAGCATGGACAACATAGTGAAGCCTGTCTCTAATATGAATACAAAAATTAGCCAGGCGTGATGGTGCATGCCTGTAATTCCAGCTACTTGGGAGGCTGAGGCAGAAGATTAGCCTGAACCCAGGAGGCAGAAGCTGCAGTGAGCCGAGATCACACCACTGCACTCCAGCCTGAGCAACAGACTGAGACTCTGTTTCAAAAGAAAAAAAAAAGAAAAACAAAATGTTGCTAAGAATTATTTTCTTAGCTTCTTAATTTACATTTCAACAGGTTCTGTGACAAATCATTGACATACACACAACTTGACTTCCCTCTAATTCTCCAGGATGACACTGAATTGAATTGTTGAATTGGGGCAGGTGTGGGGGCCACAGCATGAAGTGTGGCTGGAGAGCACTGCCTGGTTTCGGCCTGCACCCTCCCTCCATGAGTGCCACGGGGGAAGGGTCCCATGAGCCTTGACCTGGCATGTAATTGGTGTTTAATAAATATCTCTTGGGTGCACAAACAAAATTTTTTAGAACTTAGAAGCAGAAGTCAGAAAAAGAAATCTTGGTTGGTGGGGAGCTGTTTCCAAGAGACAAGATGGATTGTTTTAGCCTGGAAGCCTCCCCAAGTGGTCCCCTGGAGGCAGGACAGCCCCACAGGTGCCCAGGCTGTCAGGGATGATGGGTGTTGTCACCCCCGCCCACCTCCTGTGCAAGCCTCTGCTTGGCCACAGAAAGAAGGAAGCTGACATATACTGAGGGTCTGCTCTGGGCTGCATACTATACGCAGGTGACATCACCAGTTTCCTGCAAGTGGGTCATGCCTTTTGCATTGTCCAGACAAACTCTAGCCCAGAGAGGGGAGGCGACTTGGCTCAGGTAGCACAGCCAGAAGGTATCAGAGTCGGGATTCAGACTTTCCTCCATGGGTCTCCCAGAATCTTCCCAACCTGGGGTGGGGTCACCGTGGGCTCACTGCAACCTCTTTCCCTTCCTGCTGGCAGGTGATAAGGAACCGTATGGACATCTTGCAGCTCCTGGAGGCAGATGCTGGAGGGCTGGGCTTGGCCTCTGCCACAAGCAATGCCCTGATCCCACAAGGCCCTGGAGGGGCCGTGGACCAGTTGGTAACACAGAACCCTGGAAAAAAGGAAGGCTGTTGTCATCTGTTGCCCACAGATACGTTTGCTGTGCACCCTGGTACACTCGGGTGAGCTCCCTGGGTCCAGAATGCATAGAGTACCATGGGCATTCTCCAGGCCAGGCCCACCGGCACGTGCATTCACACACACACATGGACATGTCACTGTGCCCGCACCTGAGACACACATGCACCAACACGCACCGACACACATGCACACACATGCACCCACACATGCACATACATGCACCTACACGCACACACACATATGCACACACATGCACCTACACGCACGCACCTACAAATGCACATACGTGCACACACACATGCACATGCACACACACAGAAAATGTAAACATCACACTGGGCCCATCTGGGAGCCCAAAGGCTGCAGGTGTCTTCAGTCACACCCCAGGTGACCTTGACTCTGGCTTAGGACCCAATAGCCAGTGGACAGCTCTGGACAGCCAGTCAGCCTCACTAGCTGGCCTAGTCCTGGGCTCGAGAGTGGCGACAGAATGACCACCCACTGGCGGAGGTAGCTCGGGGGCGGGGCCTATGTCTCCAGGACTGGTGAAGTCAGGCTCCACAGGGCTACTGCAGTCAGAGCCCACAAAGCCACTGTCAAATGGGTCCATATCCAGGCCGGCTGGGGGCGAGCCTGCCTCACTCTCTAAGGCCCCTCTGGGTGACTGGCCACCCCAGCGCAGTCCCCCAGCCCAGTCCTCCCCATCTGCAAGGGGTGGCTTTAGTCTGTCCAGGAGGCTTCCCAGGGGCCCTCCTAGCCCAGGACTGCCAGCCGAGCGAGACACAGCCACCAGAGAGGACTGTGGTGCCCGGGTCCAATAGTGGGTCTTCTAGGCCTGGGCTGGGCTCATGGTCGGCATCCAGATCCAGGGCTGGGTAGCCGTCATCCTCACAGCTGCAAGGCCCGGTACACAGCCCCTCTGCATCTAGCACAGTCACTGTGTTGATGGACAGCAGGCCGTACGGCCGGTCCCTCTCCTCGCTGTAAGCTGAGCCCCCTGAGTTCTGGGCCGTGGCCCAGGAGCTGGGCTTGGGTGCGCTGTCAGACTCCACCAGCTCTGCTGGTTCTCACAGGTCCATGAGCTGCAGCCTCTTGGCCGGACTCCGTGGTAGGTGGCAACTGTACACCTCCAGGGCTGAGGGCACTTCTGGGCTCCAGGGTCCCAGCTCCAGGATGGAGGCGGTGAGGGTTGCATCCACCCATTTCTATGAGAGAGAAAAAGAGAGTGAGTCATAGCACAGGACAAGGGTAAGGTGAGGGTTTACTTATTTTTGTACTTTTATTCTTTTGAGACAGGCTGACTCTGTTGCCCAGGCTGGAGTGCAGTGGCACCATCTTGGCTCACTGCAACCTCGCCTTCCAGGTTCAAGCAATTCTCCTGCCTCAGCCTCCCAGGTAGCTTGTACTAATAGGCAGGCACCACCACACCCAACTAATTTTTGTGTTTTTAGTAGAGACGGGGTTTCACCATATTGACCAGACTCGTCTTGAACTCCTGACCTCAGGTGATCCACCCACCTTGGTCTCCAAAATTGCTGGGATTACAGGGGTGAGCCATTGTGCCCCAGCCAAGGTGAGCGTTCAAACTGACAGAAAGACATAGATGCAGAGACAAAGAGACGTCAAGAGAGAAAGACATGAAGACAGACAAAGACACAGAGAGAGAGGCGGGAGGGAGAGGGAGAGAGAGAGAGGGAGAGAGGGAGGGAGGGAGAGAGGGAAGGAGGGAAGCAGGGAGGGAGGGAGGAGGGACCAAGGGAGGGAGGGAGAGAGGGAGAAATCGGGACCACGATGTGCTCCCACCATAGTGGGGGTCCCCAATGGTGTCCCCCTCCTACTCCGGGCCTCAGTTACCCCACTCATAGAAGGGAGTTGCTACCCTTAGTAGCCTGACCATTCAGACAACTGGTGGCCCCATAGCCCAGGCAGGGGCTAAGATTCCTGAGTCAAGGAGACATGAGAGCAGGAGGGCCTGAGGTCTGAGTGACACCTTAGCCATCTCCTCCTTCCCCTCCTCCTTGATGTTTCTTGAAACCCAGCACTCTCTTGGTTTCTGTGTCCCCACCAGACAGACACTTGGCCCCGGGCACAAGTCTTGTCTCTTCCGTCTATGGCTGTATCCCCAGTGATTCCACTCCCTGCTCAGTGATTCCACTCCCAGGAGGCCACTGTGTGCAGAGGACCACAGTGCCCACCTTTCAGATGATCACTCAGGGCTCACAGGACTTGAAAAGTCAGGAGACCCCAGGGTTGATCTATCCACCGGCTGCAAAGGCCGCTCACTTGCCCACACAGGCTGAGTCATGGTTTTGACACCCCGGGATAGCCAGTCTCCTGCATAATTTTTAAAGCACTTAGTGGGTACCAGGCCCCCAGCTACATGTTTTCCATGAATGGTCGCTCCCAACCCTCACAATGATTACTCCCATTTTACAGATGAGGACATTGAGTTTCAGAGAGGTTAAGCAACTCACCCAAGGTCACACAGCCAGTGAATGCTGGAGCTGGGATTCAAATTCAAACCCCCCCAACTCCAAAGTCCATGGGTCTTTTTGAGTCCATATGCAGCTCAGGATAAAGAAGAGCTTCTGTTATCCATCAGCTCATTCATTCATCCAAAACACATTTATAGGCCACATGCAGTGGCTCATGCTTCTAACCACTTTGGGAGGCTGAGGAAGGAGGATCATTTGAGCCCAGGAGTTTGAGACCAGCCTGGGCCACATCACACAATTCTGTCTCTACAAAACATAAATCAATCAAGCACGGTGGCACCATCCTGCAGTCCCAGCTACTTGAGAGTCTAAGGCAGTAGGACCAAGCCCAGAAGGTCAAGACTGCAGTGAGCTATGATCACCACTGCACTCCAGCTGGGACAACAGAGCAAGATCCCATCTCAAAAACAAAACAAAGCATGTATTAATTTCCTGCCAAACACTGTTGCAGGCACTGGGGATTCAGCAGAGCAAGGCCGACCAGGGACCAGATACCTTAGAACTGACGTACCGCAGACAGAAGCACAAAACAGCCAACAGGGTGTTTTCTCTTTTTTCTTTCTTTTTCTTTTTGAGACAGGGCCTTGCTCTGTTGCCCAGGCTGGAGTGTAGTGGTGTGATCAGGACTCACTATAGCCTCGACCTCTTGGGCCCAAGCAATCCTTCCCGCTCAGCCTCCCAAGTAGCTGGGACTACAGGCATGCACCACCGTACCTGGAAGATGTTTGTAGTGTTTGGAAAGACAGCATTTTGCCATGTTGCCCAGGCTGGATTCCAACTCCTGGGCTCAAGTGATCTGCCCACCTCAGCCTCCCACAGTGCTGGGATTACAGGCCCAAACACAGGCTACATTTTTTTTTTTTTTTTTTTTTTTTTGAGATGAAGTGTCACTCTGTCACCCAGGTTGGAGTGCAGTGGTCCGGTCTCGGCTCACTGCAACCTCCGCTTCCCAGGTTCAGGCAATTCTCCTGCCTCAGCCTCCCGAGCAGTTGGGATTACAGGTGTGTGCCACCACGGCCAGCTAATTTTTGCATTCTAAGTAGAGGCAGGGTTTAGTTATGTTAGCCCGGCTGGTCTCAAACTCCTAGCCTCAATAGATCTGCCCGCCTCGGCCTCCCACAGTGCTGGGATTACAGGTGTGAGACAGCCCTGCCCCAAACAGAATACGTTCTGACAACAATGGGTGCTATAAAGAATGGGACACTGGACCTCAGGCAGAGGGACCACATCCTCTGGTAAGAAGGAGCCAGCCAGCCAGCAGGGGAAAAGCCATTCCAGGAAGAGGGCACTGCCAGTGCAAGGCCCTGGAGGATAAGAGATGCTGAGTGTGAGGAATAGGGAGGTCAGTGTGGTTGGAGTGGAGAGAGGCAGGGTGGGGGGTCAATAACGAGGAAGTCCAGGCTGGGAGGCTTGGAAAGCTTTTATTCAGCAGGAACTTCTACTCCAGCAAATTTAGCAGAGGACTCAGTCTACACATCCCTGTTGGGCCTAGAGAGAGCAGTCATGTTCGAAACCTGAACATCTAGATAGGGAAATTAATATCTGGTGAACTCCTATACATACTTCAAAACCCATCATCTTTGTCCGGTGAAAGTTAAAAAGCCACCACATTTTCCCTAACCCCATCCCACCAGCGTCCCCAGAAGTCCAACCAGAGGAGGAGACGAGGTTCATTTAGCTCTTATCCTAGCCCTCAGCACAGGCTCTTATGAGGTATTCAGTGGGTGTTGGGGCCAGGCGCAGTGGCTCACACCTGCAATCCCAGGACTTTGGGAGGCCAAGACAAGCAGATCACTTGAGTCCAGGAGTTTGAGACCAGCCTAGGCAACATGGAGGGACCCCGATCTCTACAGAAAATGCAGAAAGTTAGCTGGGCATGGTGGTGCATGCATGTAGTACCAGCTACTCTGAAGGCTGAGGTAGGAGGATCAACTGAGCCCAGGAAGGTCAAGGGTGCAGTGAGCCGTGATCCCACCATGACATTCCAGCCTGGAGGACACAGTGAGACTGTCTCAAAAAAGTGGACATTGGACAGAAAGGAGAGAAGGAAACCCAAAATACCTAGCACCCTTCGTGAGGGACAGCCATCCGGTTGTTGGGACCAGCTGGGACAGATTTAGGCTTGGTCCAAGAAAGAATGGCCCAAATTTCCAAAATTGAGAGCTGCTGCTCTAAATGAGGTAGTGAGTTCCTGGTCCCTGGGAGGTATGCAAGCTGAGCCTGGACACAACTCATCGGGGATGGTGCAGGAGAGGGGATACCTTCCCTGGGAAAAGGTTGGTTGGACCAGGTGACTCCCCCCAGCCCTGCCTCAAATCTTTCCCAGCCCTGACAGTCTAAGCTTCTGCCCTGGCCCTGAGCATTGAGCTGACACCAGCTCCCCTGCCCCTGGCTTCCAGCCATGACCGGCTGCTCTGTCCTTGAAGGCAAGAACAGTATGAAGAGCTGAAGGACGAGGTCACCTCCTGCAGCCTCCACAGGTTGGCCCACAACGCCACGCATGCCACGTGTACCTGCCACATGGATGTGTTCCACTTCTTGGCCGATGACATTTTCAGTGTCAACATCACAGATCGGTCTGGCAACTACTCCCAGGTGTGTGGCAGCTTTGTCCTGGCTGACAGCAGTGAGTATCCGGAGCCCCCAAGCTTAGGGTGGGGCTCAGCCTTAGCCCACTGAAGCTGCCTCTCCAGGCTCAGGTGATCCTCCCACCCCAGCCTCCATGGGACAACAGGTGTGTGCCACGATGCCCAGCTAATTTTTGTATTTTTAGCTGCGATGGGATCTTGCCATATTGCTCAGGCTGGTCTCAAACTCCTGGGCTCAAGTGATCCACCTGCCTTGGCCTCCCAAAGTGCTAGGATTATAGGTGGGGGCTGGGCCCCTTACTTGCTGCCCTCTGGGCCAGTCTTTCCCTTTCATCAGATCTAACCTGGCCTATGTCCTCACCAGGTCTTAGAGTTCTGCTTTTGCTCTCGCTATTTTTTACTAAAGTGTGAAGGGTTGATATTAGGTTTGAGCAATATGAAAGGAGCTGGTGTGGGACCTGGGACTTCTGGGCTTGTGTTCCGACTCAGCCCTGCCCCTCGGTGTGACCACAGATGAGGCACACCTACCTCTGGGACAGCTTTCCTACTTGTAGAGCAAATGTCCTTTTAACCCTGACTCTCTGGGATCCTGTCCCCATAATAAGGCAAGTGGGGGACACTGAGTCACACAGAAAACCCTCCTGGGTTTTTCCCTTCATAAGCTCCAGGGAGGCCTGTAATTTCCCTCCAGGCTGGAGGTAGAGGGGGGATCCCAGGGGTAGGAGGACCTGGTTGATGGGAGCAGTTATATCTGTGAGTTCAGAACCAGGGCAGGTGGCAGGACAAGGTGGTTCACATCTGAAATTCCAACACTTTGGGAGGCTGAGGCAGGAGAATTGTTTGAACCTGGGAGACGGATGTTGCAGTGAGCCACGATCATGCCACTGCACTCCAGCCTGGGCGACAG
Organism: Callithrix jacchus; assembly: GCF_049354715.1. Lineage (NCBI taxonomy): Eukaryota > Metazoa > Chordata > Mammalia > Primates > Cebidae > Callithrix > Callithrix jacchus. The sequence goes on from NC_133510.1 coordinate 20,259,132, forward strand.
AGTGAGACTCCATCTCAAACAAAACCAAACCAAACCAGGGCAGGCCATGGAAGGGCCTGGAAGGTAGCTTTGGCGTGGTGGGCATGGGGTGTGTGTGTGTGTGTGTGTGTGTGTGTGTGTGTGCGCGCGCGCGTGTGTGTGTACCCAAAGCAGCCCCAGACACGCATACACACGCTGCAAAAAGAGCCTGTCCTTGGGGAGTCCCCGCCCTGAGCTTGGGAGTTTCTGCCCTGAGATTCCCAGGAGAGGGGCTGGGTGATAAGAGGGTGTCTGTGATCCACACTCTGGGGGGTCAGGTTTGCACCTCTTTGCTGAGGGGGTGTCGCACCACAGAGGGTGAGAGTAAACACACTCTGCACATGCACACTCACACACATTCCCAGGGTCACAGACTCACACACACACACAGACTCAAACTCACAGACGTCTCCCCAGCCCCAGCCTGCATGGCGAGGACAGAGGCCCACACTGTCTCTTTTGCTCTCTCTTTTTATTTTTTAAGACAGAGTCTCCCACTGTCACCTGGGCTGGAGTGCAGTGGCACCATCTCGGCTCACTGCAACCTCCACCTCCCAGGTTCAAAGGAATCACCTGCCTCGCCCTCCCAACTAGCTGGGATTACAGGCATGCACCACCATGCCCAGCTATGTTTTGTATTTTTAATAGAGATGGGGTTTTACCACATTGGCCAGGATGGTCTCGATCTCCTGACCTTGCGATCTGCCCACGTTGGCCTCCCAAAGTGCTGGGATTACAGGCATAAGCCACCATGCCTGGCGTCTTTTGCTTTCTCACACACACACACACACACACACACTCTCTCTCTATCTCTTTCACACACTCACACACACATACACTTACATGCACACTCATGCACATGGATACTCACACATGCACTCCATCACACATGTGCACACATATATGCACATGTAGTCTCACACACATGCACACACACTCTCACACTCACATATACACTCTCTCTCTCTCTCTCTCTCTCTCTCTCTCTCTCTCTCCCCCCACCCCATGAATCTGGGATACAGAACATGAGGTCTCCTGCACACGCATGCACCCTCTGGAGCAGGGGCCCCTACAGCCTCTCCGAGTGAACTGAGGCAGGCAGCAGCCCCACTGCCCAGGCCACCCCACACCCCTCACCCCCACAGCTTCTCAGGAGCAGAGGCGAACTCAGGGCATCTGAAAAATGCTCTGCCCAAGAGTCAGACTTACCACTTCTGCTCACAACTGGCTAGTCCCTGCCAGTCATTTGGCCCCATCTGGCTACAGATGGTCTGGAGGTACAATCCTGCCATGTTCCCAGAGCAGGGGGCACCTGAACTGGGCATAAGGCAAGTGGGGATGTACCAGGAGGGTTCAGGCAAAGGCCCTGGCAGGAGAGGCAGTGGCCTGAGTGTGGGGCCACCATGCTGAATGTCATGCAGGCCTGCAGTGGGGCTGCATCCCATCTTCCTGGGAGCCAAGACTGGCTTCCAGGTGAGGTTTTGTTTGGCCCATGGGGAATCTGACACTGAACTTCAAGCTCCTAGCTGCCAGAGGAGCTGGAGGCCCCAGCCATGCTGGGTCCTAGGAGCACAGGGCAGCTGTCAGCCGAGCAGGAAGCAGCCGTACCAGGGTGCAGCTCCTTGACCCAGGGGCCCTGTGAGCTTGTGATTTAGTGACCCCTCACATAGAGAAAGCATCAGAGACAAGCACCCCAGGCACCCCATCTTCCAGCCTGGCCAGCAGCGTGGAGCAGCTAAAGGACACTGAGGGACAGCCCAGAACAGGCTGGGGGAGGAGGTGCAGGTAAGCAGTATGGTGGTCCTGCATGCTGCCTGGAGCCTGCACATCACGGCCGTGCCCTCGAGTCCACACAGCCGCCTCCAGCTCCTGCTGAGCCCGGGAAGGCCTCGAACCTGGAGCAGCTCCAGCACAGCGACAGGCTGCAGAACCCCCTGGTATGGCACAGCAGGCAGCTCTCGGGGATGCCAGGCCTGGTCATGATGTGGTACAGCATGGCCTCCATCATGCCCTTGTACATGGGCAGGTTCAGGTGGCCGTCCACACCACGCCACGGCCGGCCGATGAAGGAGACGCTCTCACAGTCCCTGCAGGGCAAGGGCTTGGCAGGGGCAGGAGGGCAGCTGGTTCAGACAGAACACTGAGCCTTGGGGGTATCCTAGGCCCAGCCCAGGTCATAGGGCTAAGATTGGCCACCTCCTGCTCTCTGTTCTCCAAACTCCCCGCTTCTTTCCTGTCTGGACAGAGGGGCCCATAACCTCCAGCTGGATGGAATCACGATGTGGGGTTCTGCTCAGATGCAGCTATAACCGAGGCCTCGGTGTGCCCACGCCCCAGGTCCCCCCACACTGGCAGGAGAGGGCCAAGGCTTGGGACTCCTGGATTTGCCAGCTCTCCTGGCAGCCTGGGCAGCAGCCACCTCCAGCCTCTGGCGAAGCTCACAGGAGCGTCACCCTGAAGCTTTCCTCTGTGCCATGTTCAGGGTTCCAGGCACGTTTTCCTTGCAACAGATATTTCTGCTACTAAATCAGTGACTGAACAGTCACCCGGGTCCCAGGAGCGGTGTGGACCCAGAAGAGCTGGACACTCAGCTCTCATCACCATGTCTGGGCCCTGGCAGGGGCACAACTAAGCTTCTGAAAGCCAGGATACAGGACACTCGAGCCTTGCCGATCAGGGGTCAGTGCACACATGGGAGGCACCCCTACCAGAGGGGCTTTTGTGGCCCCCTTGCCTCCTCTAATTCTGGGGCACAGCTGTCCCTGGGGGCAGCTAGGTGTTCGAGGCTAATCGCTCTGTGGACCTTTGGCTCATCTTCAGGAGCAGGTGAGGGGCCTGTGGGCCAAAAGTAGCTCGGCGGTGAGGTGCAGCTGACCGCGCCAGGTGTGGTTCTCTGCCAGCGCCCTGGGCATCCTGGAAGCATAGTGCTCATTCCAAGGTGACCTGGGTGCTGCCAGCACCCAGCACACCTGCTGCTCACCCACTGCACCCCTCCAAGTGTCCCTGCCGAGAAGCACGGTGCTGGGAAAACTATCAGAGCCAGGACCTGGGGAGAGACCCTCAAAGACCCTCATGCAAATCCTTATACTCAGGCCCGCTCAAGAGCCCCGCCCCAGGCCCCGGAGCGAGAACCCCACATTCACCTTTCCCACACTGCCTGGGAGATGCTGCTGGCTCCAAAACTCTCTGTGAACCCTGAGGGAAGAGGAAGAGGATGTGAGAGGCTCGGAAAGGCAGGGAAGCCATCTCTGCCTTCCCACCTTCAGCGTGGTACCCAGCACCCAGCATGAGCTGGGCACCTCGAGGCTCAGGAACGAAGTGTCAAAAAAAGGACAATGATCGTCTCCTCACAGAGTGGCCACCCTGGAGGCGGCAGGGCTGGAGATACTGCCACAGACAGCGCCAAGTGCAAGCAGCTCCCCAGGCCCAGACAAGCCCCAGACCAGAGGAAGCCAACAAACCCTTCATTTCCCACCCAGAAGCCCTGACCACAAGGGTAGTATAAAACCCAAGGCAAAAGCACCCCAAAGAAAACAAAAATGCCCAGAGAAGCAACATGAGAAGGCCGCTGCTGACAGATGGTGCAGGAGAGGAAAGGGCATCCTGCTGCCCAAGGAAGGTGAGACCCCCACACTGTCAGCACTCTACAGCAGCTGCCAAGGCACACAACCCAGACCACTGCCTGAGCTCCTGCTGAACTCACAGCGCTGCCTGAGGTGTGGGAGGCCTCTGCCCTCCCCTGGAAATGCATTTGTAAGCAGCATCCCCCCGTCAGGGCTCAGGCTCTGAGAAGCTGAAATCAAGCCCCTTTTGTGCCAGTGGCAGGTCCCCTATCTAGGAGGAAGGTGTGGGACCCATCAGGGAAGTGGGGAGGGAAAGCATAGCTGGGGTGTCAGACAGGGGGTGCAGCACCTCTGGGGTCTTTAGTGCCCTTTGGAGGCTGGGCCTGGCCACTCAGCTGCTCTTGGCCTGGGGAACTGAACTCCCCGACATCCTCTTGGTCTCCTGCACAGCTTCAGCTGCAGCAGTGTCTTCAAGAGCTGGGGGTGGAGACGGGGCCTGGGCTTCTGCCCATTCTTCTGCTCCAGGCCCGAGGCTGGGGACAAGTCTGAGTCCTGGAGCGCTGGCCTCTTAGCAGGGGTCTCCCCAATCTCACTAGCCCATATGGCATACCTCTTGGTGCCTTGGGGGCTGTGAGGAGGGGGTGCCTGCTTCTCAGGAGGGCCATCCTGGCTGGAAGACCCCTCCAGGGTTCTAGCCTGAGGGTCTTCTCTCTGGGCATGGGCGTCCTCCTCTCTGTCTTTCAGCCTCACAGAGTGCAGGAGCCAGGGCCAGGCAGAGCCTATGGCCACCAGGCACACAGTGTTGCCGCCGACCTCCAGCACCTGCTGCTGCTCCAGGAGGGCCTGGGGGGGCAGGAGACATGAGGAATCGGTGGGGAGCCGGGAATCCTTCTCGCTGGTGATGGGGGACGAGCGGAGTGGCTTTCTCTCTCTGGCGAGTTAAGTCCTTGAGCAGCAGATCCACGAGGCGGGCCCAGCTCCCAGCCCTGGGGCTGCTCCTTCTAGCCACGTGCTGTGGAGCAGCCTCTCTTCCTCTCTAGGCTCAGCCTGGCTGCTCCCGAACCATGTCAGCTGTGTGACCTTCAGAGAACCACAGCTGCACCCTCAAAGCGGACGTGAAATGCCCCAGTTTTCAAACGTTAACAAATAATTCAGTGCTTAAAAAGAATGCACTGTGCTATGCCCCACATCAAGGCCATCCTCAGCGTGCACCTGGCCTGGGAGCTGCAACTTCCGCTTCAGTGACATCCAGCTAACCTAAAGCACAGCTCACCTGGATGCAGTCTGGGAACGTCCTGATACGCCCACCACCTGGCTGCTCCAAAGCCGAGAACCGTCTGCGCAGCTCCTCCTTGTCAGTCCCAAAACAACCCATGGCTACAATGGCTTCCAGGATCTCCAAGGCAGCAGTCGGGTCTTCGGGACTATACCCAGAGAGCTCCAGCCAGAGGACAAACTCTTCCAAGCTGCAGGTGTTTTCCTGGGGGTTTATCAGCTTGGTGAACGTGTCAGGGAGGCAGGAGGTTCCCACTGTAGCTCTTCAAGAGGAGCGGCTGGGAGGACACAGAGGAAGATCAGAGGCAACCTGACAGGCCCTCCTCCCCCGACCAATGCACAGACCACACTTAGGAAAGGCACGCTCCAGCGCACAGGGCTCGCCTGCTGGGTGGACAGGTTGGGTCCCTGGGAATCAGGCTCCTCATCTGTGACCCTAGGCCCCTGACTACAGCTGACTGGAGTCCAACAGCTGACTGGATTTCTCCTGGCCACTACGATTTTCCTGCTCAAGATATAAAGTGAAGGGCACAGAGGCAGAGGACTGGGGTAAGCCCAGGAGGGCTCCTGCATTTCCCATGCTGGCTTCTGTTGCTTCCTGTGGAAGACATCTCTGCTAAGGCCATAATCGATAGGTTACCACTGCATTTTTGCCCAGTCCAAACTCCAAAGTACAGATTTCTAATTGTGGTTACAAAACGTAAAATGAACACCATCAGCTTCACAAGTACCTCACTGTAGTGTGCTTCATGGATATTGTGGTTTTGGGTTTGTTTTTACATACTGAATGTTTGCAGCAAGTCTGCCTCAAGGGTGTCTACCGCTGCCACCCTCCCAATACCTGTGCTCCATCTGTGTCTGAAATGCTCTGGTAATTTTCATGATATCTCCACTTTTTCATGATTATCACATCTGCGACGGTGACCTGTGATCAGCAATCTTTGATGTTACCACTGTAATTGCTGTGGGGCACCATGAACCACGCCCACATAAGACAGCAAACTTAATGGATAAATGTCACGTGTGTTCTGACAACTCCAGTGACCAGCCGTTTCCTACTTCCCTCCCTCTCCTGGGACTGCCTATTCCTGAGACACAACAATATTAAAATCAGGCCAGTTAATAACCTTACAATGGCCCCTCTGTGTGCAAGTGAAAGGGAGAGTTGGACATCTTTCCTTTTACATCCAAAGCTGGAAATGATCGGGTTTGTGAGGAAAGCATGGTGACAGCCAAGGCAGCTGAAAGCCAGCGTTAGTCAAAGCTGTGAGGGCAAAGGAAAAGCTCTTGAAGGAGATTCAAAGTGCTACTCCAGAGAACGCACGAGCAATAATAAAGCAAAAACAGCCTTGCTGCTGACATGGAGAACGTTTCAGCGGTCTGGATAGATCAAACCAGCCGCAACATTCCCTTATGCCAAAGCCTAGTCCACAGCAAGCCCCTAACTCTCTTCAATTTTATGAAGGCTGAGAGAGGTGAGGAAGCTGCAGAAGAAAAGTTGAAAGCTAGCAGACGTTGGTTCACGAAGTTTAAGAAGCCGTCTCCAGGCCAGGCCCGGTGGCTCATGCCTGTAATCCCAGCACTTTGGGAGGCCGAGGTGGGTGGATCACGAGGTCAAGAGATCAAGACCATCCTGGCCAACATGGTGAAACCCTGTCTCTACTAAAATTACAAAAAAATTAGCCTGGAGTGGTGGCACTCCTGTAGTCCCAGCTACTCAGGAGGCAGAGGCAGGAGAATTCCTTGAACCCGGGAGGCGGAGGTTGCAGTGAGCCAAGGTCGCGCCACTGCACTCCTGCCTCGCACCTGGTGATGGAGCAAGACTCTGTCTCAAAGAAAAAAGAAGCGATCTCCATAACAAAAAAGTATAAGGTGAAGCAGCAAGTGTGGATGGAGAAGCTGCAGCAAGTTGTTCAGAAGATCTAGCCAGGATCAGTGTGAAGGTGTATACACTAAACAGATTTTCACTGTACACTAAACAGCTTTATATTGGAAGATGCCATCTAGGACTTTCACGGGTACAAAGGAAAAGTCAGTGCCCGGTTTCAAGGCTTCAAATGACAGGCCACTCTCTTGTTAATTAATGTGGCTGGTGACTTTGAGTTGAAGCCAATGGTTATTTCCCATCCCCAAATTCTTAGAGCCCTTAAGAATTATGCTAAATCTATTCTGCCTATGCTCTATAAATAGGTCAGCAAGCTGGATGACAGCACGTCTGTTTACAATGTGCCTTGCTGAATATTTTAAGCCCACTCTAGAGACCTACTGCTCAGACAAAAAACATTCCTCGGCCAGGCGTGGCGGCTGATGCCTGTAATCCCAGCACTTTGGGAGGCCGAGGTGGGTGGATCATCTGAGGTCAGGAGTTCGAGACCAGCCTGGCCAACATGGTGAAACCCCATCTCAACTACAAGTACACAAGTCAGCCAGGTGTAGTGGCACACACCTGTAGTCCCAGCTACTCGGGAGGCTGACACAGGAGAATCAGAAGAATCACTTGAACCTGGGAGGTGGTTGCAGTGAACCGAGATCACATACGAGTCTTGCACACGAGTCTGGGCGACAAGAGTGAACTCTGTCTCGAGAGAGAGAGAGAAATACATTTAAGGTTATAGCTACTATGGTGATTTCTCTGATGGATCTGGACAAAGTAAATTGAAAATCTTCTGGAAAAGGGTCACCCTTCTATTTTGAGGTGGTCAAAATACGCACATCAACAGGAGTTTGGAAGACGTTGATTCTCACCCTCATGGATAACTCCAAGGGTTCAAGTCTTTAGTGGAGAAAGTAACTGCAGATGCAGTGAAAAGAACAAGAGAACTAGAAGTAGAGGCGGAGCCTGAAGAAGGGATGGAATTGCTGCAATCTCAGAATCAGACTTGAACAGATGAGTTGCTTCTTATAGATGAGCAAAGATGGTTTCTTGAGTTTCTTGACATAGAAACTACTCCTGGTAAAGATGCTAAGAACACTGTTGAAATGACAATGAAGGATTTAGAATATTATACACACTAGGCAGGGCATGTGTTATGCCTGTTGTCTCAGAGCTTTGGGAGGCCATGTTGGGAGGATCCCTTGAGGCCTGAGATTAGCCTGGGCAACTGAGTGAGGCCCTGTCTCTATAAAATGTTTAAAAATTAGCTGGTTATGGTGGCACATACCAAACTACTACCTAGGAGACTGAGGCAGGAAGACAACCTGAGCCCAGGAGCTTGAGGTGACAGTGAGCTATCATCACGCCATTGCGCTCCAGCCTGAGCAACAGCCAGCCTGCTGCTACTGTAGCCTGTCCCCTCCCTTGAGAGGCCTCTGTGGCTGGGCCTCAGCAGTGGTCCCAGCAGCGGTGGCCACCCCAGCATCTGGCTGTGCTTCATTACCACGGCTGGGGTGTATGGCTGCTCCAGATGCATCCCCTCCCCACCTTCCAGTGCACCCTGCTCACCCCTTGTCACATATCCACATCTCTGTGAGGACTGTTCCTCTTGCCCATCTCTCAGTCCAGAAAACACCCACTTCCCTGCAAAGCCCCAGTTCCGTTGCCAGGCCCTCAGGACCAATCCTCCCTTCTCTTCCCTGCCCCTCCCCTGTCCCGCTGTGCTGCATCCTTCTCTTTGGTGGATTCCCATAGCACCCGGGAGGCACCAGTAGAGGATGCCTTGGACTGGACTGTAATCCTGTCACTCATCTGCAAAGCCCATCCTGCAAGCTCCCAGAAGGCACTGCTGACCCTTGCTCGCCTGTGTCTGGCCAATGCCTAGCATGTGTCCAGACCCGATGTCGCGGACGCCCGGCTCTTACCTTTTGATGACCTCATTCTCCACCATTGATCTGTCTACCATGATGATCTGCTCCAGGATCCTGATGTCCACGGAAATAAGGCTCAGAGAGAAGACGGTCAGGACGGCCACACAATTTCCCCCAGGGCCGTCCAATGAAAAGGCCACCATGTCATTCGTGGGCTTGTTATTATCCTGGTCTTTGAAAGAGAAACGATCAGGCCGATCCAACTTGCTGGCAGCCCGCATTGTGTCCAAAAACTGGAATGAATCCGTACAGATGGTGCTTGGAAACCACCACGTAGAAATCCTACACAGACAAAAAGGAAGGGCCTGAGGGGTGGCCATGGGAAGCCTTCATTTGGACAGGCTATGAGCCCACCAAATCATTGTGGTGAGAACGACGTGAAATGCCCACTTCTCCCCTAAAGCTCTCTTTCCTATCCCAAATGCAGGCGCTGTGTTCCCAGCTGGCGGTGTGTGTGTCTCTTTTCCCTGCCTGCCTGAGCATCTTCCAGGCAGAATCCTGTCTCATCTAACTCAATGTGGCCTTACGCGGCACTCCAGGAGGGCGCTGGCAGGCTCACCTCACCAGCGCTCACAGTACACAGCTGCTGAACTAGAGATGGTGAACATGCTTTCTGTAACAATCTCCGCACAAAGCCAGCCCTGGTCTCATATAGAAAGCAGGGGACATGTGTGCTTAAGCTCGCTGTCACAATGTCATAAGCCTGGTGAGTCACTTCCCTGGCTCTGTCCAGGGAGCAGCATTCCATGACCCTGCTACCAGGGTTAGAGGGAGGGACCCAAGGGGCCTTCCTTGTTTGCTGACCACTACCCTCGGTTCAGATGGGGACATGCAGTCAGAGCAGTGGCTCTGTGGACTTGGACATGTATCTTCTGCTGCGAAATCTACTTCCCAGAGGCCGAAGGGTCATTCAGGGTGAGGGTTTAGGGAGGAGAAGGTGTCTGCCATCACAGGGCAGGGATGGGATCGAAGAACCGAAAGAAGATTCTCGGTGTTGCCTCTGAGCATCTGACTATAGCCCCGTGCTGACCGGAGGTTAGGCAAGGAGAATGGCGTGAAGGGGAAACCATCAAGGTGGCAGCGTGGGAATATTCTCAGGGGTTTCCTCTGCATGTGGTCAGGAGGCTGATGATACCACACCTGCTGCCACACGAAGCCACATTGCAAGAACACTTCAGGAGGAGGCCTGTCTGAATGCACCTCTGCACCCCAACCCTGCACCAGCTGCTGGTGCTGCAAATGGGCCTGGGAGGCTTCCTGGGTCCTGGGGCTACACGGAAGAGGGACTGAGGCTAAGCCCGACCAAGAGGGTGGACTTCCAGCCTGGCTACTTATCAAATGCAAAACGGATTTCACACCACTTGATGAGAGAAACAAAAATAAACTAGAGGCGGAAAGTCTGCAAGACAGCGTGGCGGGGGTGAGTACGGTTCTCCGGCCGGTCAGGGTATGTGGATGCAGAGGCTGTGACCGATGCTTTACAGAGGAAGTGACAGACTGGGGGAGGCCCAGGCTGGCATGTGGCGTGTGGTAGTGTGTATGTGTATGGGGGGGGGCTAAGGAAGTCTGCAATCCCACATCTCAGACCGTCACGTCACACTTCCACAGACCACAAAAGACAGGGAACTGACGAGACTGGGTTTATTCCCTCCAAAGCCCATTTCTTTTGGATACAAAGACAGAGGAATCAGCACAGAATCATCTGGTTGACCGTGCTGTCCCTTGGCCTCCCACCCAGCCATCAGTACTTCGGGTTGGCTCTACCTTCTAGTGCATCGAGTTCGTGCCACCCGCCCTGGCCTATCTAGTCCATGCCACCGCTGTTTCTCACCATCGTTCCCAGCTGACTGGTCTCCCTCCTTCCACACATCACCTCCTGCTAACCCCTGATCATTCTCCACAGCAGCCAAAATCATCCTCTGATGCCTAAGTCGGACAACACATTCCTGCCCTGCCTGAAACCCCCCGAGGACTTCCCTCTGCAGATGCGACAACAACCAGTACTTTCCAAGGACAGGGAGCACAGTGAGTGGGGCCCACCTGCCTGCCACTCTGGCCTCGCCTCCTGCAACACCACCCCTTACTCACTGCCCTCCAGCCTCCTGGGCCTTCTTACATGTCTTGGAAATGCCCGGGCATCCTACATCAAGCATTCGCCCTGCCACTCCCCTAAATCTCTGCAGGGCTGATGCCTCAACATTCAAGTATCAGGCCAAATACTTCCCCTCTAACAAATTCTTCTCCATTCTCCTCTGTGGTCAACTGCCTTGTATTATCCTGTTTAAATTTCTCCATAGCAGCTACCTGAAATGATCTCATCTGCTTACTTCTTGTTTAGAAGTCCCAGGAGAACACAGATTCAACTCTTTTTTTTTTTTTTAGCCAGGCTCTGACTTTCTTGCCCAGGCTGGAGTACAGGGACAACATCATAGCTCACTGCAGCCTCAACCTCCTGGCTCAAGCAATCCTCCTGCTTCAGCCTCCTGGGTAGCTGGGACTACAGGCACTATGTCTGATTAATTGCTGTATTTTTTGTAGAGATGTAGTTTTGCCATGTTGCCCAGGCTGGTCTCGAACTCCTGGACCCACGCTATCATCCCGACTCAGCCTCCCAAAGTGCTGAGATTACAGGCATGAGCCACCATGCCTGGCCTTGATTCAACTCTTGCTGCTGCTACCCAGTGCCTAGGCAGAAGAAGGTGCCTCTGCTGGACATGCCATGGTGACTTCATGGCTCAGCCTGCTAAGTCTTGTGGATCTGGGTCCCACCTAGTGGAAGAGCAGCTCAAAGTATTGTGTGGTCAGGAGAGTCTCTATTCCTCCAAGCCTCTGAAAAGGACAAGCAACCAGCAGTTCCCGAGTATCCAGCATCTGCCAGCTTCTGAAAGCGCTCCTACAGGACTGTCTCCTCAAAAGCACCGGCCAAGAAAAATCCCTGTCATGGTCTAAGGATTTTAGGTACTGCCCAAGAACCCTGAGTGCCAGAGGAGGCTGAGGCACATGGACTTTAAGTGGTCCTCCAAGGTCACACTGCCAGGCAGGAGTGGAACTGAGGAGAGAAGAGCAACCTCACCACTGCACCTTTCTTTCAGCGGAGGGACACAAGGGGACCGGGGACTAGCATGGTGGTCAGCTGGGGCTCTGGGGCAGCACTCAGGTGTTCCCCAGAGCTTGCCTGACTGAAGCCTGCGCAACTCTGCTTCCTCTAGACAGCAGCCGTGCGTCAGTCCTGGACATGCGGACCATTAGGCCTTATGGGGAAACACTCTCCATGTGGTGGACGGCAGAAGCTGGGAGTGGCCATTATAGCATCATCCTTCCCCAGAGCACTGGAGAGAAGCTGCATCTCAGTCCTTGTGACAAGCCTTCTCTGACTCTGCTCTTCTCTTCCATTTGAATGTAATTAGTGAATGGGTGTATTCTCATACAATGGGATAGGAGTGCTCAAGCCATGTGTGGGGAGTTGGGGGGTGTGGTTTGCCCACTCATATTTCCAAGAGGCTGGGCTGTCACAGGCACAGTGAGCCATTCTGCAGCCTTCCACTGGCTTCCCAGAACCTTGAGATCCTCAGGGGCCTCAAGGGGTCCCCTATGGGGCTCTGACATTGTTATTGGCCTTCCAGTCCTCACTCAGGAGCCACTGAAGAAGTCACTAAAGAAGTGTCCTGCTTCCTGCTGGGGGAGGAAGGCCTCGCAGGCCAGGCGGTCTTTCTCAGGTGACTTTCCACGCCCCTGGGGGTCGAGGCAGAGTAACTAGGCCTTCAGTACTACACATTAGAGCCCAGATGTCACCTTGAGATGGAACTGGAGAAGGAAAAAGCAGTGGGATAATACTGGGGACAGGTCTGACTGGAAGGCAGGGACTTGGCTTTTGCCATGGGACTGGGCTTTCTGGTTAGGAGGTGAGGTACAGTGAAAAAGATGCCCCTCGCATAGCCAAGTCAATTCTAAGCAAAAAGAACAAAACGGGAAGCATCACACTACCGGACTTCAAACTATACTATGAGGCTACAGTAATCAAAACAGCATGGTACTCATACCAAACAGAGATATAGACCAATGGAACAGAACAGAGGCCTCAGAGGCAACACCACACATCTACAACCATCTGCTTTTTGACAAATCTGACAAAAACAAGCAATGGGGAAAGGAGTCCCTGTTTAATAAATGCTTTTGGGAAAACTGGCTAGCATGTGTAGAAAGCAGAAACTGGATGCCTTCCTGACACCTTACACTAAAATTAACTCCAGATAGATTAAAGACTTAAACATAAGACCTACCACCATAAAAACCATAGAAGAAAACCTAGGCAAAACCATTCAGGACATAGGCATAGGCATGGACTTCATGACTAAAACACCAAAAGCATTGGCAACAAAAGCCAAAATAGACAAATGGGACCTAATCAAACCCCACAGCTTCTGCACGGCAAAAGAAAGAGTCACTAGAATGAATCGGCAACCAACGGAATGGGAAAAAATTTTTGCAGTTTACCCATCTGACAAAGGGCTGATATCCAGAATTTACAAAGAACTCAAACAGATTTACCAGAAAAAATCGAACAAGCCCATTCAAAAGTGGGCAAAGGATATGAACAGACACTTTACAAAAGAAGACATAAATGAGGCCAACAAACATGAAAAAATGCTCATCATCACTGGTCATTAGAGAAATGCAAATCAAAACTACATTGAGATACCATCTCACACCAGTTAGAATGGCGATCATGAAAAAATCTGGAGACAGCAGATGCTGGAGAGGATGTGGAGAAATAGGAACACTTTTACACTGCTGGTGGGAGTGTAAATTAGTTCAACCATTGTGGAAGACAGTGTGGCGATTCCTCAAGGACCGAGAAATAGAAATTCCATTTGACCCAGCAATCCCATTACTGGGTATATACCCAAAGGACTATAAATTGTTCTACTATAAGGGCACATGCACACAAATGTTCATGGCAGCAAAGACCTGGAACCAACCCAAATGCCCATCGATGATAGACTGGATTGGGAAAATGTGGCACATATACACCATGGAATACTATGCAGCAATAAAAAATGATGAGTTCATGTCCTTCGTAGGGACATGGATGAATCTGGAGAACATCACTCTCAGCAAACTGACACAAGAACAGAAAATGAAATGCTGCATATTCTCACTCATAGGCAGGTGATGAACAATGAGAACACATGGACACAGGGAGGGGAGCACTACACACTGGGGTCTATTGGGGGGAATAGGGGAGGGACAGTGCAGGGGGAGTTGGGGAGGGATAGCATGGGGAGAAATGCCAGATGTGGGTGAAGGGGAGGATGGCAGCAAATCACACTGCCACATGTGTACCTATGCAACTATCTTGCATGTTCTGCACATGTACCCCAAAACCTAAAATGCAATTAAAAAAAAAAAAAAAGAAGGGAGATGGGGTGGGGTGTGGTGGCTCATGCCTGTAGTCTCAGCACTCTGGAGGCTGAGATGGGCAGATTGCCTGAGATTGGGAGTTCAAGACCAGCCTGAGCAACATGGAGAAACCTCATCTCTACTAAAAATACAAAATTAGCTGGGTGTGCTGGTGTATGCCTGTAATCCCAGCTACTTGGGAGGCTGAGGCAGGAGAATCACTTGAACCCAGGAGGCAGAGGTTTCTGTGAGTTGGGCTTGCACCATAGCACTCCAGCCTGGGCAAAAAGAACAAAACTCTGTCTCAAAAACAACAACAAAACATTTGTTGAGCACCTCGTGTATTCATGCACTGTGCCAGAACTGAACATGTGACTGCCTGGGTTCACAGTGCAGCTCTGTCATTTACTAGCTGATAAACATGGACAGGTTACTTAAAGGGGGATACAGGCATGGGAGAATTAAATTTATGGAAAGTATTAGGAGAGTGTATGGCACAACGTAATATTATCAGGAGAAGCTTAATGTCTCTATATGTGTGTGTGAGAAAGAGAGAGAAAAAAAGACAAATGATGAAAGGAGTTTAGCAACTGGGACTAAATTGGAAGAGCAGAATTTGAAAATTTTTTTGGGAAAGCTAATTATGAGCATTATTCATAAACGGCAATCTTTTTTTTCCTTTTGAGACACTCACTCTATTCCCCAGGCTGGAGTGCAGTGGCGTGATCTAGGCTCATTGCAACTTCCACCTCCCAGGTTCAAGTGATTCTCCTGCCTCAGCCTCCTGAGCATCTGGGATTATAGGTGCACACCCCACACCTGGCTAATTTTTGTATTTTTGGTAGAGACGGGGTTTCACCATGTTGGCCAGGCTGGTCTCAAACTCCTGACCTCAAGTGATCTGCCTGCCTCAGCCTCCTAAAGTGCTGGGATTACAGGCATGAGCCACCACACCCAGCCTAGTCAATCTTGACTTTTAACTTGAATTTAAGATTTTTTTTATGTCAACAGTTAATTTTTTGCCCCTAATTTATATGAGTTGAAAACCTTCATCAACTAGGAAAATTGAAGTAAGGTTGTATTGGATTTTTGAATGTTTGGCTAGAAAGAATAATACCTGAGTGCAAGCGGGATGTAACCTCCACATGATTCTGGGGACCAATGAGGAGAGCCAGAGAAAGATAATGAAAGAGAAGGTGTACCTCAAGTTATCTCAAAGCCTGCCATAGCTGATTCCTTGCTATGGCATTTAATCCTGCTGACAACTCAAATAGTGGTTGTGCCCTTTTCACAGATGAATAAATTGGGGCTCAACCTACTCCATCATTGCACAGCTGGCAGCCAGGGGCAAAGCATCACGGGGTCACTTTGGTGTCTGTCTGCCACACTGCCCTATGTCTAGTGTGCAGGCAGAGAAGGGGCAGGAGAAACTTAGTGCCGTGAGTGGCTCAGGGCATGGCACCTCTCAGGACATGGGCACGTTCCTTGGGGATAAGGGAGCAGAGGCTGCCCCTCCTTTGGTCCATTTAGGAAGACTTCCTGAAGGAAGTATGATTTCAGCAGTTGTTTGGATGTCAGGAGAGAAGCAGTTTGGTAAACTTCTAAGGAATGATGAGTCAGATAAGAAGGATAGGAGGCAATATAAAGACAGGAGTGGGAGGACTGAATATACATTCTTTAAAAATGGTTCTAAAATGTAGTCTCCTGTGTCAGTAAGCTATGCAATTCACTGACTGTGAAGCATAGGTGATCTTTTTTGTCTTCTTCTGCAGGTGTGGCAGTGTGGAGGGAAGATCGAGGTTTTGCCCTGCTCCCGGATTGGTCACCTAGAGAGACAGCACAAGCCCTGTGCCTTGGATCTGACCCCTGCCTTAAAGTGTAGCGCTCTGCGAGTGACTTGACTTGAATTTCCTTGCCTGGAATTGCCCTGCCCTGCCCTGCCTTGCCATGCCTCGAATTGCCTTGCCTTGCCCTGCCCTGCCCTGTGCAGGATGAGCAGCGGTGAAGGATGCTCCTGGGGTCCCTGGCTGGGAAAGGTATTAGGGGTCGCACGTACCTAGGCTGAGGCAAGAATACGTGTCCGGGGTAGCAGTGGCACTGGTAGCCCTTCACTGTCCATTAAGGAGCTTCTTCTGCGCGACCTTGAACTCGTGCCCACCAGGCGCCGGGAGGTTGGTGGGCAGCATCTGCTCGCTGAGTCGGGTCCCTGCCGCTCCTGGCCCTGCAGACTGGGAAATCTTAAAACTCCTCTTTGGAGTTTATAGGTGACTGCAGCCAGGTGGGAGCCTGTCTATGCGGATGTACCGGCTCTGGAGCGGCTTCCATCACCAGCCTGCGCATGCGCGCTCCTGGAAGACCCAGCGGCACCGCCTCTACTTCCGATTGGCTCCGCGTGAGGGGCCGACCTCTGAAAACATCACGGCGGCGCGCCTCTGGTGACGTCACGGCCGGCGCCCCGGTGACGTCACGGCGCACGGAGACGGGCCTCCGGCGACGTCACAGAGGCAAGCCTTACGCGACTTCACGTGAAGGTGTGTTGCCTAGGAGCTGTGTTGTCTTCTCCCCAGAGCAGAGTCCGGTAACCTCCATCTTCCGCTGCGTCCTGTGTGCTGCTGGCTGGAGAAGGGTAGGTAACAAACTCCGACCCAGCACAGTATTTATGTGGGTTAAAAAATAGAAAAAGTGTGTCCGGACACTAGGGAGGTGGGAAGTTTTCTTCAGGTCAGGAGTTCAAGAGCAGCCTAGCAAAGTGGTGTGACCCCATTTCTGTAGTCCCACCTCAGCCTCCCAGCTAGTTGAACCCCAAGGTTCAAGGCTGCAATGAGCTAAGATTCTACCACCGCACTCCAGCCTGCGAGACTGAGGTAAACCCTGTCTAAAAAAATAAAAAAGAAAACTATCCAAGTGTGCAACATTGGGGGACTGCTTAAAGAAAAATTGAGGCTGCCTGGGCCCTGTAATCCCAGCATTTTGGGAGGCTGAGGCAGGAGGATGGCTTGGAATCAGGAGTGTGAGACCGGCCTGAGCAACATGACAAAACCCCGTCTCTACAAAAGATACAAAAATTAGCCAGGCACAGTGCATGCCTGACCTAATATTTTGTATTTTTTTGTAGAGATGGGAGGGGGAGATGCTCCCATTTTGCCCAGGCCGGTCTCGAACTCCTGAGTACAAGCCATCTTCTCACCTTGGCCTTCAGAGTTGTTGGGATTAAAGGTGTGAGCCACGGCGCCCCACTTGGTTTAGGCTATTTAGTAACAAAGTCCGTGGCTCGGCTTGCTGGCTCTGTAATTCCAGCACTTTGGGAGGCCAAGGCAGGTGGATCACCTGAGGTCAGGAGTTCGAGATCAGTGTAGCCAACTTGATGAAACCCAGTTTCTACAAAAATTAGCCGCATGTGGTGGCACATGCCTGTAGTCCCAGCTACTCGGGAGGCTGACACAGGAGAATTGCTTAAACCCAGGAGGCAGGGGTTGCAGTTAGTCAAGATCACATCACTAAACCCTAGCCTGGTTGACAGAGCGAGACTCCAGAGTTTGAGACCAGCCTGGGCAATGTAGTGAAACCCTGATTCTTCAAAAGAAACAAATAAAAAAGGCAGGTGTAACTGTGTCCACTTGTGTCCCCTGCCACTTAGGATGCTGAGGCAGGAGGATCACCTGAGGCCAGGAGCAGGTCTGCAGTGAGTAGGGTCATCCCACAACCCTCCATCCTGAGCAAAAGAATGAGACCATATCTCTAGATAGCTAGCTAGATAATTGGTAAGTAGTTTTCTATCACAATTTTTTCTCTACATTTGAGCATATTTTTCTAAAGTAGCATTCAACACAACAGCATTTTACAGTGTTATTAGATGTTAATGTGATTATGTTTTTCTGAAATACAGTATCCTTTACAAAAGCAGTTTTTGTCTGTCAAAGCGCACGGATAGGTCCTCAAGTGAATTTGCCTGATGTTAGTGACCTTGGTACCATTTCCTCCCGTTGATTGCAACCTTCAGTAATTTGAGGTCACCGTTACCCTTGGAGGAAGAGCCCAAAGGCAACAAGTAAGGGCACTGGTGTCCAGTCCCTTCAAGAAGCATTTTCACCTTCCCTTAAGGTTTCCCTTGATGAACATGGAAGTACTGTATGTAGAATTGACTGTTCCAGCATCTTTGTATATTAGGCCAAAGTTATATGTCTTCGTTTTATGAGAGGCACCCTGGTAGGCTAGGGGAGTTACACATGAAGTCTGATCTCACCTTCTCTGTCCAGAGATGCAAGATGGTCCAATCAAATAACATTCTCTGAGCCTGTTTCTCTTTTACTTATTTTATTTATTTTTTATTTTTTAGAGACGGGGTCTTGCTCTTTTGCTGTGGTGTCATCTTAGATCACTGCAACCTCCACCTCTCGGGTTCAAGTGATTCTCCTGCCTCAGCCTTCTGAGTAGCTTGGACTACAGGCACGTGCCACCACATCCAGCTAATTTTTGTATTTTTAGTAGCAATGCGGTTTCACCATATTGGCAGAGATCGTCTTGATCTCTTGACCTCATGATCCACCTGCCTTAGCCTCTCAAAATGCTGTGATTACAGATGTGAGCCACCACACTTGCCCTGAGCTCATTTTTTTAGCTGTAAAATAAGAATAACAACTGTACTAATCTAAAAAGACAGCTTATTGTATTGTCTTTTATTTTCTATGAAACTGTCTTTAACACAATAATTATTTTCTTTGCCGTGCCACATTTGTTTTTGTTTTGTCTTTGTTTTTCTTTTAGATGGAGTCTGTTTTGTTTTGTTTTGTTTTGTTTTGTTTTTGTTTTCTTGAGATGGAGTCTCGCTGTTGTAGCCCAGGCTGGAGTGCAGTGGCATGATCTTGGCTCATCCTGTATCATACCCACAGAGACCCTTTTTTTCTCCAGGGCCTGGGAAGCAGCCAGGTTCCATGAGTTAAATGCAGATCTGAACCATACTGAGCTGGGATTAAGGTACACACCCTCCTCTTCTGAAAAGTAGCTAAGGATTCCAACTTGGTGTAGTGGAGAGTGTGGCAGAGCCAGACCAGACAAGGACTGATCACCTGGAAAAGCATGTTGTCAAAGGCCTTGGTGAGTGCTGAGTGCCATAGCTCACACCGGTAATCCCAGCACTTTGGGAAGCTGAGACAGGTGGATCGCTTGAGTCCAGGAGTTTGAGTAGAGCCTGGGAAACATGGCAAAACCTGTCTCTACTAAAAACACAAAAATTAGCCAGGTGTGTTTTGAGATGAAGTCTGGCTCTCTCACCCAGGCTGGAGTGCAGTGGCACAATCTTGGCTCACTACAACCTCCACCTCCCCCTCTTCAGGTTCAAACTGTTCCCATGTCTTAGCCTTCCAAGTAGCTGAGATTACAGGCATGTGCCATGCCACCACACCAGCTAGTTTTTTTGCAGAGACAGGGTTTCACCATGTTGACCAGGCTGGTCTCGAACTTCTGACCTCAAGTGATCTGCCCACTTTGACCTCCCAAAATGCTGGGATTACAGGCATGAACCACAGCACCCAGCCCCTTCAGGTGCGTTTTGAGGCTTCACTATGATACTAGTTTCCTGTTTCTGCTGGAACAAATTACCACACACTTAGGGCTTAAAACATAGACGTAGCTGGGCATGGTAGCTCATACCTGTAATCCACTTTGGGAGGCTGAGGCGGGCGGATCACCTGAGGTTGGGAGTTCGAGACCAGCCTGACCAACATGGAGAAACTCCACCTCTAATAAAAATATAAAAATAGCTGGGTGTGGTAGTGCATGCCTGTAATCCCAGCTACTCAGGAGGCTGAGGCAGGAGAATTGCTTCAACCTGGAAGGCGGAGGTTGCAGTGAGCTGAGATCGTGCCATCACACTCCAGCCTAAGTAAAAAGAGGGGAACTCTGTCTGAAAAAAAAAAAAAAAAAAAAAAGCAACACAGATGTATTCGCTTATGTTCTAAAGGCCAGAATTCTAAAGTCGGTCCCAGTGACTCAAGGTGGAAGCAGGGCAGGTACCTTCCCAGGCTCTGAAGGAGAATGAGTTTCTGGCCCTGGAGGCTTCCTGGAATCCTCAGCTTGTGCTGCCCTTCTTGAATGACTGGAGGTACCTGCTTCCATCACTACACTTCCAATCGCTCTCCATCACCTGCTCTGCTCTGGTAAGGATGTGGGTGAGTACATCAACCCCACTGTGACAAGCCAGAATAATCTTCCTGGCCAAAAGTCCTTAACTTCATTATATCTCTAAAGCCCCTTTTACCATATGAGGTCATGTTCACCGATTCCTGGGATTAGGTTATGAGCATCTTGGGGGGTCACTATCAGCCTATTACAGGTATGCTGCAAAACTATTACACCTTCCTGGTGTTTCAGTGATTGGGAGGAAAAGGGTTGGGATTTTTGCTTTGGGGTTCCTCTTAAACTTGTTTTTTCTTTTTCTTTTTTGACATGGAGTCTTGCTCTTTTGCACAGGCTGGCTGCAGTCTTCGTTCCCTGCAACATTTGTCTCCTGGGTTCAAGTGATTCTTCTACCTCAGCCTCCTGAGTACCTGGGACTACAGGTGCCTGCCACCATGTCTGGTTAAGTTTTGTATTTTTGGATGAGATGGGCACATGGAGGGGGCAGTGGAAGGTGGGGGAGGGGACGGAAGTTTCTGCTATGTTGCCCTCATCTCAGAGTGATCCACTTACCTCTGCTCCCTAAGTGCTAGGATTACAGGCCTACATGGCCTCACTGGCTGCTGTAAAGTCTTATTTCCACACAAGTGAGACATGTTTTAGGAAGTTTGCTAAAAGACCCCTGGAGATATTGTCGTTGTGGCCTCCTTGTTATTTAGTTTGATGGATCTTTTCTCCCCTCCTCCTTTTTAGAAATTAAAAGGATAAAAAGAGGTACTAAACTTTAAAACTTTTCCTACAGTCTCCAATTAAACTAATTATAAGAACCACCAAGAAAGGGAAACATTTTTTCAAAAGCAGTAAAATGATATGGACTGTTGAGATGTAAAATATAGGAAATAAGTCATTATACGTTAATGTTGCTCTGACGTAGGGACATATTATTGACAATCAACCTTTGCTCAATTTTCAGAGAAATGCAATGATGGTATCGCTGATCTATGTAAACACATTGAAGAACTATCTGAAAGAAAATATGGTATGTCTAAACTAGAAAAGTCCTGTAATACTTTGTTCATGAGTGTTTATACAATGGAGTCACTGTTCATCTTGTAGTGTCTGTCTAAATATTAGAAACTTTCTTTCTTTCTAGATTACTGTAAAGCTAAGGAAAAATTGTATTTCTTAAATTATCAGTTAGCATTTCTTTTAAACTTTCAGCATGAATATTGGCGATTTATTTATAATTTATTGCAAAGCCCTGGATCTTAGGGATTTAATTAATTTTTTTAAACTAATTATTTCTCTTTATCTGCTTTGTTAAATTCGGTATTTGGTTGGGCATGGTGGCTCATGCCTGTAATCCCAGCACTTTGGGAGGCCAAGGCGGGCAGATCATGAGAATAAGAGCTTGGCCAAGTCTCTTATTCTGTTTGAGCCTTAGTATGCTCTTTAGTGGTCGTGAGAACTGAAGATCTATATTAAAGATTTGATAGCATGCTACACTGCTTCACATAATACCGGATATATAAACACATAATAAATTCATCTTGCTTATGTTTTAATTTACTTATTTATTTTTTGAGGCAGAATCTTGCTCTGTTGCACAGACTGAAGGGCAGTGGCATGAGATCTCGGCTCACTACAACCTCTGCCTCATGGTTTCAAGCAATTCTTCTGCCTCAGCCTCCCAAGTAGCGGGAATCATAGGTGTGCACCACCATGTTCAGTTAACCTGTGTATTTTTAGTAGAGACAGGGTTTCACCATGTTGGCCGGACTGGTCTTGAACTCCTGACCTCAAGTGATCTATCCGGCTTGGCCTCGCAAAGTGCTGGAAATTCAGGTGTGAGCCACTGCACCTGGCCTATGATTTTATGATATTGTTAATTTAGTACTATTCTGAGTAAAAATCATTTGCTATTCAAGTTTTATGAATTCACTGTTTTATAAATTGACTGATAATTTTTATAAATGTCAGTGCTTTTATCAGGTGAAACTGATTATGTTGTGGGACTTCTGTTGTGATGGTGGTTTATTAGATTATTTTGTTTAAAGACAATGTTCAGCTGTTGTGAAATTATAAAAAGTGAAATTATAAAAACTATTTTCACACTATAATATTAAAGCATTATTAATGGTAATTGCCTTAGGGAAAGATACTTTTTTTGTAATATGAAAGTATGATATTCAAGTTTAGTGTACAGCAAAGGATATTAAATCTAAGCACTAATGTGCACTTGAAACATGAGTACAAATATCAGTGTTTAGCAGATAGACCTTAACACATACTGATAGCAAAGAAATGGAGCTGTTTTGATGGGAGACTGTTGGTTATGTTTGATTTGAATATTCCCCATGCTCTTGACTTTTCTTTTTTTTTTTTTCTTTCTTTGAAACAGAGTCTTCCTCTTTCACTCAGGCTGGAGCGCAGTGGTGTGATCTCAGCTGACCGAAACCTCCACTTCTCAGGTTGAATTTATCCTCTTGCCTCAGCCTCCCTAGTAGCTAGGACTACAGGTAAGTGCCACCATGCCCAGCTAATTTTTGTATTTTTGGTAGAGATGGGGTTTCACCATGTTGGCTAGGCTAGTCTCAAACTCCTGACCTCAGGGGATCCACCCACCTTGGCCTCCCACAGTGCTGAGGTTACAGGTGCGAGCCACTCCCACCTGGCTAACACTTGACTTTTTTCTTTTTTGAGATGGAGTTTTGCTCTTGTTGCCCAGGCTGTAGGGCAATAGCTCAATCTCGACTCACTGCAACCTCTGCTTCCCGGGTTCAAGCTATTCTTCTGCCTCAGCCTCCAGAGTAGCTGGGATTACAGGCATATGCCACAGTTAATTTTATATTTTATTAGAGATGGGTTTTTTCATGTTGGTCAGTCTAGTCTGGAACGGTCTACCTCAGGTGATTTGCCTGCCTCAGCTTCCCAAAATGTGGGGATACAGGCATGAGCCACCATGCCCAGCCAGCGGTGGCACAGTCTGGTCTCACTGCAACCTCTGCCTCCCTGGTTCAAGCGATTCTCCTGCCTCAGCCTCCTGAGTAGCTAGGATTACAGATGTTTGCCACTATGCCTGGCTGATTTTTCTATTTTTTTTTTAGTAGAGATGGGGTCTCAAACTCCTGACCTTGTGATCTGCCTTCCTTGGCCTCCCAAAGTGCTCAGATTACAGGTATGAGCCACATTGCCCAGCCTCTTTCTCTCTTCTTAGTGTGTCTTCCTTACAGGTAATCCCACCCTGCCCACCTCTTAAAAATATTATATTGTCTGTGTTTTTGACACCCTCATTCCTGGCCCTGAAGGTGCTCCTCATACCAGACCTCTATGTTTGCCTATCTGCTTGACCCCTCTTCAGGCTTCATGTGTCCCAGGCAAAGTCCCCATTTCCCTCTCCATGAGCTCCTCTCAAGGTCTACCAGCTACCCAAGCCAGATGCCCAGGAGTTACTCTGAGGTATGATTGTCTCCCTTCCCGTATCCAGCCTTGCAAGGCCTGCTGACTCTGCCCGAACACAAAGCCCAGGTTCTACCCCATCCTCCTTCACTGCCCTCCAGTGCTCAGTTAGAGCCATGCCACAGAGCAGCCAGGTCAGGCTCATTGTAAGTAGGAGGTGGAGCCTGTCATTCTCTGCACTGTCATAGGTAGTGCCTTCCACTGTTTTCGGAGTAAACCTCACAGCCCCTGATTGGGTCTGCAGGGGCATCGGTGAGCTGCCCTCTGCCATTCCTCTGCTTTTCCCACATGCCGTCTGTGGAGTGCTTGCTCTGTGCCAGCCACTCTGATCATTTGTGTGCCTTTCTTCTTCTCAGGTCACAGCCTCCTGGCACCGTTGCTCTGAGGGCTGGTGTTTGTGGACTGCTGTTAGTTGAGGGCTTTCTGTGCTTCTCGTTTCTATTAGCATCACAGTTGAAACGTCATCATGTTGGAGAGGACTTTACTGAGCACTGTCTCATCTCAGCCTCGAGGCTCACTGACTCATCCTCCTTTCATTTTTCACAGAGCGCTGCTGGCTTTTTCCTCCTGCTTCGGCACAGTGGCTCTAACAGCCCAGATCACGCCTGTCTTGTTTACTTCTCAAGCAGGTTCTCAAGTGATTCTCCTGCCTCAGCCTCCCAAGTAGCTGGGATCACAGGTATGCACCACCACACCCAGCTAATTTTATTTTTAATTTGTAGTAGAGATGGGGGTTCCACCATGTTGGTCAGGCTGCTCTGAAACTCCTGACCTAAGGTGATCCATTCACCTTGTCCTTCCAGAGTGCTGGGATTACAGGTGTGAGCCACTGAGCCTGGCCAGGAATGGATTATTTTTATGCTTCCCCTTTTGAGACATTGCCATGGCATTTGTAAACTGTCACGGTGTTGGTGGGAGTGTAGTAGCAGTGAGGACGACCAGAGGCCACTCTTGTCACCATCTTGGTTTTGGCTGGCCGCTTTACTGCAACCCATTTTATCAACAAGGTCTTTATGAATTGTATCTTGTGCTGACTTCCTTCCTTAGCCTGTGACTTAGAATGCCTTAACTATCTGAGAATGCAACTTAGTAGGTCTCAGCCTCATTTTACCCAGCTCCTATTTTAGATGGAGTTGCTCTGGTTCAAATGCCTCTGAAAGGGGAAAGGAAATCTTGGGATTTTCATTGCTGTGAACCACTGCACGTATTGAGGAAATAATCACTACTTCCAACCTCATAATCCTGAAGTCATTTGGTACCTGTGAGTCAGGTGTTGGAAACTGGGCAGTGTGGAAGACAGTGCCCTGCCCCATGCATTCTGGAACATTTAATCTGGTGGGGAAATGTGTAGTAAGTAGGAGATATTTACTATAGAAGAAGGGGTTATGGTCTGGGAAAGAATTAAGTGGAATAAGGGGGATAATGAGGCAGAGGGTGTGATTGGGACAGCCTCAGTGATGCGTGATGAGCACATTCTGCAGTTGGTCTCACCTCTTTGTAAAACTTCCAGTTTCACTCTCAACCCCAACAAATGGTTCTTTTTTATTTTATAGAAAGTTTGTCAGAACTAGGTTTATATATTTTCTTGTTGAATTAACAGAATAATTTGATTTAACATCACTGTCTAGTATGACTGAAAGCTTCTAATCTTTTACTGTTATTTATGGGCCTTCAAATTTGATGCTAATAACATGAAGTAAGAATTTAAGACAAGTCTTTAGATGTTACAGGAAAGCCAGTCTAATAACAAAGAAATTAATTTATTAATTAATTTCAAGTTGACATTCCAGTTGAGTTGTGGAGGTGGGGGAGGCATTTTGGTAAATGAGTTCAGAAGTAAGGAGAAAGATCTGGCAAGAGATATCATTTTGGATTTTGTAGTAGTGTTTTGATAGCAGTCGTTGATAACACCAAAATAATTTATCAGTGAGCTCCCTGACAGCTCCCTGACTTTTCAAAGAAACAGGGTCGTGTTATGTTTTCTGGGCTGGGCTAGAACTTGTGGGCTCAAGTTATCCTCCTCAGTCTCCTAAGTAGTATCTAGGGCTACAGCCATGTGCCACCATGCCCAGGTTTGAGCCACTCCCAGCCATCATGTTGCAAAATATTTAAATGTTACATTCAGAGGTGCATGGGAGATCTGTATATAAATAGCACCATGTAAATTGCTTGAATGTTTTTGTTTAGAGTTCTGTTTGGATGTGGCTTCAGAGCAGGGATTAGTAAATTCATTTTTACTATTTTTTTCTTAAGGCAGATTCTCACTCTGTTGTTCAGGCTGGAGTGCAGTAGCTCACTGCAGCCTCTGCCTCCCGGGTTCTACTGATTCTCTTGCCTCAGCCTCCTGAGTAGCTGGGACTACAGGTGCCTGCCACCACACCCAGCTCTTTTCTATTTTTATTATTATTATTATTATTATTATTTTTGATAGAAACAAGGTTTCACCATGTTGGCCAGGCTGGTCTTGATCTCCTGATCCAAGTGATCCCCCTGCCTTGGCTTTTCAAAAAGTTGGGATTACAGGCATGAGCCATGGTGCCTGGCCATTTTATTTTATTTTTTTTTTACATTTTAAAATAACAGTTTTTATACCTATTCAGAAGAAGAGAAAATAGTACTATGAACACTAAAATACTTATTCCTCAATTTCTGTGATCATTAAGATTGTCCTACATTTTGTTCTATTTCTTTTCCTCCCTTTGCAGGAATACTGTAAAGCAAATCAGAGTCTTCACGTCATTTTACCTGTTCAGTGCACGTCCCCAAACAGCCACCATCTCCTCACATCTGACAAAATTAACAATGATTTTTTGGTGTCAGCTCATTGTTTGCTGTATATCTGGATCCAAACAATCTTCCTGTGCTAACTTTGGTTATTAGGCCTCTTTTCATCTAAACCAGCCTCTGCTTACTATTGTTATTTCATATTCCACGAATTCTCAGTGGAAAGTTATTTCTTTCAAAATAGCATGCTTACAAGGTTGAAGGGGTAAAGAATATTGATCTTGTGGTTGCAGTGCAGATGAAAGTGTAGCCTGAAATGTGCCCGTGTGCAGCAGCAATGGAGGAGGGTTATTACAGGTCACCAGCAGATAGTAGCAAAAGGCTGCTTCCAGATAGTACTTACAGCCTGGGTCCAATGGCTCATGCTTGTAATCCCAGCACTTTGGGAGGCCAAGATAGGCGAACCACCTGAGATCAGGAGTTTGAGACCATCCTGCCAAAAATGGTGAAACCCGGTCTCTACTAAAAAATACAAAAATTAGCCAGGCATGATGGCAGGTGTCAATAATCTTAGCTACTTGGGAGGCTGAGGCAGGAGAATTGCTAGAACCTGGGAGGTGGAGGTTGCAGTGAGCTGAGATCATGCCACTGTACTCCAGCCTGGGTGACAGAGCAAGACTCCATCCCAAAAAAAATGCTACTTAGGTTGTATTCTTTATCTTCTATATGAATTTTCTTTCTCTGTCTTCCTAAGGGTATTAAACAGAAGTTTTATCTTATAGGATCTTTGAAGATCTTTTTTAAGACCAAAACTCTGAAGCACCTTCAAATGATTTGTATTTAGAAGGACTACCGGAAAACATTTCTTTCAGAAGTCCCTTGTGATATGGAATTCCGAGGCTGGAAAACATCAGGTAAGTGGGTGACTGAATTAAATTTTTATTAAAAGGTAAAATAATCTGCAGAAACAAATTAAGAAGAGATTAATTTGATAAAGATGGGCCTTTTGTTCCCATCTCGTCATGACTTCTTTATATTTAAAATTAATATGTAGATTACTATTTAGATTGAACAAGAATTTATTCAGTATAATCATTGGATGTGCAAAATTGGGTCTGAAAAGAACCCTGTCATTGGGGGCTTAATACTAAGAAAAATACAATGAAAAGTTATTGAGCATTTTGGGGGAATAAAGCAAGGATGGCATATCCAGTTGCTGTCTCATTGAAGATCAATGAGAAAGTAAAAGCAAAGTATTATAAGTTCCATCAAAGAAAACCGTTTAAGTTTTTGTTCTTGATGTTATTTCTCTAATAAACAGCTGCTATCATTTCAGACCACTTGCTATGTAGGCCCTTAGGAATTTTTCACTAGAAGGCATGTAAAGAAAGATGAGCATTTGTAAGGGATTTAATGTTCATCATTTGACTGCATGACTCATCCCCAGAGCTGTAATTTTACTAACAAATTTTTCAGAAGCCAGTTAGCAGCTGCACCTCGCCAGCCAGCCACACTCAACATCCAGTGCTCTTTTGTTCTTCTCTTTCTCCTCAAACTTGGTTACTCTCACAAAGTCCTTGCATTTCTTTTCTTTCCTTTTTTCTTGCTCCGTCACTCAGGCTGCAGTGCAGAGGTGTAATCACGGCTTGCTATAGTTTCAAACTCAAGTAATACTCCCACCTCAGCCTCCCAAGTAGCTGGGACTACAGATGTACACCACCACGCAAAGCTAATTTTTTTATTATTTATTGTAGAGATGGGATCATGCTGTGTCGCCCAGGATGGTCTTTAACTCCTGGCCCTAAGTGTTCCTCCTGCCTCAGCCTCCCAAAGTTCTGGGATTATATGCAGATACAAGCCAGCTGTGACCAGCCCCCTATTTATTTTAAATAACAGCTTTATTGAAATATAGTTAACATACCTTACACTTCATTCATCAAAGTATGCAATTCATTGGTCTTTAGAGTAGTCATGGAGCTGTGCATCTGTCACCACAATCAATTTTAGAAACTTTCATGGCCCTATAGAGAAATATACATTTCTTTGCCATTAGTTCCTACTCCCCCTATACCCCTGTGCTCCCATAGGCAACCGCTGATCTATTTCCTGTCACTATAGAGTTGCATAATCTGGACCTTTTATATAAATAGGATTGTGCAATATGTGGGGATCTTTGGTGGCTGGCTTTTTTTTCACTCCTAGCATAACGTTTAGAGTTTCTTCATGTCATGGCATGTGTCAGTATTTCTCTCCTTCTATGGCTGAACAGTATACTCCATGGTAGAGTCACACTACATTGTATTTATCTGTTCATCAGTTGATGAACATTTGGGTTGTTTTCCTGTATTGGCCATTATGAATAATACCGCTCTGAAGATTCATGTACAAGTTTTTTTGTGGACATATATTTTTATTTCTCTGGGATATATGCCTAGGAGAGAAATTAGTGCATTCTATGAAACTGTACATTTAGGCTTTTCAGAAACTCTTTTCCAAAACAGTTATACCAGTCAGGTGTGGTGACTCACATCTGTAATCCCAGCTACATGAGAGGCTGAGGTGTGAGGATCACATGAGCCTATGAGTTAAAAAAGAGGAGTCTGGGCAAGATAGCAAGACCCTGTCTTTATTTAAAAAAATAAAATGAAAATGACAAGAAAAGAAACACCCAAACAAAGTGGTTAAACCATTTTATGTTCCCACCAGTAATGTATGTGGGTTCCAGTTTCTACATTTTCACCAACATTTCTTCTTTACAGGCAAGATCTCATTCTGTCGCCCTGGCAGGAATGCAGTGGTGTGATCATGGCTCACTGCAGCCTCGAACCCCCAGACCCTCGTGATCCTTTTGTCAGCCTCTTGTGAAGTTGGGACTACCTTCAGATGCCACCACACTCAGCTAATTTTTGTATTTTTAGTAGAGACTGTTTCACTATGTTGCCCAGTCTGGTATCAAACTGCTGGACCCAAGTGATCCACCTGCCTTGGCCTCCCATACTGCTGGGATTACAGGTGTGAACCACCATACCTGGTTATCTCTTTCTTTTGTCTCTTTCCTTCCTTCCTTTGGTAGATGGGAGAAAATAGTATCCATGTCTTATTTTTACTCCTGAGACTTTTAAGGCATATGAGGGAATATATGATTGTATTTATAGATGTTTAGCGGGAGATAGCCTTGAATAGAATGTGATATTAAAGGATCCCATAAAAGATATTTGTAGTATGCTTCAAAAGAGCTGTATGTTGCCAAGTTACCACTTTACTTGTGAGGACACATGCTCCATGAAGCACCTGATGAGACAATTTGCAATTGTTATTTTGTTTTGTTACTCTGTAGATTTAGTTGTGCTCAAGCATTCAGATGACCTTTTCTTAATTTCTTTTTCTGAGACAGTGTCTTGCTCTGTCACCCCGGCTGGAGTGCAGTGGTATGATCTTGGCTCACTGCAACTTCTGCTTCCTGGGTTCACACAATTCTCCTGGCTCAACCTCCTGAGTAGCTGCGATTACAGGCACCTGCCACCACTCCAGGCTAAATTTTGTGTTATCAATAGAGATGGGTTTTCACCATGTTGGCCAGGCTGGTCTCAAACATTCAACCTGTGATCTGCCTGCCTCGGTCTTTCAAAGTGTTGGGATTACACGACTGAGCCACCGCCCCCAGCGTGTTTTTTCTTTTCAAAAGCACCCTTGATGATTAAATGTTAAATATGTACTAGTGGATATTACTTTGCTGAATATTGCATAGTGAATATTAAATGTTTATTCTCACCTTTCAGACAGGAACCTGTTAATTCTACACGTGAAGATTTACAACTTGATAAACCAGCTTCAGGAGGTAGGTCTTCAGTATTAACTCAGATGAGAAGATTGTGTGCAATAATTATTTAATGCTTACCATTGTTTTTTTAATGGTACCTTTCACGTGAAATAAAATGCCTCTAACTACTAATTATGTGCCAGGACAGGAGAATTCGTGTCGTCCAAATTCTGTTACTCTCTAGAACAGTTAACTCAGTTTGTTTGTATTAAGACATTATCAATATGTGAAAATACTGCATTTATGTGTAGACAGAACTAAAATAACAGTATTTGTTCTACTTCTGAGATGCAGTATTTATCTGGCATAGTGCATTGAACAGTTTATTATTGAAGTCTACACCAGTCAAATGAACGAGCCTTCATCAACTGTCTGTGATACCCAGGACATAAGGTTTCCTCTTAGAGTATGGAGCCATGCATATCATCTCTTAATTGTTAAATGTGTTTTGAAAGAAATGGAATGGATTTGGTTACTGGTTTTGTTTCTGGAGCGGAGAGAGACAAAGCAGAATGACTCCCACTGTTTAGATTTCCTAAAATGGAAGGATTGCCAGCAGATCATATTTCTGGTCTCCCCATAGAAAATGTTTTCTTTCTTTCTTTTTTTTTTTTTTTTTTTGAGATGGCATTTTGCTATATTACCCATCCTGGAGTTCAGTGGTGTGATCTCAGCTCACTGCAACCTCCACCTCCTGGGTTCAAGCAGTTCTCCTGCCTCAGCGTCCCATGTAGCTGGGATTACAGGCACAAACAACCATGCCCATCTAATTTTTGTATAATAGAGGTGGGGTTTCACCCTATTGGCCAGGCTGGTGTTGAGCTCTTAACCTTAGGTGATCTGGCTGCCTCAGCCTCCCAAGAATCTGGGATTACAGAAACGTGCCACCATGCCCAGTTAATTTCTGTGTAGGTAGTAGAGATGAGGTTTCACCACGTTGGCCAGGCTGCTCTCAGACTCCTGTCCTCGAATGATCCACCTGCCCTGGCCTCCCAAAATTCTGGGCTTACAGGTATGAGCCACCCACGTTTGGCCAGTGATTGACTTTCTTTCATTTATTTATTTATTTATTGAGATGAAGTTTCACTCTCGTTGCCCAGGTTGGAGTGCAGTGGTGCGATCTTGGCTCATGGCAACCTCCACCTCCTGGGTTCCAACAATTCTTCTGCCTCAGCCTCCCGAGTAGCTGGGATAACAGGTATGTGCCATCATACCCAGCTAAGTTTGCATTTATAGTAGAGACAAGGGTTTTTAATGTTGGTCAGGCTGGTGTTGAACTCCTGACCTCAGGTGATCTGCCTGCCTCGACCTCCCAAAGTGCTGAGACGACAATTGTGAGCCACCACACCCGGCCCAGCTCTTGACTTGTTATACCTGTTGTATTATTTTAATGTTGAGTAAATAAATGCTAGCTCAAATGTTGTAGTTCAGGAGAATCTTCTGTTTCTGGTACTTTTGAAAATTATGTTTATAACTCCAGTAAGTGTTTTTATGAGTCCAGTAAGGTTACACTGATGTTTATGTTTTGCAAATACTACCTTTCCCATCTAGTACTATACGTATTATATAATATTAGCTGATGTGTTTTTCTGGCTTTATGATGTGGTTCAGATTGCTGTAGAAAGTCTGGCTGTATCTACATTGGCTTAAAGTAATGGGATTTTGTTTTTTGAGCTGGAGTTTTGCTCCTGTCACCCATTCTGGAATGCAATGACATGATCTTGGCTCACTGCAACATTCGCCTCCCAGGTTCAAGTGATTCTTCTACCTCAGCTTCTGGAATAGGCGGGATTACAGGTATCCACCACCACGCCTGCCTGATTTTTGTATTTTTAGTAGAATTGGGGTTTCCCCATGTCGTCAAGGCTGATCTGGAACTTGTGACCTCAAGTGATCCATTTGCCTTGGGCCTACCAAAGTGCTGGGTTACAGGTATTAGACACCACACCTGACCTATGTTTATATTGTATTGTTAATTTAGTACTATTCTAAGTAAAAATAATCTGCTATTAAAGTTTTATAAATTGACTAACAGTTTTATGAATGTAAGTGCTTTTTATAAGATGAAATAGATTATGTTTTGGGGCTTTTTTGTGATGGTGATTTATTAGATTATTTTGTTTAAAGACAATAATTTGCAGCTGTTGTGACATTATAAAAAATCTTCACATTTTATAATTTTAAAGCAGCATTAGTGGTAATTACCTTAGGGAAAGATACTTTTGTTTTGATCTGTAAGTATGATATTCAAGTTTAGTGTACAGCAAAGGGTATTAAACTTCACTCAGCACTAATGTGTTATATGGTGCACTTGCAACTTTAGTACAAATGTCAATGTTTAGCAAATAGACTTTAACACATAATGATAGCAAAAAATGGAGCTATTCTGATGGGACATTGTTGGTTATGTTTAATTTTACTACTTCCCGTGCTCTTGACATTTTTTGTTTCTTTGAGAGAGTCCTGCTCTGTGACCCAGGGTGGAGGGCAGTGGCATGATCTCAGCTCACTGCAATGTCCACCTCTCAGGTTCAAGCGATCCTCCTGCCTCAGTGTCCGTAGTAGTTGGGACTACAGGTAAGTGCCACCATGCTAAGCTAATTTTTGTATTTTTAGTAGAGATGGGATTTCACCATGTTGGCCAGGCTGGTCTCGAACTCCTGACCTCAGGTGATCCACCCACCTAGGCCTTGCAAAGTGCTGGGGTTATAGGTTTGAGCCTGTTCAATGACTAGCTCTTGAATTTAATTTTTTTTTGAGATGTAATTTGGCTTTTGTTGGCCAGGCTGGAGTGCAATGGCTTGATCTCAGCTCACCACAACCTCCTCCTTCTGGGTTCAAGCAATTCTCCTGCCTCAGTCTCCCAAGTAGCTGGGATTACAGGTGTACACCACCATGTCTAGCTAATTTTTTTTTTCTGTTAAGTAAAGATGGGATTTTTCCATGTTGGTTAGGCTGGTCTCGAACTCCAGTCCTCAGGTGATCTGACCACCTCAGCCTCCCAAAGTGCTGGGATCACAAGTATCAGCCACAGTGCCCATCCCAGCTCTTGATGTTTTATAGATGTTGTATTATTTCAGTCTTGAGTAAATAAATGCTAGCTGAGATGTTGCAGTTCAGGAGAATCTTCTGTTTCTATTAGTTAAAAAATTATTTTTATAAGTCCAATAAGGTTACACTAATGTTTATGTTTTGAAAATATTACATGTTCCATTTAGTACTGTATATATTAAATAACATTCGCTGTTTATGTTTTTCTGGCCTTATAATTTGGTTCAGACTGTTGTAGAAAGTCTGGCTGTATCTACACTGGCTTAAATAATAGGATTATTTCTTTCTCTATTGTATTTAATTTTTTTGAGCTGTAGTTTCCGTCTTGTCCCCATGCTGGAGTGCAATGGCATCATCTTCTCTCAGTGCACGCGCTACCTCCTGGGTTCAAGTGATTCTCCTTCCTCAGCTTCCCGAGTAGCTGGGATTGCAGGCACCTGCCTCCACACATAGGTAGTTTTTGTATTTTTAGTAGAGATGGGTTTTCCCATGTTGGCAAGGATGGTCTCGAACTACTGATCTCATGTGATTCACTGACCTCAGCCTCCCAAAGTGCTGGATTACAGGTGTGAGTCACCGCGCCCAGCTGTAATGGGATATTTTACTGTAGACTTTGATAATCAGAATTTTAGCATTTTGGAGGTTCTTTTAATTTGTTTCATACTATTTTTTGGACTCAATTACAATAACAGAACAAATTATAAAACTTAAAGAGCAATGCAGGGCATGGTGGCTCATGCCTGTAATTCTAGCACTTTGGGAGGCCAACGCGGGTGGATCATGAGGACAGGAGATCAAGATCATTTTAGCCAATATGGTGAAACCCCACCTCTACTGAGTGTACAAAAATTAGCTGGGCATGGTGGCAGGCACCTGTAGTTTCAAATACTCAGGAGGCTGAGGCAGGAGAATTGTTTGAACATGGGAGATGGAGGTTTCAGTGAGCTGAGATTGTGCCATTGCACTCCCACCTGGCAGCAGAGCAAGACTTCGTCAAAAAAAAAAAGTAAAGAGCAATACAGATTGAATAATTCTTTTCTACAAATTGTATTTAAATGATATCCCTTTGTTTTTTTTTTTTTTTTTTTAGTTACAGCTCAAGCTGTAAAAGCCAAAGGTCCAGGATGATCTTGTACTTTTATTCCAGTCTCATGTGGAAGATCTTTATGCAGAAGGACTTCCCAAGGGATTTTATTCTGAGACCAAGTTTTCACTCTTGTCATTAGCCTGGAGTGCAGTGGCGTGATCTCGGCTGGCTGCAGTCTCTGCCTCCTGGGTTCAAGCAATTCTCCTTCCTCAGCCTCCTTATTGGCCAGGCTGGTCTCAAAATTCTGAGTTTTTGATTTACCTGCCTCGGTCTCTGAAAGTGTTGGGATTACAGGCATGAGCCATTGTACTCAGCCTACTTTACATATTTTTGTCTTTCACTTTTTAATTTTTCTGGGTCTAACCCTAAGTCAGTCATGCCAGTGTTAGCTTTTGAAACATGAACACTGCCCACATCTGACTGGCATGCAACTGACATTTTCTTTCAGAGTTCTGATTGGCTCCATATTAGGGGAGGTCTGTGATGTCAGAAGGGTGGGTTTTCAGGGAAGTCACAGGGACAGTACAGGGCCTGGAGATGTGTTGTTTTCTCCTCAGAGTGAAGCCTGGTAACTGCAATGTCTCAGGTAGGTTCTGTGTGTTGCTGGCTGGAAAAGGGCAGTTGACAAACTCTGACCCGGTACAGTTTTTATTTAGGTCAAAAACAGAAAACTGTGTCCAGGTGTGTCTGAGGTAGGAGGAATCCCTTCAGTCCAGGAGTCCAAGAGCAGCCTGGGCAACATGGTGTGACCCTGTATCTTTAGTCCCACCTCAGCCTCCCAGCTACTTGAACCCCAGGGTTCAAGGCTGCAATGAGCTATGATCCCACCACAGAACACCAACCTGTGAGACTGAGGTAAACCCTGCCTAAAAGAACAAAAAGAAAACTCTCCAAGTGTGCAAGAGTAGAAGACTGCTTAAAGAAAACATGAGGCTCCCTGGGCCCTGTAATCCCAGCACTGTGAGGGCCGAGGCGAGAGGATGGCTTGGGCTTAGGAGTTTGAGACCAGCCTGGGCAACATGATGAAACCCTGTCTCTACAAAAGATGTAAAAATTAGCTGGGTGTGGTGCACACCTGGCCTAATTTTTGTAGAGATGAGGGGTGGTCTAGCTATGTTGCCCAGGCCGGTCTTGAACTCCTAGGTTGAAGCAACCTTCTTACCTTGTCTTTCAAGGTTGTTGGGATTACAGGCCTGAGCCACTGCCCCCACCTGGGTTAGGCCATTTAATAACATAAGTGCTCGGGCAGCTCAGTGGCTCATCCCTCTAATCCCAGTACTTTGGGAGACTGAGATGAGTGGATCACCTGAGGTCAGGGGATCGAGACCAGCCTGGCCAGAATGGTGAAACTCTGTCTCTACAAAAAATACCAAACTTAGCTGGGGGTGGTGGTAGGCTCCTGTATCCCAGCTACTCAGCAGGCTGAGGCAGGAGAATCCTTTGAACCTGAGAAATGGAGCTTGCAGTGAGCCGAGATCGAGCCACTGCACTCCAGCCTGGGTGACAAGAGTGAAACTCTGTTTCAAGAAAAGAAAGTTAAAGAGCAATACAGATTCAATAATTATTCTTTGCTGCAAATTGTGTTTAAATGATATCCCTTTTCCTTTTTTTCCTTCTACCTCAAGCTGTAAAAGCCAAAGGTCCAGTGATGATTCCATACCCTTTTTTCCAGTCTCATGTTGAGGATCTCTATGAAGAAAGCCTTCCCAAAGGAATTTGTTTTTCTTTTTCTTGAGACAGTTTTCACTCTTGTCCCCCAGGTCGGAGTGCTATGGTGTGATTTTGGCTCACTGGCTCTTGGGTTCAGGCAGTTCTGCCTCACAGTCGCCCACCACCATACAAGACTAGTTTTTGTATTATTAGTAGAGAAGGGATTTTTCTATGTTGGCCAGGCTGGTCTTGAACTCCTGACCTCAGGTGATGCTAGGTGGAATAAGGGGGATGAGTGTGATTGGGGTAGCCTTTATGATATGTGATGGGCATGTTCTGCAGTTGACTTCTCCTCTTTCTACAACTTCCACTTTTTACTCAGCTCTGACAATTGGTTCTTTTTTATTTTATAGAAAGCTTGTTAGAATTAGGTTTATATAGTTTCTTGTTGAATTGACAGAATAATTTTATTTAACATCATTCTTTAGTGTGACTGAAAGCCTGTAATTTTTTAACCGTTGTTTGTTTATGGGCATCTTTCTTTTTACAGATATGATAACTATTTCATTTTGTGTGTTTCTTATTCGAAAGAGTTACTATACTAGATCCTTTCAGATTTGGTGCTAATAACATGAAGTAAGAATTTAATACAAATCTTAGATGTTAGAGGAAAGCCAATCTAAGATCAAAGAAATTAATTTCTTTCAAGTTGAGGTGTGGAAGTAGAGGAGGCAATTGGATAAATGAGTCCAGAAGTAAGGAGAAAAATCTGGCAGTCGATGTAATTTTGGATTTTATAGTAGTGTTTTGATAGCCTTGTTGATATCACCAAAATAATTCATCAGTGAGCTCCCTCACAGCTCCCCATTTCTTTTTAAAGAAACCAGGTCTTGTTATGTTGTCTGGGCGTGACTAGAACTTTTGGGCTTATGTTATCCTCCTGCCTTAGTGTCCTAAGAGGCTGGGGCTACAGGCATGTGTTACCATGCCCAGCTTTGAACCACTCCTAGCCATCAGGTTGCAAAATATTTAAATTTGCATACAAAAGTACAAGGGAGATCTCTATATAAATAGCACCATGTGAATTGCTAGAATCTTTCTTTTTAGAATTCTGTTTGGATGTGGCTTCAGAGCAGGGAATAGTAAATTAATTTTTACTTTATTTTTGTTTTTGTTTTTGGTATTTTTTTAAGCAGATTCTCACTCTGTTGCCCAGGCTGGAGTCTAGTGGCATGATCTTGGCTAACTGTAGCCTTTTCCTTCTGGGTGCAAGTGATTTTCTTGCCCCAGCCTCCTGAGTATCTGGGATTACAGGTACCTGTCACCACATTTGGCTAATTTTTTGTGTGTGTATTTTTGGTAGAGACAGGGTTTCACCAGGTTGGTCTGAACTCCTGACCCAACTGATCTACCTGCCTCGGCCTCCAAAATTGCTGGAATTGTAGGAGTGAGTTGCTGCTCCTGACCATTTTTTTTTCTTTACATTTTTAAATTATAGTTTATATACTTATTCAAAAGTAGAGAAAATAGTACAATGAACACTAAAATACCCATTCCTCAATTTCTGTGATCATTAAAATGTCCACATTTTGTTCTGCTATTCTTTTACCTCCCTTTGCAGGAATATTATAAAGCAAATCACAGCCATCACATTATTTTATCTGTTCAGTGTGCATTCCTGAACAGCCACTCTCTCATCATATCTGACAAATTTAGCAGTGATTTTTTGGTGTCAGCTCATGTGTAGCCCTTAGTTGAGTTTCCTTACTCTTATCTGAATAGTATCACATTTCCTCATTATCTGAAAAAAATTTGTTTTAAATCTGGCTTTAAACAGTCTTCATGTGTTAACTTTGGTTGTTATGCCTCTTTTAATCTAAATCAGCCTCTGCTTACTATTTTTAATTTCCATTTCCTGAATTCTTTGTGGGAAGTTAATTCTTATTAAATAGCATGTTCACGATGTTGAAGGGGTAAAGAACATTGATCTCATGGCTGCAGTGCAGATGAAAGCGTAGCCTGAAATGCACTACTGTAAGGCAGCCAATGGAGGACGGTTATTAGTCACGGGCAGATAGTAGCAAAAAGCTTCTTCCAAATAATGTTCATGACTGGGCACATTGGCTCATGCCTGTAATCTTAGCACTTTGGGAGGCCAAGGTGGGTGGATCAGCTGAGGTCAGGAGTGTGAGACCAGCCTGGCCAACACAGTTAAGCCCTGTCTCTACCAAAAATATACAAAAATTAGACAGGCATGCTGGTCGGCACCTGTAATCTCAGCTACTTGGGAGACTGAGGCAGGAGAATTGCTTGAACCCGAGAGGCAGAGATTGCAAGGAATCAAGATCATGCCACTGCACACCAGCTTAGGTTATGTTCCTCATTGTCTATAATGATTTTCTTTCTCTTCTGTTTAAGGATATTGAAAAACAAAGTTTAATCTTTGAAGATCTTTGAAGATGGTTTTTAAGACCAAAAATTTGAAGGACATGCGAATGAAGTGTGTGTGGAAGAACTACTGGAAGACATTCCTTTCAGAAGTCCCTCATGATAGGGAATCCCAAGGCTAGAAAACATCATTCAAGTGGGCAATCAAATACATTTGTTATTAAAAGGTAAGATGATAATCTGCAGACACAAATTCAGTGTCTTCCCTAAGAAGAGATGAATTTGATTAATTTGGGCCTTTTGTTTCCCTCTCATCATGACTTGTTTATACTTACAATTCACATTTAGTTTCTCTTACTAAACAAACATTTATTAAGTATAAGTATCAGATGAATAAAATATGCCCTTACATATAGGCACATAGAGTTGGGCTAGGGTGTTATCAACTTTTAGAGAGTGATTGTAGCTAATTGACTCCTTGTTCATTCTTGCATTTATTCGGTATAGAAGTAGTAACAGAGGTTTTAAGTTAACCTGCTTGTGGATAATTAACACGGTTGAAAGAGTGGTTTTAAGAATGATGAAAACTTGTGGTTCTGAGGTCCAGAATAAACACCATTAAGAAGTAATTCTTTTTCAACCTCCCCCTTAGAGGAGCAGCTAGCATGAAGTTTACATGAGTAAACGCAGTAGAGAAAAAGGAATGTGGGGTAAACAGACTCAACCAGGGAAGCTTTTCTCATCTTAATCTTCACCTTATGACTTAAAGCTCGAATGTAAGAACTGGCTGTCTTCAGCCTGGCTCATTAAAACTTTTTGGCTTCCTAAATGTTTGATACTGCATTCTATACTTCCTTAATATTTCCTTTAATATTTTTCCAGCCACCCTGAGTGAATCCCAGCACTGCCCTACATAAAATATATTTTTAATTATATTTCCTATTTGATGTCTGACTCCCCCTCCTCCTTCACTAAAAGGTAAGTAAGGGAAGGGATTCTGTCTGTTCTGTTCTGTTCTGTTCTGTTGTAACCCTAAATCCCTAGAAGGTGCTCAGTAAATATTTGTTGTTTGAATGAATAAATCAGCCTATTATTGAATCAGTCAGTCTCCTGTGGAAGGACTTCTCATACCAGTGGTGCATATCTGTATGATAGCTGGCACAGGGAGGGATGTGGTCAGAATGGCTCTGTCTATGTGGACTAGTTTTGCTTAGCATAATCCCAGCAGGCTCCTGTTGGGGTTAAGCCAGTTTCAACCTGATTACTTAGTATCATTCTTTAATCATTAAGCCAGAGGATAAGATTGGAATTGATCTGGGAGACTATTCAGTCTGCTTGTCTATTTATTGATGTGAGAATAACAGAGCCTAGAGAAAGTAAGCTGATTACTCACAATCGTAAAGCTTCAGAGGTCAACCTGAAATTAGGCTTCTGATGTCAGATTCTGTAGTGTTTCTTCATGTGTTCCCCCTGGCTGAGACAGTTCATGGGCTTTCAGGTTTGACATTTTTCTCTCCAGTCTCCAAACAGAAGCTTTTATCCGGACATTCTAGGTTAGCATAGATGGACAATGACCCTGCCATGTGTGGATAATCCCAAAGGTTGACCACTGTGGATGGGAACTATCCCAGATGTGTCAGGAGTACCACAGGCATGCTCACTTCTCTATTCATTGGAGCTGTATACAGTGGAAAGGAAACACAAGTCAAGACACTTTGCTGCTTCAATTCTTTTATTACATGTCACAGTCCCATATGTCTCCATTTAAATTCAGATTTTTTGATTAATCATCAGACCAGCTGCAGGCCCTTTGGTTCAGAAGTCTTGATCTCACCAACTGTTCATTTTCTTAATGGACTTCCTTACTTCAGACATTTATGTGTAGATGGTCTATTGTGGAGTTGTCAGAGGGGTGTGGAGCCCTCTCTTTTTGGGACAGTCAGTTCTCTTCGTGTAGCATGTCCTGAAGTGGGGCTGTCTCCATTCTCTTTGTGTGTGAAGTCTTCTGTTAAGCAGGGTAAAGTGAGAGAGGACTCCTAAAGAGAAAAACTCCTCCAGCATTTGCCGAAACATGTTTGTGAACTGACCAAGATGTAATTGGATGGCATGAAAAAGGCTAAAATTTATTTAATTTCTTGCTATCTGGTTTGTGGTACATGGTGCCCTAAATTGAGTTTAGAAGAAACTTTGCAGATGGAATTTTGTTCTGTTGCCCAGGTTGGAATGTAGTGGTGTGATCTCAGCTCACTGCAAACTTTGCCTCCTTGATTCAAGTGATTCTCCTGCCTCAGCCTCCCAAGTAGCTGGGATCACAGGCACCTGCCATTATGCCTGGCTAATTTTTATATTTTTAGTAGAGATGAGGTTTTACTATATTGGCCAGGCTGCTCTCAAACTCCTGACCTCAAACGATCTGCCCACCTCAGCCTCACAAAGTGTTGGGATCACAGGTGTGAGCCACTGTGCCCGGCTGATGGTGTCATATTTAATTCTAGTCCCTGTGGCCTCTTTTACAATACCAGGCATGCATGGAGCCCATGGTTTTGCTGCACCTAGTTTTACTCAAACAAAGGCTCTGGACTTTCATAGTTTACACTGACATATTCTAGTTTGCCTCTGAAATGTACTCTGAGGATGCTGACTTCCAGATAGTCATTCTTGGCTTCCAGATAGTTATTTTTTGGTGAAGAGAATTTCAAGTCTT
Organism: Callithrix jacchus; assembly: GCF_049354715.1. Classification (NCBI taxonomy): domain Eukaryota; kingdom Metazoa; phylum Chordata; class Mammalia; order Primates; family Cebidae; genus Callithrix; species Callithrix jacchus. Next base: position 20,300,189 of record NC_133510.1, read on the forward strand.
TTGAGTATAGTAGCCACACCACTTAGCTTCATTTTGGTTTGGTTACAAAATTTATTTTAGCTTAGTTTTCTTAGATTAAGGGGGCAAAGACAGAGCAGAAGCTTTTGGGAGGCTGAGGTGGGTAGATCACAAGGTCAAGAGTTTGAGACTGATGTGACCAACATGGTGAAATCCTGTCTTTACTAAAAATACAAAAGTTAGCTGAGCATGGTGGTGCGTACTTACAATCCCTACCACTTGGGAGGCTGGGGCAGGTGAATTGCTTGAACCCAGGAGTCTCTTGAGAAGTTGGGACTAGAGCACATGCCACAATATTCAGCTAATTTTTTTTTTATTTTTAGTGGAGACAAGGTTTCTCTATGTCACCCAGGCTGGTTTCAAACTCCTGGACCTAAGTGATTCACCTGCCTTGGCCTTTCAAACTGCTGCAATTACAGGTGTGAACCACCATGCCTGTTTTTCTTCTCATTTTTCTCTCTTCCCTTCCTTCTTTGGTAGATGGAAATGTGTCATGTACCAGCTATTCATCCAATGACTGCTCCTCAGTTCCAAATTCACTGTTGACTGCCTGCTCTGCAAACATAGAGGTTGGTTCCTTAAATGCTTCCTCTGTCAACTGGCGCATTATTAAATGTTGTCAGTACATGGTGCTAGAGGGGCAGTATAAGAGGCTTTTCTTTCTAGTTGTGTGCAAATCTTCACAGGCACTGAGCTTTTCCAGCACCAGGCCCTGCCCTGCATGGTGCTTAGCAGCACACAGTGACCAGCAGTTTCTCTGCATTTGCCTGGGTGGTTTTCTAGTGAGACAACTGTTTACTAATAGGTTAAGCTATCACCCTAGATGGTGGATTTTCAGCAAACTCCAGAGGGCGTATTGCTAGCATGTTCCACCATGTAGTAATGCAGCAATTCTGCCATTGAATTACCCATGACTGTGCCTTTTTTAAGGGGGCCTGGATCTCAGCCTTAGTGGGGAATCCCTTCCTTGGTCACTCTGTCTCAGTGTAGGGACAGTAGGAAGTTACTGCTCCTTGTAACAGCTGGTCCTATACTTTGTTTTTTTAGGCAGGGTCTCTCTTTTGCTTAGTCTAAAGTGCAGTGGTGAAATCATGGCTCACCGCAGCCTTAACCTTCTGGGCTGAAGCAATTTTTTTCACCTCAGCCTCCCAAGTGACTAGGACTACAAGTCTGTGCCACCACACCTGGCTTTTTTTTTTTTTTTTTGTAGAGCCAGGTTCTCACTGTGTTTCCGAGGCTGGTCTCAAACTGCTGGCCTCAAGCAGTCCTCCTACCTTGGCTTCCCAAATTGCTGGAATTGTAAGCGTGAGCCACCATGTCTGTCCTCTGCTAGCCCTATGTTCTCTAGAGTTCTCTTTCCTTTTGTAGCCAATCTCTCATATGGTGTTCCCTTGTTATATAATTAATTTTTTTATTTTAAATTTTACCAGTTTAAACTTCGGGTGATTTTTGTCTTTTGATTGGACTCTGACAAATAGAGAACTGATGCTAGGAAGGGTTCTGGGAGAAAGACCCACACAAATGGGATCTGGGCATAGGTTTGGTTATCCAAGGGGTAGCATTGAGCTCCTTGTCAATGGAAATGGGATGCTGGTGATTTTTAGGAAGTGACCTCATAATGTTTCAAGCTACCACTTCCTGTTGATTGTGATGAAATGCCAGCTGAGACACATGCCTTAGGAGCTAAGTGGCTTCTGTACTTGACCACTATGAAGACTGCTGTGGAGAAGGTCCTTTTGGATGCAATGGAGCAGGGGCACCTAATCCCTGAATCACAGGCCTGTACTTGGCCACACAGCAAGAGGTGAGCAGCAGGTGGGCGAACAAAGCTTCATCTGTATCTATGGCCACTCCCCTCTTTGCCGCCTGATCTCCACCTCTTGTCAGGTCAGTGGCAGCATTAGATTCTCATAGGAGCAGGAACCCTATTGTGTAACTGTGCATGCAAGGGTTCTACCTTGCTGTGTCTTTATGAGAATCTGATGCCTGATAATCTGTCACTATCTTTCATCACTTCCAGATGGGACCATCTAGTTGCAGGAAAACAAACAAGTTCAGGACTCCCACTGATTGTACATTATGGTGAGTTATATAATTATTATATACTACAATGTAATAATTACAAAGTACACAATAAATGTAATGTGCTTGAAATATTCCAAAACTGCCGCCTGCCCCCAGCCTGTGGAAAAATTGTCTTCCATAATATTGGTCCCTGGTGCCAAAAAAATGGGACTGCTGCACTCGAGCACTCACAGAGAGAGAAACACAAAGCTCAAGTCTTAGCATAAGTCATGGTCTGAGATCCAGAGAGCTTCCGTGATAGCCCAAACACAATTCCTTATTTCTTGTTTCCACAGGGTTGATAATATTGAAAATCAAACTCAAACTTAAATGTGTGAATTGCTGAATTACAGTGACAGTTGAATTCACTGCATCACCAAGGTTCTCATGAGAACCTGGGGGCACTAATAGGTGAAGAATGGGATTCTTTTTCTTTTTGAGACCGTCTCCCTCTGTTGCCCAGGCTGGAGCACAGCGATGTGATCTTGGCTCACTGCAGTCTCAACCTCCCGGGCTTAAGCTATCCTCCTGCCTCAGCCTCTGGGGTAGTTGAGGTATGATCACAGGTATGAGCCACCACACCCAACTAATATTTTGTGTTTTGTAGAGATGTGGTTTTACCACATTGCTCAGTCTGATCTTAATCTCCTGGGCTCAAGACATCCACCCACCTTAGACTTGTAAAGTTTTGAGATTATAGGCAGCAGCCAGCATGCCTGGCCCTGTTTTCTTTGGTACTGGTTTATTTTGAAGGCCTCCAATTGTCTTCCTGACTTCTAGGCTTGCTGACTTCAGCCTATTCACTGAAGCCAGAGGAATTTTTCTAAAAGGCAAATTTGGGTCAAAATGGTTCTTGATTAAAACCTGCTGGTGACTGCCCATTGCCTTTAAGATAAAATCAAAGTAATTTGGCCACAGGGCCTGGTAAGAGCTGGCCTTGGTTTACCTTTCCAGTTTTATCCTGCACCACCCTCCCCATATCCCTACCCTCCAGCCACAGGGAATGTCAGTTTCTTTGGGGGACTTTACTGGTGTCCTTCTTCAGGAAACCCTCCCCTACCCTCATCATCACTCTTTGACTCTCATCTTTAGCCTCAGGCGAGGTGTCTCACCCCATTCTCTATGATGCGACAAGAAGCCCCTTGGGAGCATTTCAGGCCCACTCTGTACTTCTGTCATTGTGCTCCTCACAGTCTGGTAAGTGTTGGCAGACGATTGCTATATTAGTCTATTTTGCATTGTTATAAGCATACATATGAGGCTCAGTAGTTTATAAATAAAAATGGTTGGCCAGGCACAGCAGCTCATGCCTGTAATCCCAGCACTTTGGGAAGCCGAGGCAGGCAGATCACAAGGTCAAGGGATTGAGAGCATCCTGGACAACATGGTGAAACCCCATCTCTACTAAAACACAAAAATTAGCTGGGCTTGCTGGTGCATGCCTGTAATCGCAGCTACTTAGGAGGCCGAGGCAGGAGAATTACTTGAACCCAGGAGGCGGAGGTTGCAGTAAGCCTACATCGTGCTACTGCACTCCAGCCTGGATGATATAGTGAGACTCCATCTCAAAATAATCATCATCATAACAAACTTAGCTAGGTGTGGTGGTACATGCTTGTAATCCCAACTACTTGGGAGGCAAGATCACTTGAGCCCAGGAGATGGAATCTGCCGTGAGTCATAATCACCTCACTTTACTTCAAGCCTGTGTGACAGAGGTGAAATCTGTATCCAAAAAAGAAAATAGTCATTGGGGAAAAAAGACTAAACAAGCAAAGGTGTCAGGAGAGTCCTGTGAATGTGGGTCATGTCAGCAGAGTGTAGGGACTACTGGGCAGGAGGGACTTGAAGAACGGGGTGGTGGAGACAAGGTCATTCATCCTAAACAGTTTGCCCTGTAGCATGTAGATCAAATATCCCGTGTTGGCTGCTGGTGACTGAACTGGGCTTCCTGTTTCTGTGTTTGGTTTGACCATCACAATGTTGAAAAACCTTTGAAGTGAATACCTTGCCATTTGCTACACTTCCTCCTGGGCTCTGGCATTACTCCAGCCTCCTTTCTTCATGTAGGTTGCCTGATCTGCTGAGACCTGTGTTTGCTCTCCCTGCAGATGGGTGGGTAGGAGGCGATTTAATATATGTGTATATGTATATATATGTGTGTATGTGTGTGTGTATGCATATATGTGTGTATATATATGTGTGTGTATATATATATGTATGTATATATATGTATGTATATATGTCTGTGTGTATATATATGTGTGTGTGTGTGTATATATATATATATATTAAAGTAAATAGACTGGGTGTGGTGGCTAAAGCCTATAATTCCAGCACTTTGTGGGGCCAAGGCAGGAGGATTAGTTTGATCTAGGAGTTCAAGACCAGCCTAGGCCACATAGTGGCCTTCTCTACAAAAAATTTAAAAAATTAGGCATGCTGGCATGCACCTGTAATCCCAGCTACTTGGGAGGCTGAAGTGGGAGGATCGCTTGAGCCCAGGAGTTGAAAGCTGCAGTGAGCTGTGATCTCACCACTGTGCTCCAGTCTTGGTAACAGAGTGAGACCCAATCTCAGAAGAAACAAAAGAGAGAGAGAGATAAATAGATCCAGCACTAGTGGGAGTATACTTTTGAATGCTCTTTAGGACAAAATTATATTTAATATTTTATTCTTCCTTAAATTTTTTATATTCTAGCAAACCATTTTTTCCACAAGGAGAAATAAATGTCATCCAAAGAGCCCTAGGAGCAAGGGCAGACTCAGAAAGTCAGAAGCACTGTAGTCATTTTGAGCAGCTTCTATCTTCAGACTGCTAAGCTGGCAGTGCCAGGCTGGGTCCATTTTTCTCCTCTTTAATTTCTTAAACTGAAAGAGTCCTGCTAGAATCTGAAGTCAGATCTGTAGGTCAGCATTGAGTCAGCAGTTTGCTATGTTGTGACATCTTACCCCAGGAACTACAGAATACAAAATGCAAGAGAAAGCTGGAATAGAGCATCTCTTGGGGAAATGAGAGCCAGAGATACGGCAGTGCCCCATGGAGACAGCCAGCTGTTATTTGGCAGTGCCTTGTGGAAAGGCTGTACTTTGGTTAGATCTTTACAATCTGGAATGTGACCTTTAATATTATTAGTCCGCAAACTCCAGTTTCTCATTTTTGCGGCATAGGTCAGTGTCGTAGGGAGTGGTTCATCTTAGCAGAATTTCCTGGTTTTCATGGCAGGGGTTCCATTTGTTAATTGACAAAGGAGGCATATTTCTCCTCTGTCCATAAGAGAAGATTTATGTCCTTTCCCTTGGGACTCCCTTGAAGGTTCTTGGGAAACTAAGCAGAGGATGAGGAAAGGCTGTGAACACGCTTGCTGATCCCTTCCTGTCCTACAAAAGAGCACACCTCTTCTGTAACCGAAAGACCCTTTTCATTACTGGAAAGGCTGGACAGACTGAGGGTGTGTGTGTGTGTAGACACGGTCTCACTCTGTCACCCAGGCTGGAGTGTAGTGGTGAGATCATTGCTCACAGCAGCTTCCACTTCCTGAGTTCAACTCTTCTCCCACTTAAGCCTCCAGCGTAGCTAGGACTATAGGAATGTGCTGCCATGCCCAGCTCATTTTTTAATTTTTTTTTTTTTTTGTAGAGATGAGGTTTCACTGTGTTGCCAAGGCTGGTCTTAAAACTCTTGGCCTCACGGGATCCTCCTGTATTAGTCTCCCAGTGGGCTGGGATTATAGATATGAGGTATCTCACCTGACCTGTGATGAGTTTTTGACAATGTCGTTGCTTTTTTACAGAAGCACCTAAGCTGAAGAGTCCCTTGAGAACAAGTACTATCCTGTGGTTTCATAAACTTTCTTCCATTTGTGGTTCTTGACAAGTTAAATTTAAAGTGCATCTTATCAAGATGGATAAACCCAAGTTTTCCAGAGCTGGAATATAGAAAATGGATGGACATGTAAGTCCCACTCATCCATAGCCAAGGCATGGAGACCTGAACACACCTGGGCCCTGGACATCACCTTTCATTGTGAGTAGCTCTGAGATAACACTTCTGGTTGGTAAGTGCCCACTGGCAATAGTTTATGTAACAGCAAGTGAAGGAATCAAGAGTCAACAAAACATTTTCTGTCCCAATTCTAGTATTAATTTGATTAGATAATTCTATGAAGAATTTTCATATGCCACAGTTCTGATCAACATCTCAAGTGAACTGAAAAATTATATTTAAAAGTCAACCTTCTTTCTCACTCTGTTGCTGAGACTGGAGTGCACTGGTGCAATTATGGCTCACTGCAGCCTCAACCTCCTGGGCTAAAGCAGTCCTTCCTCAGCCTCACAAGTAGCTGGGACTACAGATGCTTGCATGGATTTTGGTATACGTGGATATTGGGCAGCTGGAACCAATCTCCCCATATACCAAGGGACAAATTGTATCTGTTTTGTTTTGTTTGGTTTTTGAGACAGTCTTGCTCTGTTGCCTAGGCTGGAGTGCAATGGCACAATCTCAGCTCACTGCAACCTCCACCTCCCAGGGTTAAGAGTAGGCTAAGATTACAGGTACCTGCTATTATGCTGAGCTAATTTTTGTATTTTTGTAGAGACAGGGTTTTATTATGTTGGCCAGAACATAATGGTCTTGAACTCCTGCCTTCAGGTGATCTACCTGGCCTCAACCTCCCGAAGTGCTGGAATTACAGCCGTGAGTCACTGTGCTGGGACATTTTTCTTTTTGAGATGGAGCTTTGCTCTTTTCTCCCGGGCTGGAGAGCAATGGTGCACTCTCAGGTCACCACAACCTCCACCTCCCAGGTTCAAGTGATTCTCCTGCCTCAGCTTCCTGAGTAGCTAGGATTACAGGCACCACCGCACCTGACTAATTTTGTATTTTGTAGTAGAGATGGGGTTTCTCCATGTTGGTCAGGCTAGTCTTGAACCCCTGACCTCAGGTGATCCACCTGCCTTGACCTCCCAAAGTGCTGGGATTACAAGTGTGAGCCACCGCACACAGCCTCTATCTGTTTTTACAATTATGCTGTTAAATACATAATGTTCCATGACAGTGGTAAATTTTTAATGACAATTTTTAATTGAGTGGAATGACCATAAAAATAATAAAAGTAGCAGCTAATATTTACTGAGCTGTTACTAGGTGCCTATAAATACCATAGATTTTTAAATTCCCCATAATTCTTCCTTATTTGCCTAACCGCTCTGTCTTAAATTACTCGTGCTTGCTTCAGTAGCACATATCCTAAAGTTGGAACAATAGAGAGATTGGCATGGCCTCTGTGCAAGAATGACGTTCAGATTTGTGAAGTGTTCCATATGTTTTTAAAACAGAAAAATATTACTCCTAGATTTTCACTGTTTGTGCAATGACCTTTTGTTTAGGTTGAATTATATCCGAAGATGATATTTCCAGAAATGAGATTACTGTGAGTCACAGGACGTTAGCATTCTTATTATACTTGATGTAAACTGCCGAGCTTTCAGGCATGGTGGCTGTCGGCCTATAATTCCAGCACTTTCGGAGGCTGAGGTAGGAGGATCGTTTGAGGCCAGGAGTTGGAGGAGGCAGTACAGTGAGTCACTGTATTCTATTTTAAAAATTTCCAAGCTTTACCCTGGTGGAAGGCTTGTATACAATTTAAACATCACTAATAGTAAAAGAAAATGCCCATTTCACTGCACCTTTGCTGGCACAGGGTACAATAACAAGTTATTTATTGTTTGCTTATTCTTAGTAAATAAAAGACCTCATTAATACTTTTTGTTACATTTTAATATATATTTTCTTATATTAGCTTATTAGCTTTCTTTTTTTTTCTTTCTTTCTTTTTCAGATGAAGTTTCACTCTTGTTGCCTAGGCTGGAATGCAACGGCACAATCTCTGCTGACTGCAACCTTTTTTACTTGGATTCAAGCCATTCTATTGCCTCAGTCTGCAGAAGAGCTGGAATTACAGGCATGTGCCACCATACCTGGCTAAGTATTTTTAGTAGAGACAGGGTTTTTCCATGTTTGTCAGGCTGGTCTCGAACTCTGTACCTCGTGATCCAACTGACTCAGCCTCCCAAAATGCTGGGATTAGAGGTGTGAGCTACTGTACCCAGCTAGCTTTCTTTTTTGCTCCCCCTCCTTTTTTTGGAGACCAAGTCTCACTCTGTAGCCCAGGCTTGAGTATGGGGGTGCAGTCTCGACTCACTGCAGCCTTGACCTCCTGGGCTCAGGCGATCCTTCCACCTCAGTAACTGGGACTATAGGCACATGCCACCATGTCTGGCTAATTTTTTTGATTTTTAATAGAGGCAAGGTCTTGCTATGTTTCCCAGTCTGGTCTGGAATTCCTGGCCTCAAGCAATTCTCTGACTGCCCCCTTCCAAAGTGCTGCTATTATAAGCATCAGCCACCAAGGTTGGGCTGTCCATGTCTTTTCTGTTTATTTGTAGAGTTAACATGTCTTTTACTAATTAGATGATCTATATATTTAATCTTTTATTAAAGTATAAAAATAGTAAATACTTTTAAATGAAGAAGTGAAAAATTTCCTTTACTCTTCAGACCCATAATCTTATCTCAGGAAATAATTGGCCATATTCTTCAAATGCATATGGGCTGATTGAATATCAATTCTCATTTTCATATTTCGTGGACATCTGTGTCAATTTCTATTGATGTATCTGAATCCTTTTCATGGTTGGCTAATGTTTTATTATATGGATATATCACAGTTGACCAGTCAGCCTCTATAGCCATTTAGGCTCCTTCTAATATTTGCTTTGAGTTCCTTATGTCATTAAAAATTAACCTCAGCAGGTGTGGCAGCTCACACCTGTAATCCCAGCACTTTGGAAGGCTGAGGTGGGAGAACTGCTTGAGGGAAAAGGATCACCACTGGCCTCATCGACATAGCAGCACATTGTCTCTAATAAAAATTAAAGATAACATGAGCTGGACATTGCGGTCCACACCTGTAATCCCAGCTACTGGGGAGTCTGAGACTGGAGGATCACTTGAGCCTAGGAGGTCGAGGCTGCAGTAAGCTGTGATCACACCACTGTACTCCAGCTTTGGTAACAGTAAGAATGTGTTTCTTAAATAAAGTAAAAATTAGGTTGGAAGATTGCTGGAGTTCTGGAGGTTGAGGCTGCAATGAGCTGTGATTGTACCTCTGCGGTCCAGCCTAGGGAATAGAGCAACATTGTTTCTCAAAAAAGTAAAAATAAAAATTAACCCTTTAGCATATTTCCCAGTAACACCTTCCCTCTTATGTTTTTCCTAGAAGCTTTTGAATTTAGTTTACTTTTCACATATCTTTTAAGAACTTTTATGGGATTGCCTGATTTATTTTTAAAGAATGTCTTTTTGTCACTTCCAGCTGGATCTACCATGAAAGACATCAGAGTTCAGGAGGAGACTGGGCATCATGTTATTCAGGTACAAAAAGACTTGGACAATAACTCAAAAATGATCAAACAATAGTGCATGCGTCAAGTGCAATGGGAAGCTCTTCTGGAGAGTAGGAGAAGCTTCCAGATAAGGTGACAGTGAAACTGGCTGTTGAAAGATGAGGAGTTGTGTGAGAGTAGGGAGCGAAGGGGGATGTGGAGGGATGGGGAATGGTCAGGGCAACCAGCACTTTAAAGACCTGGACAATTAAGATGGTGCATTTGGTTCAGGGAATGGGGAATTAAGTGTGGCAGGAATGCTTTGGAGAGACAGTAATTTGCTTGTATGGAATTTTGCCTGAGAGACCTCACTACAGTTTCTAATCTGGTGATGTTATCATCCATCACTGTTTCTGTCAGATAGTTTGGAATAGGTGTGATGATCACAGTAACATCAAGCATAATCGTTCATGAATTCTCACAAAACCACAGGCAGGTACCAGTTATCCCCATTTCCTGAATGAGGTGATACAGACTTAGGGATAATGAGTGATTTGCCGAAGCTCACATGGATATTAAGCTGAGTCAGATGTAGGGACTGGTTTGACTTTAATGCTTGCTCTTTTCATGAGCACCATGTATTGCTTCTCCTATGCAGTTAGGCAGGTAGGTGAAAGAAAAGCCCGTGTTTCTCTCGTCACACACTTTGACTGACTGACTGTGTGTGTGGAGCTTATACACCAAATTCTCCAGTGTTCTGGATATTAACTGGGTATCCCACAATGTTATTCTGACACTACCTGGAGCTGGTGCAGACCCTGCAGGTTAGGCGTTTAGTCCCATGAGACTGCCCTCACTTCAGATGCCAATGGCAAGTATTAGGTTTTCACCTGTACTTCTGACCAACCTATTACAAATCAGGGGTTCTCATGACCCCCTTCTTTGATTTAATCATCTGCTGGAACAGCTTATAGAACTCAGAAGAACAGTTTATTTTCTTTTTTTCTGAGAGACAGGGTCTCATTTTGTTGCCCTGGCTGGTGTGCAGTGTTGCACTCATAGCTCACTGCAGCCTCAACTGCCTGGGCCCAAGGGGTCCTCCCTCTTCCTAGTAGCTGAGACTGCAGCCTGCACCACATCTGGCTTATTTTAGTTATTTATTTTTAGCAATGGGATCTTGTTTTGTTGCCCAGGCTGGCCACAAATTCCTGGGCCCAAGTGATCTTCGCACCTCAGTCAAAGTGCTGGGATTACAGATGTGAGCCACCACATCTGGTGAGTTAATATCCTATTTTTAATTCACTGTAAAGGATATGTCTCAGAAACAGCCAGTGAAAGAGATGTGCATGCTGGATGCAGTGGCTCATGCCTGTGATCCCAGCACTTTGGGAGGTTTTGTTGGGAGGATCGCTTAAACGCAGGAGTCTGAGTTCAGCCTGGGAAACATGGTGAAACCCTCTCTCTATAAAAAATACAAAAATTAGCTGGGCATGTTGATATGCACCTGTAATCCCAGCTACTCAGGAGGCTGAGGCAGGAGAATCACTTGAACCCAGTATGCAGAGGTTGCAGTAAGCTGAGATCACGCTACTGCACTTTAGCCTAAGCTGCTGAGCAAGATTTTTTCTCAAAAAATAAATAAAAATAAATAAATAACTAGGTGTGGCGGTGTGCACCTGTTGTTCCAGCTACTAGGAAAGCTGAGGTGAGGATGCATTGAGCTGGGGACTGGGGAAACTTAGGTTGTGGTGAGCTGAAATTGTGCCACTGCACTCTAGCCTGGACAAAAGAGCCAGATTCTGTCTTTAAAAAAAAAGAAAGAGGAGAAAGAAAGGAAGGAAAGGGAGAAAGAAATGAGAGAAAGATGGATGCCCAGGGGAAGGTAAGTGGGAGGTGCACAGAGCTTCCATGCCCTCTGTTCAACATGCCGCCCTCCCAGCACCTCCTGTATTCAGCAACCAGAAGCTCTGCAACCCTGTTGCTCAGGGTGTTTACAGAGGCTCTATTAGGCAAGCCTGATTGATAAAATCTTTGGCCATTGGTAATTAAGTCAATCTTCAGCCACTCTCACCTCCTGGAGTTCAGCAGGTGAGGCTAAAAGTTCTAAGCCTCTAATCATGTGGTTGCTTTCTCTGGCAATCAGCCCTCCTCCTGAAGAAATCCAGGAGCGTGCAGCCACCCAGTCATCTCAACCACATCCCCAAATGCATTCTTAGCATGCTGGAGATTCCAAAGTTCTTAGAGTCTCTTGTGTTAGAAAGCTGGGACCAAGACCAAATATTAAAAGTAAAGATGCTCCTATCACCTCTATCACTGAGGTCTTTATAAGCATTCAAAGTTCTGTGCCAGGAACCAGGGACAGAGAGCAAATATATATTTATTTTCTTTTTTTTTGAGACAGACTCTCCCTGTGTCATCCAGGCTGGAGCACAGTAATATGATCATAGCTCACGATAGCTTTGACCTCCTGAGCTCAAGTGATCTTCCCAGCTCAGACTTCAGAGTAGCTGGGACTACACATGCATGTCACCCATGCCGAGCTCATTTTTGTAGAGACGAGATTTAGTTATGTTGCCCAGGCTGATCTCAAACTCCTGGGCTAAAGCGTTATTTCACCTCAGCCTCTCAAGTAGCTGGGACTGCAGGTGCACACCGCCACACCTAGTTATTTATTTATTTATATTTATTTTTTGAGAAAAAATCTTGCTCAGCAGCTTAGGCTAAAGTGCAGTAGCGTGATCTCAGCTTACTGCAACCTCTGCATACTGGGTTCAAGTGATTCTCCTGCCTCAGCCTCCTGAGTAGCTGGGATTACAGGTGCATATCAACATGCCCAGCTAATTTTTGTATTTTTTATAGAGAGAGGGTTTCACCATGTTTCCCAGGCTGATCTCAAATTCCTGGGCTAAAGCCGTTATTTCACCTCAGCCTCTCAAGTAGCTGGGACTGCAGGTGCACACCACTATGTCTGGCTAATATTAATTTTTATGCTTTTGTAGAGGTGGGATCTCACTATGTTGTCCAGGCTAGTTTCAAACTCCAGGCCTTAAATGTTCCTCCTGCCTTGACTTCCCAAAGTGTTGGGGTTATGGGTGGGATCCACCATGCCCAGCAGCCACAAAGATCCTTATAAAAGAAAAAGGTTAAAAGAGTGAGAATTGAAGCAGGAGATGTGTTGGTGGAAGCAGAGTTAGGGAGGGAGATTTGCAGATGTTTCACTTCTGGCTTTGAAGATGGAGTTAAGGGCCATGATCCAAGAAATGGGGGTGGCTTCTAGAATCTGGAAAAGCCAAGGGAATACTTTAGAGCCTCCAGAAGGAATGCAGCCCTGCTGACACCTTAACTTTAGCCTTAATAGACCTAATTTGGGCTTCTGATTCCTAGAAGTGTAAGTTGGTAGATTTGTGGTGTTTTAAGGGACTAATGTAGTGTAGTTTCTGGCAGCAGCGAGAGAAAATAAACCTGACGCCAAGCATCATGGGTGATGTTGGTAATCCCAGCACTTTGGGAATCCCGGCAGGAGGATCACTTGAGGCCAGGAGTCCAAGATCAGCCTGGGCAACATAGTGAGACCCTGTCTCTACAAAAAATTAAATTGACTGGGTGTGGTGGCTCACTCCTGTAATCCTAACACTTTGGGAGGCCAAGGATCACCTGAGGTCATGAGTTTGAGACCAGCCTGGTCAACATGGCAAACCCCCATCTCTACTAAAAATACAAAAATCAGCCAGGCATAGAGGCACACACCTATGATCCCAGCTACTTGGGGGGCTGAGGCTGAAGAATCACTTGAACCTGGGAGGTGGAGGTTGCAGTGAGCTGGGATTGCACCATTGCACTCCAGCTTGGGCAAGAAGAGTGAAACTCCATTTCAAAATAAAACAAATTAGCCAGGCATGATGGCATGCACCTATCGTTCCAGCTACTAGGGAGTCTTGAGGTGGGAGGATCAGTTGAGCCTAGGAATTCGAGGTTGCAGTGAGCTGTGATTGCAGCACTCCACTCCAGCCTTGGTGATAGAGTGAGATCTTGTTTAAAAAAAAAAAAAAACACGGTGGGAGTGGGGACAGATGGCAATGTTAAATAGAAAGGTCAGGGGTGGCCTCCTAAGTGAAAATTGAGCAAAGACTTGGAGGGGAAGGTGCTGGCTGAGGTGCTGAAGGAGGAGCATTGTGGGCAAAAACAACAGAAGAAAGTGTCTGAGGCTCTGGAAGGAGGTCAGTGGAGCAGGAGATGGGGAGAGAATTAGGGGAGGAGGCCATGGAGTTGCTGGGTGGGGATCAGTATAGATCGTGTAAGCCCTGGGAGGTTATTGCTGGGGCTTTGGCTTTTACTATGAGATGGGAACTGTGGGAGGGTTCTGAGCAGAGAGGCGACATGATCTGTCTCCTGATTTAAAAGCATTCTCTGGCTTCTGAGTTGAGAAAGACTGGGAAGATTTGTGTGGAAGCATGGGGGTCAAACTGTGGTAACATCCAGGTGGAAGATGATAGTGGTCCTGACCAGGGTCATGGTGGTGGTGAGAGATGGTCAGAGGAGAGAAGTAGGGGAGGAGTCCAGGGAGTTGCTAGGTGGGGATCTTCAGTACATGGTGAAGACAGTGAACAGGATTTCCTGACAGACTGGATGTGGGGTGTGAGAGAAGGCAGGGGTCGAGGTTGAGTTTGTTTCTTACTGAATTATTAAGTAATTTTTAAAAACACTACTGCCTTTCCCAGTGTTACCAAATATGGGATGCTAGATTAAAGAAATCTCTTCAGGTGCAGTGCAGTGGCTCACGTCTGTAGTCCCAGATGTTTGGGAAGCAGAGATGGGAGTATGTTTTAAGGGCAGAAGTTCAAGACCAGCCTGGGCACCATAGCAAGACCTCCTCTCTACAAAAATATTTTTCAAAATTTAATAAAATAAATGTAGCTAGGCATGGTGATGTGTACTTGTAGTCTCAGCTACTCAGGAGGCTGAGGTGGGCAGATCTCTTGAGGTCAGGAGTTTGAGGCCAGCTTGGGCAACATAGCAGGACTCCGCACTCTACAAAAAAAAATAAGAAATTAGCCAGGTATGGTGGCACTCAACTGTAGTACCAGCACTGGGGAGCTGAGGCAGGAAGATGGCTTGAGCCGAGGACATTGAGGCTGCAGTGAGCTATAAGTGCACAGCTGCACTCCAGCCTGGGTGGCAAAGCAGGACCTTGTCTCACAATACAAATAAAGTAATGAAATCTCAAGTCAGAGCCTTTTGGCTCTGCAGCCCTTGCAACCCTGGAGCCATGCAGTGGGGTTTTTATCACTGGGAATGAGGAGACCCCTGCCCAGTGTTGTTGCCTGACTAATCAGTGTTTTAAAAAATATGTTAATCGGGCCGGGTGCAGTGACTTACGCCTGCATTTCCAACACTTTGGGAGAATGAGGTGGGTAGATTACCTGAAGTCAGGAGTTCAAGACCAGCTTTGCCAACATGGCAAAACCATATCTCTACTAAAAAACAAAGATTACTTTGGGAGGCCGAGGCAGATGGATCACAAGGTCAAGATATCGAGACCATCGTGGTCAACAAGGTGAAACCCTGTCTCTACTAAAAATACAAAAAATTACCTGGGCATGGTGGCATGTGCCTGTAATCCCAGCTGCTCAGGAGGCCAAGGCAGGAGAATTCCTGAACCCAGGAGGCGGAGGTTGCGGTGAGCCGAGATCGCGCCATTGCACTCTAGCCTGGGTAACAAGAGCAAAACTCCGTCAAAAAAAAAAAAAAAAATACAAGACAAAAGAACAAAGATTAGCCAGGCATGGTGGCAGGTGCCTGTAATCCAGGCTATTTCAGAGGCTGAGACAGGAGAATCCTTTGAACCGGGAGGTGGGGCAGAGATTGCAGGAACTGAGATTACAAGCTTCATTCCAGCCTTGGGGAAAGAGCGAGACTCTGTCTCAAAGAAACAAAAGGATTACTTATATTACTACTTAATAATTTTATTGTTTAATATGGAGTTTTGCTCTTGTTACCTAGGCTAGAGTGCAATGGCATGATCTTGAAACACTGCAAACTCTGCCTCCCGGGTGTAAGCAGTTCTCCTGCCTCAGTCTCTCAAGCGGCTGGGATTACAGGTGCCTGCTACCACACCTGGCTAATTTTGTATTTCTTAGTAGAGACAGGGTTTCAGCATGTTGGAGGGCTAGTCTCAAACTCTTGACCTCAGGTGATCCACCCACCTCGGCCTCCCAAATTGCTGGGGTTATAGACATGAGCCATCTCACCCAACCAGTTTTATTATTAATAGGTAACGAGTAATAAATATTTTTAAATGTTTGTTTTGTATTAGTTATATTAACATGTAATGTTTTTATTATTAATATGTAATGAATAAAAATATTTTTAAAAGTTTGTTTTATTTTTTAACTTTAATGTAATTATTTGTGCAAAGAAAAAGTCTTAGAAATCTTACATAAAGTTAAAAAATGTAACGGGATGCTAGACCCCAAAAGATTTAGAAGCATTACTCTGAGAACTTCCAGTTTAAAAATATTCAGAGTAGGCCACATACAACTTGCTACGTGATCTATTTTGTTTTCTTTTTTGTTTTAGGATATGGGGTCTCACTCTGTCACCTAGGCTGGAGTGCAGTGGTGCAATCACAGGTCACTGCAGGCTTGCACTCCTGAGCTAAGGATCCTCCTGCCTCAGCCTCCTCAGTAGCTATACATGATGACACCTGGTTAATTTTTAAATGTTTTCATACACATTGGATCTCACTTTGTTGGTCAGGCTGGTGTCAAACTCCTGGCCTCTAGTGACTTTTCCACCCCTGCCTCCCATCCTATAGGCATGATCCACCACAAGGAGCACTTGTTCAATTTTCTAAAAAAATAAAAATTTCTAAAGTAAGCTTGTGGCAGGAAGTTAAAAGTAAAAAACAGAAGAATACATTCTAATGATTTATTCCCACATATTCTTTTGAAAGCAAGGACTTTTAGTAGACACATTGTTTACAAAGGCAAAGAAACAATGTTTTACAGGTACTTCAACACACACTGTAATGTTCTTACTTGTCTGACATCGGTTCTTTTTTGTATTTTTAGTAGAGACGGGGTTTCACCATGTTGACCAGGATGGTCTCGATCTCCTGACCTCGTGATCCAACTGCCTCAGGTCAAGCTCTTCAGGCCCGCCTTGAGCCTTCCGATGACCTGGACAGGCCCAGCTCTTTCCTCCCAGTGGCCTCTGCAGGCCTAGCTTTTGCCTCGCAGGTATTCCTTGAACCGGTTTCTACTTGCCTCCTGGTAGCCTTGACAAGCCCAGGTGTTGCCTCACTCTGACCTCATTAGGACCAGCTCACAGTGGCCTCTCCAGACCCAGCGTCTGTCCCCTGACAGGCTGTCCAGGCCAAACCTTCTTCTAGTCACCCTCTTCAGGCACAGCTTCTGTCTCACACTAGACTCTTTAGGTACAGCTCATGCCTTTCGGCGGCCTCTTGAGGCCCAGTTCCTGCATCTCTGTGGCCTCTCCGGACTGACAGATTTCTCAAATCTGCCATTCCAGGTCCAACTCCTGCCTCCAGTCGGCCCCAATAGGCTTAAACTCTGCCTCACAGCAGACACCCCAGTCCAAGCATGTGCCTCACCACAGTGCCCCCAGGCCAAGCTCCTGCCTTTCAGCAGCATCTGCAGGCCCAGCTAATGCCTCCCAATGGCCTGTCTAGGTGAAGCTCATGCATCACAACGGCCATTCTGATCAAGCTTTTACTTTTTGGCAGTGTCTCCAGGCCCAGAACTTCCTTATAATGTCCAGCTCTTCCTCCCAGTTGCATCTCCAGGACCAACTCCTGCCTGACATTCTTCTATGGATCAGCTTTTATACAGCTCTTGGTGGCCTTTGTAGGCCAAACACTTTCTCAACTCAAGGTCCCCAGCAGAAACTTCTGAGGAACAATGGCTTAAACAGGCATAGCTACTGGATGACAATAGACTCTCCAGGACCAACTCTTACCTCATGAAGATTTCCCTGGCAAAGCTCTTGCCGGCCTCCCAGCAGCCTTGAGAGGCCCAGCTGCTGCCTGACACTGACTTCATTAGGCCAAGCTCCTACCCACTAGGTGTTCTCTCCAGGCTCAAAACTTCCTCATGTGGGCTCCTTCTGGGCAAGCTCCTGTCTCCCAATGGCCCCCTTGGACCCCGTCGGCCTCTCCAGGAGACCCAGCCTCTGATCACTCCTGGCGGCATCCTCAGGCTTGGCTCCTACTCCTGGCCATATCTACAGGCTAATGTCCTGCTTCCCGACAGCCTCGTTTGACTCGGCTCCTGACCAGCTCCCGGTGGCCTGAACAGGCCGACCTACCACCTGACAATATCCTCTCCGGGGCCAGATCTGGCATCCCTGCAGCCTCCTTATGACGAGCTGCTACCTGCCAACGGCTTCCCCAGGCCAAGGTCCTGACTGCCTTCCTGCCTTCCTGCCTGCATCCTGCCTCCACAGGCCCACTACCTCCCTCACAGTGGCCATTGGGGCCCAGCCCGTGCCTGTGGCAAACCTCTCCGGACCCAGCTCTCACCTCACGCTGGCCTCGGTCTAGGCCCAGGTTCTCCCTCGCAGCGGCCTTCCTCAGCCCAGCTCACCTATCATCGTCCCTCCCAGGCCAGCTCCTGACTCTTGGCAGCCTGTCCAGGCCCGAAGGTTCCTCTCCAGGCCCGGCCCCCGTAGGCCCGGCATCTGCCTGCACCAGGCCCCTCCGGGCCCAGACTCCACCTTTCAGTGGACCCTCCAGGCCCAGCTCATGGCATCACCGTGGCCTCTGCTCAGACTCAGCTCCTGCCTCTGTGACAGCCTGTATCCACAGGCCCCGCCCCCAGCCTCCCCATGGCCCCATCAGGTCAAGCCGGTGCATCCCGGTGGTCCTCCTGGGGCCAGCATTGGCCTGCTGACTTCCTCTCTGGGCCCAGGACGTCTTCAGGTAGGCCTCTCAGGGCCCAGCTCCACCTCTCGGCGGCTATGGGCCCAACTTCCAAATTTGCCTCGCAACAACCTCTGTGGACTCGACTCCTGTCCAGCTCCCGACAGCCTTCGTAGGCCCGAAAGCTCAGACTTGACTCAGGCTCTCCAGGACCAGCTGGCTCATGCCTCACGAGTGGCCTCCCCAGGCTCAGCTCGTGCCCTCCGAGGGCATCTCTAGGCCCCAGACGTTCCTGAGTCAGCTTCTGCAGGCCTGGCTGCTGCTGCCTCCTCCCCCTGGCCTCGGAAGGCACAAGCATTGGGTCCTGAAGTCGGCCTCTCCAGGCCCAGCTCCTGCTCCTGGCGTCTCCTTCCCATTGGTGGCAAACATCCTCACATGGGTGCCTCCAGGGCCAGCTGCTGCCTCCCAACGGCCCCCTGGGGCCCAGCTTCTGCCTCCCCTCAACCTCTCCAGGAGGTCCAGCCTATGTCTTCCTTCTGGCGGCCTCCCCAGGCCCAGATCCTCCTCCTGGCCTCGTCTACTGGACCACATCCTGCCTCCCGATAGCTGCTTTTCGCTCGGCTCCTGATAAGCTTCCAGTGGACTTTCTTCTGTAGGCCCGAAGCTTTCTCAACTGGGGCTTTCCAGGCCTCTGTTCTGCCTCCTGGTGGCCTTGACAGGCCCTGCTACCACCTGACATTGGCCCCTCTGGGCCCAGCTCTGGACTCTCCGCAGCCTCCCCAGCACCAGCTGCTGCCTGCTGGTGGCTTCCCCAGACCAAGATCGTGCCTGCCTGCATTCTGGCTGCATCCATAAGCCGAGCACCTCCCTCACAGTGGCCCATTGGGGACCAGCTCGTGCCTGTGGCAAACCTCTTTGGACCCAGCTCTCTTGCCTCACTCTTGGCTTGAGTCTAGGCCCAGGCGCTCCCTCGCAGGGGTCTTCCTCAGCCCACTCACCTATCACGGACTCTTTGAGGCCAGCTCCTGCCTCCCGGCTTCCCCAGGCCCAGCTCCTGCCTGTGCCAGGCCCATACTGGGCCCAGCCTCTGCCTTTCAGTGGACCCTCTGTGGCTTGGCTCCTCCCCAGCTCCTGGAGGCCTTTGTAGGCCCAAAAGCTCAGGCCCTTGACTCAGGCTCTCCAGGACTACCCAGCTCATGCCTCACGCTGGCCTCTCCAGGCTCAGCTTCTGCCCACCCAGTGTTCCTATAGGCCCCAGATGTCCCAGAGTCGGCTTCTCCAGGCCCGGTTTCAGACTCCTCCTATTGGCTTCTGCAGGCCCAAGCATTGGGTTCTCAATTCGGCCTCTCCAGGCCCAGCTCCAGTTCTCCTGGTGTCTCCTCCCCATGGGTGCAAACGTCGTCACGTGGGTTCTTCTAGGGCCAGCTCATGCCTCCCAAAGGCCCCCTGGGCTTAGCTCCTGCCTTCCATCAGCCTCTCCTGAAGGCCCAGCATCTGCCTCTATACTGGCGGCCTCTCAAGGCCTGGATCCTTCTCCTGGCCACGTCTACGGGCCCAAGTTTTGCCCCCGACAGCCTCTTTTTTTTTTTTTTTTTTTAAAGAGATGGAGTTTTGCTCTTGTTTCCCAGGCGCAGGTACAATGACGTGATCTCAGCTCACCTCAACCTCCGCCTTTTGGGTTTAGGCAATTCTCCTTCCTCAGCCTCCTGAGTAGCTGGAGTTACAGGCACACGCCACCATACTCAGTTAATTTCTTTTTCTTTTTATTTTGAGACAGAGTTTCACTATTGTTACCCAGGCTGGAGTAGAATGGTGTGATCTTGGCTCACCGCAACCTCTGCCTCCTGGGTTCAGGCATTCTCCTGCCTCAGCCTCCTGAGTCGCTGGGATTACAGGCACACGCCACCGTGCCCAGCTAATTTTTTTTTTTTTTTTTTTTTTTTGAGACAGAGTTTTGCTCTTGTTGCCCAGGCTGGAGTGCAATGGCACGATCTCGGCTCACAACAACCTCTGCCTCCTGGGTTCAGGCAATTCTTTTGCCTCAGCCTGCTGAGTAACTGGGATTACAGGCACACACCACCATGGCCAACTAATTGTTTTTTTTTGTTTTTGAGGTGGAGTTTTGCTGTTGTTGCCCAGGCTGGAGTGCAATGGCATGATCTCAACTCACTGCAACCTCTCCCTCCTGGGTTCAGGCAATTCTCCTGCCTCAGCCTGCTGAGTAGCTGGGATGACAGGCACTCACTACCATGCCCAGCTAATTTTTTGTATTTTTAGTAGAGACGGGGCTTCACCATGTTGACCAGGATGGTCTCGATCTCCTGACCTCATGATGCACCTGCCTCGGCCTCCCAACGTGTTGGGATTACAGGCGTGAGCTACTGTGCCTGGTCCCCAGCAGTGTCTTTTGGCTTGGCTCCTGGCCAGCACCCGGAGTCCTGTTGTCTGCTGGCCCAAAGCTTCCTCAGTGTCCCTTCTGTTGAGGCCACCAGGAGGCAGAAGGGATGCCCAGAAGGCCCCACCTGAGGAAGCTTTGGGCCGACAGATGAAAGGCCTCTGGGAGCTGGCCAGGAATCGAGCCAAAAGAGGCTGCCAGGGGCAAAACTTGGGCCTGTAGACGTGGCCAGGAGGAGGTGCCAGGCCTGGTGTGGCTGCCAGTAGGGAGGCAGAGGCTGGGGCTCCTGGAGAGGTCACCTGATGGGAATCAGGACCTGGGTTCCAGGGGCCACTGGGATGCCAGAGCTGGCCCCGGAGGGGACCATGTGATGATGTATTGTGCCCACGTTGGGGGGTGCCGCCGGGAGGGCAGGAGCTGGACCTGCAGACGCAGACGTCATGACCCGGTGCTTGGGCCTCCCGAGGCCAGCAGGAGGACAAAGCAGGACTGGGCCTCAGGGCTGAGCTCTGGAGTCCCCCCAGCCTCCCCAGCCCCAGCTGCTGCCTGCTGGCTGCTTCCGCAGGCCAAGATCTTGCCTGCCTGCCTGCATCCCGGCTGCATCCACAGGCCCAGCGCCTCCCTCACACTGGCCAGTTGAGGCTCAATTCATGCCTTTGCAGGACGTCTCTGGAGCCAGCTCTCGCCTGGTGCTGGTCTTGAGTCTGGACCCAAGTCCTCCCTCGCACCAGCCTTTCTTGGCCCAGCTCGCCTCTCATAAACTCTCTGGCCAGCTCCTGCCTCCCAGCGGCCTGTCCAGGCCCGAAGCTTCCTCCGGGCCCCGCCTCTCCAGGCCTGGCTTTTGCCTGTGCTAGGCCCCTCCGGGCCCAGCCTCTGCCTCTCAGTGGACCCTCCAGACCCAGCTTGTGGCCTCATCGTGGCCTCTCCTCAGCCCAGCTCCTGTCTCTGGCAGCCTGTCTTCACAGGCCCAGCTTGTAGCCTCCCAGTGGCCCCAGGCGGCCCTTCCATGCCCAGCGTTGGCCTTCTGGCATCCTCTCCTTGTCCAGAATGTCTTCAGGTCAGCCTCTTGGGGCCCAGCCCCTCCTTCCGGCGGTTTCTAAGGGCCAACCTTCCAATCTCGCCTCACAGCAACCTTTGTGGACTGGGCTCCTCCCCAGCTCCTGGAGGCCTTTGTAGTCCCGAAAGCTCAGGCCCGTGACTCAGGCTCTCAAGACTACCCAGCTCATGCCTCACGCTGGCCTCTCCAGGCTCAGCTTCTGCCCAGCCAGGGTTCCTACAGGTTCCAGATGTCCCAGAGTCAGCTTCTCCAGGCCCGGGTCCGGACTCCTCCTATTGGCTTCTACAGGCCCAAGCATTGGGTTCTCAATTCGGCCTCTCCAGGCCCAGCTCCAGTTCTCCTGGCATCTCCTCCCCATGGGTGCAAAACATTGTCACATGGGCCCTTCTAGGGCCAGCTCATGCCTCCCAAAGGCTCCCTGGGCTTAGCTCCTGCCTCCCATCAGCCTCTCCTGGAGCCCCATTCTCTGCCTCCGTACTGGCGGCCTCTCCAGGCCTGGATCCTCCTCTTGGCCATGTCTACGGGCCCAAGTTTTGCCCCTGGCAGCCTCTTTTTTATTTTGAGATGGAGTTTTTCTCTTGTCACCCAGGCGTGAGTGCAATGACCTGATCTGGGCTCACCTCAACCTTTGCCTCTTGGGTTCAGGCAGTCCTCCTGCCTCAGCCTCCTGAGTAGCTGGGATTACAGGCATGCACCACCATGCCCAGCTAATTTTTTGTTTTTTTTTTTTTTTTTTGAGACCTATTTTCGCTCTTGTTACCCAGGCTGGAGTAGAATGGCGTGATCTCGGCTCACCACAACCTCCGCCTTTTGGGTTCAGGCAATTCTCCTTCCTCAGCCTCTTGAGTAGCTGGGATTACAGGCACCCGCCACCGTGCCCAGGTAATTTTTTTTTTTTTTTTTGAGATGGAGTTTTGCTCTTGTTGCCCAGTCTGGAGTGCAATGGCATGATCTCGGTTCACCACAATGTTTGCCTCCTGGATTCAGGCAATTCTCCTGCCTCAGCCTCCTCAGTAGCTGGGATTACAGGCATGCACCACCATGCCCAGCTAATTTTTTGTATTTTTTTTTTTGAGACCTATTTTCACTCTTGTTACCCAGGCTGGAGTAGAATGGCGTGATCTCGGCTCACCACAACCTCCGCCTTTTGGGTTCAGGCAATTCTTCCTCAGCCTCCTGAGTAGCTGGGATTAGAGGCACGTGCCACCATGCTCAGCTAATTTTTTTATTTTTATTTTTGAGTTGGAGTTTTGCTCTTGTTGCCCAGGCTGGAGTGCAATGGCATGATCTCGGTTCACTGCAATGTCTGCCTCCTGGGTTCAGGCAATTCTCCTGCCTCAGCCTCCTGAGCAGCTGGGATTATAGCTGGGATTACACACCACCATGCCCAGCTAATTTTTTGTATTTTTAGTAGAGACGGGGCTTCACCATGTTGACCAGGATGGTCTCGATCTCCTGACCTCGTGATCCACCCGTCTCGGCCTCCCAAAGTACTGGGATTACAGACGTGAGCCACTGCGCCTGGTCCCCAGCAGTGTCTTTTGGCTCGGCTCCTGGCCATCTCCTGGAGGCCTTTCATCTGTCGGCCCAAAGCTTCCTCAGGTGGCACCTTTCGGGCATCCCTTCTGCCTCCCGGTGGCCTCAACAGAAGGGACACCTAGAAGGCCCCACCTGAGGAAGCTTCGGGTCGACAGACGAAAGGCCGAGCCAAAAGAGGCTGCCTGGCACAAAACTTGGGCCGGTTGATGTGGCCAGGAGAAGGTTCAGGCCTCGTGAGGCTGCCAGTAGGGAGGCACAGGCTGGGCCTCCTGGAGTGACTGCCTGATGGGAACAGGACCTGGGCCCCATGGGGCCACTGGGATGCAGGACCTAGCCCCGGAGGGGACCACGTGATGATGTATTGTGCCCATGTTGGGGGGTGCCGCCGGGAGGGCAGGAGCTGGACCTGCAGACGCGGACTTCATGACCCAATGCTTGGGCTTCCCAAGGCCAGCAGGAGGACAAAGCAGGACTGGGCCTCAGGGCTGAGCTCTGGAGTCCCCGCAGCCTCCCCAGCCCCAGCTGCTGCCTGCTGACTGCTTCCGCAGGCCAAGGTCTTGGCTACCTGCATCCTGGCTGCATCCACAGGCCCAGCGCCTCCCTCACACTGGCCAGTTGAGGCTCAGTTTGGCCCGAAGCTTCTCAAGTGGGGTTTCTGCCTCCGTTCTGCCTACCAGTGGCCTTGACAGGCCCTGCTACCATCTGACATTGGCCCCTCTGGACCCAGCTCTGGATTCTCCGCAGCCTCCCCAGCACCAGCTACTGCTTGCTGATGGCTTCCCCACACCAAGATCCTGCCTGCCTGCCTGCATTCTGCCTGCATCCACAGGCCCAGCATCCCCCTCACAGTGGCTCATTGGAGCCCAGCGCTTTCCTCAAAGTGGCTCATTGGAGCCCAGCGTCCCCCTCACAGTGGCTCATTGGAGCCCAGTGCTTTCCTTACAGTGGCTCATTGGAGCCCAGTGCTTCCCTCACAGTGGCCCATTGGGGCCCAGCTCATGCCTGTGGCAAACCTCCGGACCCAGCTCTCACCTCACTCTTGCCTTGAGTCTAGGCTCAGGCGCTCCCTCGCAGGGTATTCCTGAGCCCAGCTCGCCTATCACAGACTCTCCCGGGCCAGCTCCTGCCTCCCGGCGGCCTGTCCAGGCCCAAAGCTTCCTCTCCAGGCCTGGCCTCCCCAGGCCCAGCTTCTGCCTGTGCCAGGCCCATACAGGACCCAGCCTCCACCTTTCAGTGGACCCTCCAGGCCCAGCTTGTGGAATCACCGTGGCCTCTGCTCAGGCCCAGCTCCTGCTGCTGTGGCAGCCTGTATCCACAGACCCCGCCCCCAGTCTCTTCGTGGTCCCATGGGGCCAAGCTGATGCCTCCCGGTGGCCCTCCTGGGCCCAGCATTGGCCTGCTGACATCCTCTCGGCCCAGAACGTCTTCAGGTAGGTGTTTCGGGGCCCAGCTCCTTTTCTTGGCCATGTCTACGGGCTCAACTTTTGAATTTTCCTTGCAGCAATCTCTGGGGACTCGGTTCCTCCCCAGCCCCTGGCAGCCTGTATAGGCCGGAAAGCTTAGGCCCTCTGTCTGATCACAGCTCAAAGGGGGAAAAGGAACTAATGTTCTCAGGCTCAGGTCACCTAATTCCTGCCCTCCTTTGCAGGGTGGGTCCCAGGGATACCACCCACACTGGCTGTTTGTTCACTTGGTAGGACCACCTGGCAGGTTCCTCCCTGGGGCAGACTGATTCAGGTGCTTCACTTTTCTGATTTTCTGACATGAAGCCAGCGCTCTGCAGCTTCACAGTGAAGCTCAGCCGACAGTACAGAGAGCTCAGGGACCAAGAGGCTGGACAGTGCCAGTGGTGGTTGAGGGTCCTGGCCTGAGTACAAGGATCATTTCGTGATTGTTGTCGCCACCACAAAGAGCAGTGTCCATCCCATAGCACAGCCTCAGCTCCACTCCTTTTGCTGTGTCCCAGGCCTTAGAGGGGCTGCCATCCTCAGGGCTGACAGCTCTACAGCTTTACCTGCTCGTGCATAGAACAGCTTTACAGAGGTTAGGACACAGCTCAGGGTCACACTGCAAATGATTAAGCCACGGTCCACCCTCGACCTGGTGTCTCCAGAGCCTCGGTTCTCTTCTCTTCATGCTCAAATCCCTACTGGACTTCCTGGCAATCCCTAGCTCCTCTCTGCGAGGAGTGAGCTCTGGGTCCCAGCCTTTGCCCTTGGTCCCATCACAGCCCCCAGCCATCTCCCCATGGCAGCCCTTCATCAGACACAAGCTACAATTCTCCACAGAGCATGGTCTTGCCAGCCCCTAGGAGAGATGCTGACCCTGGTTGACTGTGACCATGATTGGTGTCCAGAGGCGCTGGCAGCAGAAATGTCAAGCTGCCATCAAGAGTAATGGGCTTGTTTCCCTGTGGGCACTGGCGAGCCAGCTGGCCTTGGTGCCCAGGTTGGCCAGTGGAAATTGTCCCCTTTAATAGTGAGAAGTGGAGACCCAGCCTCTGAACTCACAGGGGCCCCTGCCTGACTGGCCGCCTCCCTCTTTGCAGCTGCGGTATGAAGCTGAACTTGGACTACCTGCTGGAGATGCTTTGGGAGTACTTGGCCCTGACCTGCATCTACACCAGGAAGAGAGGACGTGAGTTACACTGAGTGTAGCTGAGAAACAGGCTGAGCTTCATCCTCCCTAAAAGGCTGCCAGGCCTGAGGGTGGTGTCCACAGACCCCGGCACCAGCTGTGGCCTTGCTTATTTAGACACATCGCAGCTCTTTTCCCTTCTCAGCACTGGGCACTGCTGGTTTTGAGGGTGCCCTGGTGGGGCAAGGCTACCTCGGGGTCCTCACTGGCTGCAGCAGTTAGTGCCACCCTGACCTCCCCTCACAGTGACAGACCCCTCTGCAGGAGCATTAGTGACCTGAATCCACAAGAGCCCTCCCCGTGTCTGACCCCCACCCATCCTCCTGGTGGTTGCACACACACATATGCCCTGGGGTCTCAGCTGCTGAATTCAGAGCACTTTGCATCAACCCTGACCTTGGCAGCAAGGAGCAAGCTACAGTTACCCTCACGAGACTGCAACATCCCTTTGGGTCCTGCCCGTTGAGTCTAGATCCTGGTCTCTGTCAGTGCTGTCACAGCAGATGGGTGGCAGGCAGTGTGATCCTGGACTTTGATTTATTTTGAGTCACTGTGTTCAAGTGAGGCTTGTAGAAGATGGCGCAGGGATATATGCGGAGGGCGTGCTGGATATCAGGGACATTAGGCCAAGGCAAGGAGACTGCAAGGGCCTCTGCAGCCATCTCTTCCCTCAGGCAGAATCATGAGGCAGCAGTGTGTGGTTGACGCTCTCCCCATCTCGCCCTGCAGAGAGGCCGGACTTCACAGATGCCATCATCCTCCAGAAAGGGGCCTCAGTGGAGCACGTGGTGAGTTGACAAGACCTGCCCTAACAGGAGGTGGGAGCTCTGTGTGCCCCTTGGAGCGCTGTTCTGCCTGAGGTGCCCTGGGCCAGGGGTGGGCTCTGCTGGTCTCAACCTCAGATGATGACACACAGGCTCTGGAGTTGGACAGTCTGGGGCTGCGTCTGCAGCACCGCTTCCTAGCCATGTGCTGTGCCTCCAGCCTCTCCTGTGAGGTGGGATGTGCTGCCTGCCCCCCTGGGTCATGAGGAAGACACATTGGATTAAGTCCAGCATGTAGGGCACTGAGCACGCTGCCTGTAGTGCATAGATGCCAGTAACCCTGCTCCCATGCCATTCAGGCATCAGCCAAGGAGTGGGGAGTGGCACTGGCTCAACATAGAAGTCAGGACAGGTTTCAAGGAGGCCACCTGAGCTGGCTTGTAGAACTAGCAGGTCTGGCAGTGAGGAGTTGGGGTGGGGAGCATCCCAGATAGGGGAGCAGGCATGCACAGGCCCCAGAGGACGTGCTATTGGCTCAGGGAGCATGAGGCTGCCTTTCTCTGTCCAGAATTCTGTCACCTGAACATGACCCTGCAGGCATTGGTGGTGGCCAAGTGTTGGGTCACATGGCTGTGCTTGGGCTGTTGCTTTCCCAGGTGTTATTTTCCTCAAGCTGATTTCTTCTTGGGATCTGTATCATGGAAGCAAGGGACACTGTCCCTCTAGCCCCTTATGACAGTGGTGGCTGGGCTTGTAATCTGGTCTCATGCATTCATTCCTTCTGAAAGCCCAGCCCCAGGTCTCTGGGTGCAACCCTGGAGGTGTTGAACAAATGAGGCCACGCAATGTCCCATCTCTCTAAGACCTAGGCTTGAGATCACATCAGGAGGAGCCAAGAAGACTCACGATCACCCTCGTGAATCCCTTCAGACACTCACAAGTGGCAAGCTGAGTAAAAAGTAAGACCCATTTGCAGGCCCGAATCAGCCAACTTCCCATCTCTGTCAGGGAAGTGGACCTGCAGGCCTGGCGCCGCCTCTGCCCCAGGGACACTGGGCTGAGGTGTTTTGTCTCCCACTGGGGCCTGGAAGACTTGTGGGCATGTAGAAGGAGGAGCCGCATCGCACAATTGCAGAGTCCCTTCCCTGCCACCCTCCACTGTCCCACCATCAGTGTGGCAACCAGAGGTCCACACTCAGGGAAAATGCTGGTTGCCCCTCCAGGGCCTCCTTCCAATTTCACGTGACATCTGGGACCCCTGTGACCTTCATCCCTACCAAGAAGCACTGGAGGGTGTACGCTGCTCTGGGAGTTGGGGGTGATGTGATATGTGGGAGGCTTCAGGTCACAGGTGGGGCCAGGAGAAGTGAGAGACAGTGTGGTTGAGCTTGGGATGGGGTTAGGTGGAGCCTCACCTCTGTCTCTCTCCTGTCCTCCAGTGATCCTGCATCCACCGGTCACTCGCCAGCCAGTTCAAGTATGCCCTGGTGTGGGTAAGTGTCTGGGTGGGAGGCAGGCAGGGGCTTAGACCCAGCAGAGCCCCCGGATTAGGCATGGAGCAAGGCGTTCACATTCCTCTGCATGGTGTTCCTGTTTTTCCTGTGGGGATTGGCATGACTGTGTGTCTGTCCTCCATAGAATGTATGTGTTCACCCAGGCTGGACATGGGCCTTCCCCACCCTTTTCCTTTTTTTTTTTTTTCTTTAAGACAGGGTCTGGCTCTGTCTCCCAGGCTGGAGTGCAGTGGCACAATTGCAGCTCACTGCAGCCTTGACATCCTGTGCTCAAGCAGTCCTCCCACCTCAGTGTCACAAGTAGCTGGGAGTATAGGCGCACACCAGCATGCTTGACTGATTTTTTATGGAGATGGGATCTTGCTATCTGGCCCAGACTGGTCTGGAACTCCTGAGCTCAAGTGATCCTTGAGCTTAAATGAGGCCTCCAAAAGTGCTGGGATTACAGGCATTAGCCACTGTGCCTGGCCCTCCCCCACCTTCGAGGTCAGGGATGGTCAGACCACTGCAGATGTCCTGCTGCCTGGGGCCCTGACCTTATGCCAGCATTCACCCCCGGGACATACACCCCAGGGATATCTTTCTTGGCCTTGCCCTTGGCCAGTCCAGGCTGAGGTGACCCCTCTGCCCCCATTCCTCACCCAGGGCACCAGCACCAAGTACAGTTCACAGCAGGTGGGTCTGACCCACACCATGGAGCATGAGGAGGTCATCCAGATCATGAAGAAGTAATGGTGCCTGCCAGGCCTCCCGCCCACCTGCCTCATCTCCCTGGGGGCGTCGGTCCTACTGGGACACACAAACACCCAAACAAAAATACAAATACACACACTTCTCTGACACTCGGGCTTGGGGCCCTTCCAGGAAGAAACCCCCTTGGGTCCTCCACTCAAGGCTCTCCAGGTTTGGAAGCAGAAGTTAGTGGCTTCAAAAGCCCAGCTGACACCCTCCACAGCCTAAGGGGTGTCCTAAAGTGCCTCCCTCTTTCTGACCCTTCCAGGGCAGCTCCTGCCCAGCACAAAACCCCCAGACCCTGGCTCTACACACCTGGGCCAGGGACTTTTGAGTTTAGAATCTGTTTTCTAAGTCCCCAGTTCTCCTGGCTCTCCTTTCTGAAATAAAGGATTGAAAACCATTCCTGTCCAGACCGAGAACACTTTGTAACCTTGCTGAACAATAGCCAGGTTGAGGCAGGTGGGCACAGGTCAAGCATTGAGGGTAGCAGTGGGCCTGGGAGTTGGACAGGGTGGAGCCTGGATCCCCAGGGCAGCCCCAGGCCATGGGTGGCAAAAAGAATGCAGGGTTCCTCAGCCAGGCACAGGCAGGCTCTACCCAGGGAGTTGGTCATGGGTGTCAGGCCCAGACTGGCCCCTCCAGAGGGGCCTGGCTGCCAAGGTGCGCAGCATCCCAGGAGGCCTTTGTGACCATCTGGGTGGCAGGGAGGCTCCCCCGTGAGAACAAGGTGGCTGACCATTTCCTGTTGCCTCAGAAGCCAGGAGGAGAGGGGCTGGCAGGGGCTCGTTGAGTACCCATAATGTGCCAGGGACAGTGCCGGCCCCCCACAGTATTCTACTGTCCCTTGGAAGCTGGTGCACGTTGCAGTTTTTGAATGCAGAGCCTAGATGTAAGACCTATGAGCAGCAGCGAAGGCTTCCCAGAGGAGGTGTGCCTTTTCGGAGGGATGCAGCAGGTTCTGTGAGGCTGTCAGGAGAGGTAGAGAGCTCCAGGGGGGCCTAGGGCCCAGCTGGAATATGGAGCAGGCCCAGGCCCGGGTCCTGGGCTGTTTGCAGCTCCGCTGTCAGCTGCTCAGTCTTTTCTAGAGACAAAACAGGAATGATAGACATCATTAAATATACATGGGGCCCCAGGCGGTTGGCCTGGTGGGCTGGGCCTCCCTTCCCCATAACACCGAGCTGCTCTGCTGGGCCGATCGTGCTCCTGGGCCAGCCAGAGGACCCCCATGTTGTGGCATGCAGGCTGGGAGCAGGCCACGGGACCCTAGCCTAGAGTCCTTGGGGTTGGCCACTAGCTACCCTCCCATCCCAGACTGCAGGGGCAGCAGCAGAGCTGGGACCTTGCCCCTAACTCACCTTGAGACCCTTCACTGCCTTGCTTTGTTCATCTGTGAGGGGTGTGATGCCCACGCAGCCCCCTCCTGATGATGGTGGGATACCAAGACAGGCAAGGGCTCCTTGGCCCCTCTCCCAACAGCCCTGATGCCTGGCCGTGAGGCCCTAAGTGAGGATTTCTACCTGGGTGGTGGCCATTCCCACTTCCACTTTATAGGCAAGGGCTCTGGCCCTGGGTGAGGTGGGGAAGGCCTTGAGTTCACACAGTGTCAGGCTGTGTCTGGGCCTTGGGTTAGATCCAGGCCTGTTCTGTCCCCCTGGCTGGCTGACAAGGGTGGGGGGGAAATGAGGCCAGAGGCTGGGGGGTCCTCAGGCAGGGAGGGCTCGGGTGAGTGGCTCCTGCCACTGGGCTGCATGTTCCTGGGCTAGGTCTGTTGTGCATGGGGGTCAGGCAGGCACTACAGCTCTGTTGTGTCCTGGGCTTTCTGGATCTGTGGGCAGGATGGCTGTATGGTCTACATTTGCATGTGAGAGAGTGAGCGAGAGATCATGCAGCCATGTATGCCCAGGTCAGTTTGAAGCAGTTCATGGTGCCCTTAGGGCTGGGGAAGCTCCCTAAAATCCCCTCAAAGGTCCAGACCCCCCCCAACCTGGGTGAGCTCCAGGCTTGGGCCTCACCCTGTCAGCCACCTTGTTCTCATCACTCATGCTCCCTGGCAATCACAGGTGAGCGTATGCACCCTCACCCAGGCCATGCCCAGGCAGCAGAGCTGCACTCAGCTCCCAGCTGGCATTCCTGCAGCCTCCCGGGGGTCATCTGCCCGCAGCTTTAGAAGACTCAGGTACAGAGGAGCCAAAGAAATGCATATTATTCTGTCCCATGCTTGTGCATTCTCTCATTCTCCATCTTCCTCTCCAGCTTAGATTCCACAGTTTTCTGTTTCAGATCCCTCCTTTGGCAAGAAAGCCAAGTCGAGAGCCTCTGCTTCCCACTCTGTCCTTCTCCTAGATGGCTCACCCCACCTCCAGCCTCCATCTCGCCAGACCTGGGTCCGAGCAGCCTTTTTGACTCTCCACTGCACTGCCCCATAGCCATCCAAACGCTCCATGTCCCAGACCAAACATGGCATTCCCGCCCCACCCGGCCTCACCTCAGAGACATTCCGCACACCTTCCAGCTTCACCAACCCAACCCCAAGTTCACCTGGCTCCCCCATCATCCCAGCTCCATCTAGCCCCTCACCAGGGTCAGCATGTTTCACCTCATCCTGAATGTGTCCACTGGACTCCATCACAGCATGGTCCCGGTCACGCCACTGTCCCCGCTCCACTCTTTTCACTTGGTGGCCTGAGCTGCCTTTTCTCCTGCTTCCTAAGAAGCCATGTGAGCCAGTGGTTGAGACCGTGGACACTCTGGAGCCAGACTGCCCAGGCTCAACTCCACCTACAAGCTCTGTGGGCCCATGTCCTCCTCTGCAAAGTGGGAAGAAGAATCACACCCACTTCAGGAGGTTGTAGTGAGTTGAGTTCTGTGTGGCCTGGCAGTTCTGAACACAGGCCTTGCCATCACAGGTCCCATTGCTTCCTCACTGTGGGCTCTCCGCTGAGGGATCTAACCTGAGATCAAGCCCTTCATCTCTAAAATGTGAAGAACAGTTGCTGTCCTACCTATGTGAGAATCTAGTGTGATACTTCAGAAAAGCATTTAGCACCAAGCCTGGCACACAGTAAACATCTGGAAATGTGGAACAGTGACTAAAGTCCCATCCCTTCCATGGCTGATTGGGCCACCCTGGCCGCCTCTCATTTCACATGCCCTCAATCACTCTGCTCTAGCCATAGACTGTCCCTGAAGCCCCTCTTACTACCTGGCCTTTGCACATGCTGTTCCACTTGCCAGGAATACTGTTCCCTCTTCCATGTGATCAGCTCCCTCTTATCCTTATCTTGGTTCAGGGTTGCCTTGTCAGGAGAGTCTTCCTGGACCTCCAATGCAGTGTTCGCCCATCTGGGGTCATGCCCTGACCTTCACAGCTCTTCTTATTGGTGTGACTCTGTTTAAAGCCTGCATCCAGGATAGGCATGGTGGTTCATACCTGTAATCCCAACACTGGTAGGCTGAGGCAGGAGTAGTGCTTGGGGGCGAGGAGTTCAAGACCAGCCTGGGCAACTTAGTGGGACCCTGTCTCTACAAAAACTGAAAGCAGTAGCCAGGTGTGGTGGCACACACCTGTGGTCTCAGCTGCTCGGGCAGCTGAGGTGGGAGGATTGCTTGAGCCTGAGAGCTCAAGGCTGCAGTGAGCTGTGATTATGTTACTGCACTCCAGCCTAAGCGACGGAACAAGACCCTGTCTCAAAAAACAGAAACAGAAAACAAAGTCTGTGTCCCCTACAATGCAGGGAACTTCATGAGAGCAGAGATCAGGTTGGCTTTCACTCCACTCTGCCAACCCTGAGTGCCCTGCATAGTGCTTGGCACATAACACATGCACAACTAATGCACAGCTAATATTTAAAGAATCAATAAATGAGAGACTAGTAGCCTGACACCCGCTCTGTGTCTGCACAGAGGTCAGGGACCCTGAGAGGGAGGCAGGACCTGGAACCTACCAGAGAAGGGGCAACCTCAGCTGAATTCTTGCCTGAGGTTCCAGAGACCAAGAGGGCTCAGGTGGGCAGGACTTGCTGCCAGCAGTCACCCAGACCACCTCACTCAGAGCAGAGAGGCAGAGGCCTGTAGCAACGATGTTGGCAGATATAACAGCTGCTTACCCAGGCCAGCCACTGGGCCCGGCTCTCCACCATTTCATGTAATGCCCAGGTCAGCCTTGGTAGGGGAGGTATCTACACTCACAGATGAGGAGACTAATGCTGAGGCTGCATGACTTGCTATGGGTCAGATCCAAGTGAGGAATGAGACCTGACCCAGAGCTCTGAGCTGCGGGCCTCCTCATCCCCTGGGCTAGAGCTGGGCTTGCCTCTCCAAGTGGCAGGTCTTCATCTGGACAATGGGGTTTTGCAGGGGAAAGATGCCTGCCTGCGGGCTTGAGGCATGACTTGGACAAGCCCCTAGACAATGGTGGCCTCTCAGCCTTTCTTTCTTTCTTTTCCTTTTTCTTTTTCTTTTTTTTCTTTTTTTTTTTTTTTTTTGAGGAGAAAGAGAATAATATTTATTGGGCATGCCACACACCAAGTTAGATTTTTTTTATTATTAATAGCACCAGTCGCTCTGAACCTGATTTATTTTTTTATCTTTTTATTGCATTTTAGGTTTTGGGGTACATGTGCAGAACATGCAAGACATTTGCATAGGTACACACGTGGCAGTGTGTTTTGCTGCCTTCCTCCCCTTCACCCACATTTGGCATTCCTCTCAGCCTTTCTTCTGGACAGACAAGGCTCCCTGCTTGGGGCAGACAGAAAGTATGGCTCTGGGAGGTGCTCCTGGTTCTGAAGAGCCAGCCCTGCCCCACTTTTCCCCAGCAAGTCTTCTGACCTCTCTCTGCCTCACTTTCAACAAATGTTATGTGCTGTGGGGGTGGAGTTGGATCTGTGACATCTCAGGCCCTGACATTCTTCCTGAGAACCTGTCTAAAGTGGTGTTTTCACTCACTGTCTCCAATTTTTTTTTCCATTTTCACATTTACAGTGTTGTCGGGGGTGGGGACAGTGTCTTACTCTGTCTCTCACGCTGGAGTACAGTGGCGCAATCTCGGCTCCCAGCAGCCTCCACCTCCTGGGTTCAAGTGATTCTCCTGCCTCAGCCACCACACTGTGCATGCCTTTAGCTGGGATTACAGGTGTGCACGTTAAGATTGCTTAACGTCTCTATTTCCTTCTCTGATAGTGGGGAGATTAGTATCTGTATTGGAGTTGTTGTAAAAGGTTAAAGGTAATGTGTGTGATATGCCCACCCACTACCCGGTATATTAATGCTTATAAAAGATGGCTGTTCTTAGGCTGTCAGTACATGTTTGTTGATTAATAAGTTTATTTATATGATTATGTAACTTTATAATTTTTATACATACATGCTAAACTTACTTTTTCTTCCTGAATGACTAACTTTTTTACGTTTATTTTTCAAATAAGTGACTTCGATATACTCTGCTCCAGCTGCTGTCAAATCAGAATCTCATTCCTCGCCAAAAAAGGATTCTCTTTCTTCAGATGTCACTAGCAAACTATTACAAATACGCAGTCCTTCAGCTGAAAATAAGAGACCTAAATGGGTCCCACCAGGTATGGTATATTTATCAAGGGCAGTAACTTGGAAAATTATCACTGGTAAATTGTTTTCCTAGTTATAAATGTCATGTGTGAGCATTTCCCGATATTATCACATATTCTTCATGCTGCATTTATTTAACCATTCCCTTATTATTAGACATCCAGGTTTATGATTTTTAGTGCTGTAAGTAAGATTGCAATAAGCACAAATGTCCTTATTTCAGGAGTCTCTGAGCACATTACTGATTATTTTCCCAGGATAAAATTTCTAGTAGGATAATTACAGTGTTAGAGAGTATAAACATTTGAGATTCCTGATATATGTATTTCTGGCAGCACATCTTTTGCCCAAGACCTGCTTGACCTCCACAGTCTGACTGAAGCCTTGGGATCTATATGTGGCAATTCTAGCATTTAGCAAATGCTGTAGCAAAGTCAACCTCTGACTTTTACAGATTTCGCTTCTCTTTGTTTTCTTTTGCTCCACAGCCAAGCCTCATGGATCCTTCAAGAATTCTCTAACCTTCACCCTTCTTGACATTACTAAAACCCTAATCCAGGCCCAAATTGTTGCTGCCTTCCTAACCAGTCTTGTCTTTACTTTCTCTCATCCATGGTCCCTCTAATTCAGTGAAACTCTCTATTCAGTGAAACACTTTTTGTCTCTCAAACATGTTATATGTTTTTTTTTTTTTTTAATTGGATTTTAGGTTTTGGGGTACATGAGCAGAGCGTGCAAGACAGTTGCGTAGGTACACACATGGCACTGTGCTTTGCTTTGCTTCTCCCCTTCACCCACATTTGGCATTTCTCCCCAGGCTATCTCTCCCCACCTCCCCCTCCCACTGGCCCTCCCCTTTTCCCCCCAATAGACCCCAGTGTTTAGTACTCCCCTTTCTGTGTTCATGTGTTCTCATTTTTCATCACCCGCCTATGAGTGAGAATATGCGGTGTTTCATTTTCTGTTCTTGTGTCAGTTTGCTGAGGATGACGTTCTCCAGATTCATTCATGTCCCTACAAACGACACGAACTCATCATTTCTGATTGCTGCATAATATTCCATGGTGTATATGTGCCACATTTTTCCAATCCAGTCTATTATCAATGGGCATTTGGGTTGATTCCAGGTTTTTGCTATTGTAAAGAGTGCTGCAATGAACATTCATGTACATGTGTCCTTATAGTAGAACGATTTATAGTCTTTTGGATATATACCCAGTAATGGGATTGCTGGGTCAAATGGAATTTCTATTTCTAAGGCCTTGAGGAATCGCCACACTGTCTTCCACAATGGTTGAACTAATTTACACTCCCACCAACAGTGTAAAAGTGTTCCTTTTTCTCCACATCCTCTCCAGCATCTGTTGTCTCCAGATTTTTTAATGATCGCCATTCTAACTGGCGTGAGATGGTATCTCAATGTGGTTTTGATTTGCATCTCTCTGATGACCAGTGATGATGAGCATTTTTTCATATGATTGTTGGCCTCATATATGTCTTCTTCCATAAAGTGTCTGTTCATATCCTTTGCCCACTTTTGAATGGTTATATGTTTTACTCTCTCAGGGCCTCTTTTTATCCTCCTCTGCCTGGTATATTTTTATTCATATGTTCCCTCTCCTAAGCCCTTCCAATTCTACTCCTGTTTTTCTTTTGAGTGGCCTTTTTTGATTCATCCACAGTCGTCACTCCCCTGATGACTAGTATTCAGCTTTAGGCCTGAACTGTGAGGCTTCCATGATTACTTAACTAACAGAGTCTTAATTTCATCATATGAAATATTGGAAACAGATGTAATCTTTAACGTGCATTCTGGTTTACAAATTCTAAGATTTTTAATGAGGACCTAAAAGCTCTTTGGAGAAGGAAAGGAGGGAAGATTAATTACTGAAATAATGATGTCATAAAATTCAAAGAGTAATACTTAGTATATTTCCAAGAATAATTAGTGCTTCCCCAATGAAAGAAATGTGAAAGAAATGACATAACTGTAGAAATTTTAAAGGAGCATAATAAAAAACATACAAGGAAACAGTAGAATGATGAATAAAGAGTTAGTATCATAGAGCACAAAGTACTTATAAAGTCAGTATGTGATGGGATCAGGCAAGTGATGTAATGGGTGAGTTGGGCACATGCAGTAGACTTGGGTGAGTAGGAATTTTGTTGGACTCAGGAGCACAAACCCTTTGGAAGGAAGCAGCTGCTACTCAGCTCTGTCTTATAAAGGATTAAGGATTATGGGCCTGGTATTTCTAGATCTGATTTTTGTTTTCAAGAGTAGCCAGAAATTCAGATTTTAATATGAAATCTGCTAATCTTTGTAAGTTGACTTTTTCTTTAAAGCACCAGGTAAACCAAACAATATATCTGAGAGCTAGATTTGGCCCACACATTGCCAGTTTGTTACCTATCTTATACAACTGGAGAAGACCGCCAAGATCCCAAAAGTAAAATCAGCCAGCGGCATAAATATACCAGTGTCCCCAAGAACTATTAATATGACTAGAAAATAGGAAGAATTTCAGTCTTGCTGGTAATTAAAGAAGTGTAAATTAAAATAAAATATTATTTTATCTCTCAAACTAGAAAACGATAAAGCAGTATAGTCTGAGTTACAGGGTAGCAGGTGTAATTATTTATTTTAAATTTATAATACTGTTGTGTAGGTGAGCAACTACAGTCACCATCAACTGTGAATATTAATGTGGATAATTTTGAAATAGATGGAAATAATTGCTACATTAGGGTAATAGTATAAATGAAACTAGTATAAGTAAATAAAAACAATGTTTGCCAGTTCAAACGGTGTGTAAAAATTGAAAACTAGACTATTCAAGGACTACTTGTAAAAATTGAAGGACCTTTAAAATGCATTTGCTTTTTCTTTGACTTTAGAAATTATCATTGTATGCATTTCTTTTTTTTTGAGACGGAGTTTCGCTCTTGTTACCCAGGCTGAAGTGCGATGGCGCGATCTCAGCTCACTGCAACCTCCGCCTCCTGGGTTCAGGCAATTCTCCTGCCTCAGCCTCCTGAGTAGCTGGGATTACAGGCACGCACCACCATGCCCAGCTAATTTTTTGTAATTTTTAGTAGAGACGGGGTTTCACCATGTTGACCAGGATGGTCTCGATCTGTTGACCTCATGATCCACCAGCCTCGGCCTCCCAAAGTGCTGGGATTACAGGCTTGAGCCACCGTGCCCGGCCTGTATGCATTTCTTTATGCCTTTACAGCTAGTGTTATTCATTCCCATCTTTCCTTTGTCAGCTTTCTTGGTGAAGTTTAAGTGTCATTACCTTGACTTCTGGGATGTTTGGAAATAGGCAATATTGTATTATTTCTGCTCTTTAGCACATTTCATTCTTTTGATTTAGTCTGTTGTTTGATAGACTCTGGAAAGCAGAATAATGAGAATAATGCTCAACTACCTTTTTTCTTTTTTGCTTCTTGTTTGTTAAATTAATCTTTGTTAAGAGATTTCTGACATCATCAGCATCACATCATATGTTTCCTTTCAGCGGCATCTGGAGGTAGCAGAAATAGCAGCAGCCCACTGGCAGTAGTGTCTGTGAAGTCTCCGAATCAGAGTCTCCGTCTTGGCTTGTCCAGATTAGCACGAGTTAAACCTTTGCATCCGAATGCCACTAGCAGCTGAGTGTGGTACCAGAGGAATGTTTGGTTGAGAGAATTGCAGCTTTACAAGGGTGTTTATATTTAATTTGTGTTTATATTTGGGGCAGGTATTGTCATATAAAGGAATCCATTACCATGTCCTATAAATGATCTCTAGCTATTTTAAGTTTATGTTCTCTGTAAAGCTCTTCAAGCCTTCAGTGAGTTTTGTTTATAAGAACTGTCTTCTCATGCCTTTCCTTGTGAAAAGCATATTCTATTTTTCTATCAGTTCTACATGAAGGAAGTCCACATCACATGCTGTTCTTTTCTAGTTACATGATGTGCCTTTCTGGCTTTAGCTAGTTTATAGCACCTTAACTGTTCAGTTTTATGTGGCAGAGGAAACATTCTTATTTTTCAGAAGACATTTCTGAAATCTTATATGCTACTGAAGCTACCTTGTCAATTTTATTGCAAAGGTTTTTTGTATTTTAGCCAAATCTTTTTATAGTATGAATTTGGAAATATTTTACACACTAAAATGGTTGTGGTTTTATGGATGCATCTCCTATGTAGATCGTTATTCTATAGCAAATAGAATTTAAAGGCATTTTATTAAATCTTCATTGTCAAAACCTTTAATAAAAGTGGAAATATTTTGAAATGCTCTTTTTCTTGATGCCACTACATTCACCTGTTCCTGATTGTCCACATTTCATGATAAAATGAGAGCTCTGCAGAGAATGTTACCCTTTTTGTTGTAAATATAAACAAGGGAAAGCTGTTTCTTCAAGTAGTAACTTTTTGTTAAGTTCTTTAGAAAGCAGTTGTCAAGCACTTAGTCATCCCTATTGTGATATTAGATAATACAGCTTTTCAGGAAGCTTAGATTTGAATTTATGTTAAAAAACAATTTATGTTGAAAAACAATTAATATTTCATATTCATGGTGAAAATTTCAACTAGCTTCTGATCAATTTTTAATAAAAAATTTCAAATCGTGTTAACTTAAAAAATATATAATACTTAACTCAGTTTTTCTTGGTTTATTGAAATGTCCATGTTAATGTGAAAACAATTAATTTAGAATTGTGATTAAAGTGAGCATTTGTCTACCGCTATTGTATACTTTTTTCTTATCTAGTGTATATTTTTATAGTATCATATACCAGCCCCCTAACCTGCCCCACCTGTCTCCTTTTTAAAAACATAATTTCCAGTTATGTAGCACTGAGGTTCTCTATTTGGTACAGATCAACAATAAACAAGAGCCTACTCTGTATTAGGTACTGATATATTGAGTACCTAATACAGAGTATAGGTATATAATTGATTAATCATCTGGCACTAGCTTAATGACCTGTTTTGCTATGTTATTCATATTTATAGTTTATTTTTTTGAGGGGGGTGTTGAAAATTGCCTGATTTTAAAGTACGTTAAAATCAGCCTGGCTGAAGGCACTGATACCTTCAAGTTGCCAAACCCCATCTTACACACCCTGTGCATTAATTATACTCTGATGAAAACACTTCATTTCCTTGGCTCACATGAGACATTTCTTTGTCAATTTCTTCCCATCTCCATGCCTACTCTTCATTATTTTGAAGCTTTCCAATCTTCTGTGTCACCTGTACCTACTTGTCTTACCAGTTTCACGTTCTATGAAAACTCCAGTGGTCACTTATGCAACAGTGACTGCTACATCAGGATCTTTACCCTACACCTTGCTCTTGACACAAAACCTGTGGATGGTCCACTGACGATTTGATGTACTGGATCAGTCATTGAATTCAGGCAGATCACGAGGTCAGGAGATAAAGACCATCCTGGCTAACACGGTGAAACCCCGCCTCTACTCAAAATACAAAAAAATTGGCTGGGCTTGGTGGCGGGCACCTGTAGTCTCAGCTACTCAGGAAGCTGAGGCAGGAGAATCGCTTTAAGCTGGGAGGCAAAAATTGCAGTTAGCTGGGATCACACCACTGTACTCCAGCCTGGGTGACACAGTGAGACTTCATCCCCTCCCCCCCAAAAAATTCAACCTCTCCTACCCCTGACATCATCCCTACCGTGTTTTCTGTTGGTAAACGAATGGCCCTGCGATCACTGCAGGTGCCAAAGGTAATCCTGGGATTGAAACTTCTCTCCACCTTCACATCCAGTCACCAAATCTTACTCCATTTCCTAAATTTCTGAAAGCTAGCCTTCCATGTGCGCTCCCTTACTCTGAAACACCAATACTCACTGTTTCTAACAGGGCTCCTTGCCTTGATTCCTAACCTACTCGGGCCTGCCTTCCATTGTTATTGCCATAGAGGGTTTTGTAAAATAAAGTCAGCGTGAACACCCATCTACAGTCCACACACACAAAACTTATCCTGGTCTAGTTCACAAGCTACTTCGTGTCTGGCTGGCCCCTTCCTGCTGTTTCACCCTTGTCGGCCCATGTACACCTTTGATCCCTGCCCCACTAAACTGGGTGCTGCCACAATGGTGCCATGCTTTTCCATGGCTCTGGCCTTCAGACTAGGACTTGCTTCCTTTACGTAGCTAACTGCTACCCGTCCGTGAAGACTCAAATTCAACTCAGCTCTTTCAGAATGTCTTTTCTGCCTGGACCAGACTGTGTGCTCCTCTCCAGGTCAACCTACTGTCATTCAATTATAAATTTCCCTTTCATGTCTTCCTACAACCTGGTGCAGAGTAAGCACTCAAAAAGTGTTCAGCTGATTAATGGATTTAACCTGGAACTTTTGCGACACATTTTTTTTTTTTTCTCAAAAAAATCTTCTAGATAGAGACGAGGGTGGTGGGGCGGGGGGCGGTCTCACTACATTGGCCAGGCTATTCTTGAACTCCAGACCTCAAGTGATCTGCCTGGAACTGCCGAAGCGCTGGGATTGCAGGTGTAAAACCACCGCGCAGGGCCAGAACTTTTGATGCAATTCTGATAACCACATGCTTTGTTTGAAGAAGGGAAGGGTAGGGATGATTTCAAGTGTCTGGTCTGGGCAACCAATATTAAGCTCTTTTTGCTGGGATTTTGTTCAATTCTTGCCCTGTATTTTAAAGAACTGGGGCAAGAGAATGCGAGTAGGAGGATGAGAAATATATTCTTTAGGCTGCTGCTCTGCAAGGTGGTTTGGGACTGGACCATAGCCTGAGGAAGCCCTTTCAGCTCCGGAGTCACAACAGGGCGGATGCCGTTTCTATAGCGACGGGAGGGACCGTGGCCATGTCGCGCGCTCTGCCTCGCGCTCCCAGCCTCCCGCAGCGGTTGGCGGTTAGCGCCGGCCTCGGGCAGCTCCACTCGCCATCTACCCGCACCAGAATAAAAGGACCGCGGAGGCTCTTAATTCGCGAGCATTCCGGCAAGACTACGAGCCAGCTAGGGTCCGCTACGCTCTTGTAGGTGACAAAGCTGGGAGACGGGGTCGTGGGGAAGAACGAAAAGCGCGCGGAATGCAAGAGTAGACTGGGGAGTGTGGGTCAGAGAGAGCCGGGCGGGGTGTGGTGCGCAGACATGGAAAACACAGCTGCATCCTCGGAATCCAACACCAGTATACTTTTCTGTTAAGATGCCGATGCATCGCCGACTCCAGCTGA
Organism: Callithrix jacchus; assembly: GCF_049354715.1. Taxonomy (NCBI): domain Eukaryota; kingdom Metazoa; phylum Chordata; class Mammalia; order Primates; family Cebidae; genus Callithrix; species Callithrix jacchus. The sequence continues at coordinate 20,341,972 of NC_133510.1, forward strand.
GTGCAGGACAGGGAGTGAGGGCTTCTGAGGAACTCATCACACCTACCCTGGAACGCCAGACTTTCTTCCTCCCTTTCTTTCTCTTATTTACTGCGTGTCCACTTGGTAGTCCTAAGTGTGTCCATGACCACACGCCTCGCGTATAGGCTCTGGCAGGCATTAACCGTGTTCCCACCCAGCCCATATGCCTGGGCACCTCTGCTCAACCAGAGCCCAGCGCCGGTCACAAAAGCACGCTAAGGTGTGTGGAGATCATACACCCAGAGCTGCCGCTCACAGGAGATTCCCAGTATTAGCAAATCTCTCCTCTAAAAACAGATGAACGATGCACAGTTTGAGGGGTTCTGAAGGCTATATTGTGACATTTGCTGCATTTGAAATGTTCAGCAGCTCCTCAGAGCTTAGGAAAATTGTGACCCCTCTGACATGTCTTAAGCAACTGACAGTATCACCAATATTTTGTTTGTTTTTTTGAGACAGAGTTTTGCTCTTTGCCCAGGCTGGAGTGCAATGGTGCAATCTCAGCTCACTACATTCTCCACCTCCTGGGTTCAAGCTATTCTCCTGTCTCACTCTCCTAAGTAGCTGGGATTACAGGCATGCACCACCATGCCTGGCTAATTTTTTTGTATCTTCAGTAGAGACGGGGTTTCTCCATTTTGGTCAGGCTGGTCTTGAACTCCCAACCTTAGGTGAACCACCCACCTCGACCTCCCAAAGTGCTGGAATTACAGGTGTGAGCAACCACACCGGGCCACCAATATTAATTCAAGCTTCACTGTCCAGGCTTCACTGTCTAGGCTTAAGTGGAGACTTGGCAAAAGCAGGAGGCCATTTAGGAAAAAAGTTCAAACAGCAGAAACAACAAATGGAAATACCTTTGGTCTTGCTTGAGCGATTGAATCACCTACACGTGGTTGGTATGTAAAACCTCGTAGTTCTAAGAAATTCTTCAAGCATGGGCTCTGGCTGATTGCTTCTATTACTTACATCTATGGTTTCTCATTTGTTTTGGTTCTTATGGAGAATGCAGAGATAAACCGGAAGGGAATCTCTCGCAGGAGGCCAGTCACTCTTCCCTGACTTTGCCTTCTCCAGCTCCACATATTGTTAGAACTCGGCTAGAATCCACACTTCTCAAGCATGTGGAGGACCCAGCACTGGGAATTAGTGGTTTTAGTTGACTCCAAGCCCATTGTGAGTGTGTCATGAGAGCTCCCCAAAGAGCAGATGCTGGTGGGGGCTGCAGTAATAGAAATGTGATGACCGCATCAGAGGATATGGTCTTGCTGCCCAACTTAGCAGTGATTGGAACATAATCCAGGCTCTGGAGACTGTAGCCACTTTGAGATCATAGAAAACTAGAAAATAAGAGCAACCACAAGGCAGGCTGTCTCTGTCAGGCCTGGATGTGCCATCATATGAAGACAGGTTTGAAAAAACTTCACAGAATGCCTGGAGATGAGGAGGTGCAGGGGAGGGAAGCAGGCGTTTTTCTATTCAGGTTTGGAACATGCAAGAACATGTAGGAAAGAGACAGATTTGTTCATTTGCACTCTGCAGAGGACAGCAAGGATCAGTGGGGGAAATTTTGCTCAATATCATTTGTTTTTCTAAGAAGTATTTATCAAGCACCAACCATATGTAAATTAACAGCTGAGTGTGAAGTGGATTGCCTAGAAAAACAGTGCACTCTGTCACAGAAATATTCCAGCCTAGATAGAGTGATTGTCAGGGATGTCATAGGAAGGATTCTTCCCCTGGGTGGGAAAATGGATGAGATCGTCTCCAAAACCACTTCTAACTCCAGAGTCTGGGAGTCAGTGAACCTTCAAGAGTTTCAGGGATATATGCAAAGGGTCCAAGGAATTCTCTATGGCGAAATGACTGTGACTTAAAATATAGTTAGATAGAAGAAATAAGACACAGTGTTCAATAAATCGGCAGAGTGACAATAGTAACCAATAATCTGTTGTATATTTCCAAATAACTAGTAGAGAACACTTGGAAACCCTGACTTGATTATATATTATATAAATGTATAAATATATATGTCTATTAGGTATCAATTAAAAATGAATATAACTGAAGTTCATTAAATACATTATCTCCTGTTCACAGAATGCAAAGGGAATCCCTGCAAATCCTACATTGCCACACTTTCTGCCCCAAAGACAGCCCTGGGCATAAAGATCAAGCTACTGCCAATTGTAGTAGAAATACTAAAATCATAACAGATAAATCTCAAAAGATTTGTTTCCTTCCTGGATATTGAAGTCCTTTATGCATAGATAATGTGTATGTATTAATATGAAAGCCTATGCACGGCAGTAAGGTTGGCACCTCTGTGGATCTGTCTTGCCCTCGAGACTTCGAACTCTTTGAAAACAAGGATTCTGTTTTATTTATCTTTGAATCCTCCATGCTTAGCACAGTAGCTGGCACACAGTGGATGCTCTGAGATTTTTTGATGAATTAATCTATTTTAGATTTCTCTTCCTTCCGCAAATTTGTACCAAGTTTTCAATAGACAAGTCACTGTCCTCACCCCAAAAGGAATTTTTAAGAAAGCAGGCTTACTATCTATGTTCCCAAAATACAATCATATGAGACAAAAATAGACATACACTTAAGATCATTAAGTTACACTAAAGCTCTTGACCAAGTGAAGAAATGAGTTAGGCAAAAGGCTGTTGAACACTCGAGGAAAGAGAGGAAGAGGAAGGGGAACACTGACCCGCATGTAAGATGAAAATGAGGATGGCCAAACTTTTGGTTTCAGTTCTCAAAGGAACATTCCCTCTAGCTCTGAGCTGAGTTTATTAGTTATCTTCAATCTTTTGTGCAGCAAGACACAAAGGAAATATAAAAAGCATTTTAATTCTTTTCCACATAGCTCACCACATATTTTGAGGATAAAAAGGGAGCATGTGCAAAGCTTTGAGCAAGGGTTAAATTGTACTGTTGGAAGCCAGATTTCATGCATAAAAAAAAGAAAGGCACAAAATAGTTTAGTAATCACAGAATTATCCAAGGGATGGCAAAGTTGGAATAAGTCACAACAGATATTTTTTTTCAGTCTTGTCAGTATTTTTGTAGATTTAAAGAAATGTAGACCCGAAAAGGACTTTAGAAATCATCTGGTCCAGTCTCATCATTTTGCAGATGAGGAAACTGAGCACAGAGAGGATAAACGACTCATTCAAATTCATGGCACTGTGTGTTAGGGGGTTTTGAGACAAGACTCCATGATTCCACAGCATTTCCTTTAGGGCTTGCTCCTTCTCTACCTCCAGAGTTGTCAGAGCTGAACAGAGGAAAGGGCTCTAGTTGTTTGGAAGATTTCACATTTACTGTTTTTTTTGTTTTGTTTTGTTTTGTTTTTTTAAGATGGAGCACACTCTGTTGTCCAGGCTGGAGGGTGGTGGTGTGATCTTGGCTCACTGCAACCTCTGCCTCCCAGGTTGAGATTCTCCTGTCTCAGCCTCCCAAGTAGCTGGGATTATAGGCGCATGCCACTGCACATGGCTAACTTCCTTTGTATTTTTAGTAGAGGTGGGGTTTTGCCATGTTGGCCAGGCTGGTCTCAAATTCCTGACCTCAGGTGATCCACTCACCTCGGCCTCCCAAAGTGCTGGGATACAGGTGTGAGCCTCTGCGCCCTTTGCACATGTTCTTTCATAGTCTCCTACATCTCTGTGAAGTAAAGGAAGAGAACACTCCACACAGAGTCTTGACAGGAAAAACTATTGTATTCATTTTTGCCCAATATTGAGATTTTACAAATCCCATGTCCAGTTGATGGCCAAAATTCTACCTGTTCTGTCTCCCAAATCTTTCCCAAGTTCATACTTCTATCCTCACTGTCACTGCCTTAATTGAGGCTCTCATTACCTCTTGTCTAGACACCCCAAATGCCTTCCTAGTTCCTCCAGATTGTGCTTCATGATATTATGAGGGAGATGGTACCAGAATACAAATCTCATCTTAGCCCAGGCTTAGCGTAGCCACATAGGCCCTAAGACTCCAACTTGGACCATGTGACCCTTTACAATCTAACCCACCTCCCTGGCCCTCCACCAGCAATGTCCAAAAACAGTGCTCAGACTTTCTGGAAAAGACAATGTTCTTTCATGTCTATGTTCTTTGTGTGTCCTCCTCCATCTGCCCTTGACACCCCTGCCTGCCCCCCTCATTCTTCAGAGATGGTTCTGTCCCGCTTAAGCATGAAGGCTTCCTCAGCTCCCCCAGCTGACCGAGTCCACGCCTTGAAGCATGCTCTGTGAGCTGGTTGCACAAGCCTGCATTATTAATACATCGGTCACATGCAGCATCATGATCTACTTACTTCTATATAGCTCCTTTCCTGGATAAGGAGTTCTCTTTGAGGGCAGAGACCATGTCTTGTTCATCAGTGAAATTGTCTCAGCAAATGTTTATAGAAAGAAAGGAAAGGAAGGAAGAAGTGAAACTATGATCATAAGCAGAGAAGCTACTGGTAATTTTTGTTTGTTTTTGTGCAGGATATTTTCATATCGTATGTATGTGTGTGTGTGTTAAAATTAACGTTCCCACTCACCTCCCCCAGCCCTACTTCTCAGAAGTCACTATTACAGTTCATTTCTTCCAGATTTTTCAATATGGCCTTGTAAAGTCATGCTTGCATTTTGGTTTTTGTTAAATAAATATAGACTTATATTACACACATATTCTACTGTGTTTTGCTCAATACATTATGGGCACACTTAAAGATCTTTTTAAATGACTGCATTATATTTCATAAAACATATGTGTGCCAAGTTTTTGAACTTTCCATTATGGACAGCTTCTGATTTTTCAAGTTATGCTGCAGCAAATGCTAGCCTGACTCATCCTCAGTCCTCTGAATACTTTCAAAGTAGTGGTGCCATCATCATTTACACAGTGTGTGCAAGAGCCTGCCAGTGGAGTGATTTGTAGAAGCTGTGATAACATTTGCATTGGTTCCCGTTCTGCTCGTTTCTTGTATTCTTGATTCCCTTAGCTCTTGGTTAAGGTTAGAGGCTGAAAAGGGACTTGTAAAGGACACAGAGCAAGCAGTTTCAGCGGTGCTCTGCTAATGTAACAGGGAGTGGGAGTGTCCTGAGAGCCCTCCAAGACTCACCTTCCACTTACAGAAATTACTGTTACACTAGATTCCATAAATGTGTGCAATGTTTTTTTGTCTTGCAGTAAGTTAATTATTCATAGAACTGTGCTCTGAACAGAGAATGCAAACATGACCAAATGATGTTTAGAGAAAGTGTTTCTACCAACTGTCCCCCTTTTTTTTCTATAGGTGTTAAACTATCCAAATAGCCCACAAATATGCCCATCTTATAGGAGACTTATGTTTGTGGCAAAAGCATGAAGTTTACTCTCCAGTGAACTAGAGGAAATGGGATTTTTCCCCCTTAGTTTCTTAAACCAAGAATCATTTGATTATCTCCTTTTTTCCTGGTTTCTGTCTTTTGCTCTGACCTCCTGACCTCACGTGGCCATGAGAAGGGAAGCAAGGGAGAAGCAGAGACCTTGCTCCTGCTTTTAGGCCTGTTGCCTTCTTTTCTTCAAACCTGACTGCTGTCGTCTGTCCCTGAGTGTGAGGGCCATTGCTTAGGTTTACTCCTGCCAATTACTTTTTACTCCCCTTCTTGCAGGACTCACATGGATGCTAAAAAGCCAAGGACATGCAATTTGACTTCATCCATGGGTTTGAAAGAAAAGTTAAAGTATGCTAAGGTAAGATCTTTGAATTTTCATTGGGAAAGTGAGATATTGCAAGGACGTAGGGACTCAGGATCCAGTGTGGATGGTTGTACTCCAAGCACCTCTGGGGACAGTGCAAAGGGAAAGGTGTGGGGGATCACGCTGACTGGCAGGGCCAAATCTGGGGTGGGTGTGGAAGGAAAATCAGCAGAAGGGCAAGACCTTAATCTGACAGGTGAGCTGTATTCCAGAAGACCGTGGGTGAGGGCATCCACGGTATCTTTTATTCTGCCCTATATAAGCGGGATCCTACCAGAAGTGTCCTGGAATAGTTCAAGAACATTTCCAGAAAAGATCTGCTTTTTTTTCCTAACACAGACATGGTGTCTTTCCCTTTACTCTGGCTCAAAAACTAGTGCAGTGCCACTGCACTGAAGTTAAAGTTGTGATGGAATGACTTTGTGATAACCATCTATGGGATCAACTTCTAAATCAGGGGTATTTTTAAAATCCAGCAGCACTCAGTTTGAATTTCTTAGTTTGTTCAAAAGATCACATTGTTTGGGGTCTTTGTCCTGAAAGTTTTGCAGCAAACTTCAGCCCAAAGCACTCAGGTTTGACTTCTGAATCCTGCCTGCACCACTGATTGGGAGAACCGGAGTTCGGCAGCCTAGAAGGACTAGCAAAAACTGTCCTCGTATAAATCACATACACTTCCTTAAAATTATGACTTTAGTTTCCTCTTCTAAGCGCTCTTCCTGATTTAACCCTAGTATTGTCCCTCTGGGGATTAGAACTCATCCAAATAGACCCTAAGGCTCTAGCCCGCTACTG